>NC_069135.1:17569136-17911041 GCF_026914265.1 Mya arenaria | reverse complement strand
AATTTACTCGGTCCAAAAACTCAGTTAAAATGTACAATAAGATATGAATTACATACGTTTTGGACAGTTATTTTTCATCTTGCAATGGTATCATCTGGTGTCTAGTCCCTTAAAATGTATTTCAACCATGCTTGAATGACAAAAATGCAAGGTAAAGCTCTGGGAAACAATGGTGTAATATGAAGGCTATATCAAAGAATGGATTTCTTTTAAAAGAATTGAAATATTGTTTACCATTACAATTAAACAGTCTGTAGTATTATATGAATCTATAATGAACTACTTTGGCGAAATGATAATGTACTGGATATTTGGCTTATCAAAATAACCCCTGTTCTAATAGCAACAACATAAAACCACCACACATACTATTAAATCTGAGGCAAAGTGAAAGTAATGCAATTCATGGAAGATGACGCAGCTGACAATTATCAAATAACATGGATAACAGGAAGAGTATATCCATTATCAAACTCGTTTGAGCAGCATTTGTCATTATTTACAATTGAACAAAAAGAAATTTACATAAAATGAGATAAGCACTGAATCATGAGTGAAGTAATAATGTGAAAACAATGAATCTAAATGATACATATGAAAACGCTATAACATTGTAGCAGAAAAAATATGCAATGAGTGAAAATGATTACAATATGTCAACAAGAGCCGTCGTAAGACAGCGCGCTCGACTACGCCGCTTTGACTTAGAATACAATAACGATGTAATAATACCAAGTCTCTTAATGTCAAACCTAACTGAAATTATTCGATACATAAGTTGACTTTGATGCTGCCCTCCCACCAGCCCGCCCAAACAATGACGCAAATCATTTAAATAACTTGATTTCCCATTAAGAAAATGTGGTTAAGAAGGAAATTAAACAAAAATAACAAACAAAAACAAATCAAGGGCCATAATTTGTATTAAGGCTTAAAATGGAGTTATGTTTTTTTGTTGTAAGATGGTCGTAAATAATTTTGAATTTTATTAAGTGCATAGAAGTTTTTTTTATTAAAATCCCAACTTGCCCTTAACTTTTACTTGGCTAAAACTTTAACCTAAGTCAATCAGGGGCCATAACTTGTATTTAGGATATGGAGTTATGTAACCTCATTGGGTGATGGTCCTGAACAATTGTGTGAAGTATTAAGTCAATTGAATGAAGGGTATAGAAGTTATTAAACAATATCCTAATCTGCCCTAAACTTTAACCTAAGTTCCATAGTCAATTAGGGGCCATAATCTGTGTAAAGAATAATATGGAGTTATCAAACCTCATTATGTGATGGCTCTGAACAACTGTGTGAAGTATTAAGTCAATTGAATGAATGGTATTGGAGTTTTCAGTGAAAATCCCAATTTGCCCTAAAACTTACCACCTAAGTCAATCAGGGGCCATTACTTGTATTTAGGATAATATGGAGTTATGTAACCTCATTGTGTGATGGTCCTGAACAACTGTGTGAAGTATTAAGTCATTTGAACAAAGGATATAGAAGTTATTAATAAATATTCCAACTTGCTCTAAAACTTTAACCTAAGTTCCATAGTCAATCAGGGGCCTTAATCTGTTTAAAGAATAATATGGAGTTAACTAACCTCATCATGTGATGGCCCTGAACAACTTCATGAAGTATTAAGTCAATTGAATGTAGGATATTGGACTTATAAGTGAAAATCCCAACTTGCCCTAAAACTTTTACCGAACACCTACGCTGGAGCGAGTAGTATAGCCAACCTATTCTTCGAATAGTCGAGCTAAAAATCATTTATTTATAGGTTAAGCAGTGCATTTGGTTGGGGGGAAATTTTGATTTGTTTAAGGCTGTAAACTGCAAAAAGGTTAGTCCAAAAATAATTTCATAGCTGTTAAGGAATGTTTGGAATATGTTTCCATAAGGGCATTAGGTTTTTGTTATTTTAATTAATTATCAATTTGGAAGACATTTCTAGGCAGCCATAATTAGAGCCTGTTTTTTAACAGTGATTAGACTTCAAACTTAGAAAGAAATGAAAAATATATAGACAATTCAAAGCAGAAATGTCAAGAGGCTTATTGCTGAGTTGTTATCGGAAATAAGACATTGACTGCCCTGTATATAATGAAGTGTACTAACAATATGATATGAAAATATTCATAGACAACAGTGGTAGAAATAAATAAAAACAAATTCATCTAGACTATCTGTTAGTGACACTGGTATGGCAACAGAAATTGAAGTATGTGAACATCAATACAGAGTGAAAAATCGAATCTTAATAAAATCATGGTTAACTTCAAGTACAATATCTATGCATAAAGCACTGTCAGATAAGACACAAGTAATAAATGCAATAAATTTGGCACTGTCTGTACATACTGGTCATCTCAAGTTGCAGCAGATTTTATAACACAGGAGTTTATCATTCTTCATTTAGTATGATTGCCTTTCAGACCTTTCTAGTAATGTTTGAATATGAGGAAATGGTAGTTGAAGTAGTATACTGTTCAAGCTGATGGTCCAGGTACACAGATAGTTTGTGTTAATGAAGGAAGTTGGTGTAATTTCAATCTGTTCAGTTACATGTTATCTTGACAAATTGGTGGCATTAAAACTGAATTGTTTAAAATAAAAGGGAATACTTCCTTCTGTTGCCTGTAGGAAGCAAAATCAGCTGGGTGTAAACATTCAGCATTGTGTCATCTGAAACTCCACCATCCAATCCTCTCTTGGCCTCTTTCACAAAGGTAGCTCAGATTTTCTGCAAATGTTCACATATGCTAATTATAAATTCAAACCTTATACTTCAAAATACCTATCAACTAACATATTTTAAACAATCAATAAGAAATACAGCTGAAATTAGAGAAAAAAATAAAGAATTATTGTATTTGGCAACGAGTGTTTTTTTTAAAATGTATGATGTATCATCTAGACAAACACAAATCTTAAGCTGAATGAAACAAAAATGAAAAAAAGTTTTCAAACAGCATTGATGCTTGTTGTTTTAAGTATGATTATTGATCTGACAAAAGATCATAGGCTTTTGTACCAAATAAATGACACTCAGCTTAAATTTTCTAGATATCTGATGGTTATTCTAAAATTATATTCACCTGCATTATCAGTACATTGTTCGTTGATGTAGTTGTAGTAAATGGTTTGTAGGTGTTGGCAACAACATCAGTAAAGCATAACATCAGTATGTCTCCCGGCCAGACATCTTTCTCCACAGCTTTGAGCCTGATGGTCAGAACCTCATTGCGTCTTGAACAGTAAGACCTGGGGTTCTTCCTGCATTAGAAGACAAGAAGAAAATGCTTAATAAACTCAGTGATTTACATTAACAGAAACACAAAAAACATGTACTAGCACTATACAAAAGCAAAGTTATATACATGTAAGTGGTGGCTGTGTGAAAGAGATTAGGGCAAACTTAGAAACTGATATATCAGCAAGTTGATAGTAAGATATTTTTCAGTAATTAAATTTATATTTGAAGGTAAAATAGATTTAAAAAATGTACTATATATGAAAGATTCCATACCTGGATTATTTTGCTGGAAACTGACATCCTTGTTATCCTAAAGGAAGACAGTGACAGCCCCTGCATGTTAACAAACCAGCACTGGATGCATTTGCTGTTCATGCACAACCAAACCGCTATTACATGTAGTGGAATTTCTTGTTCCTAGTCTGCCAAATACTGTCTGTGGATGTTAAAGAGCACTTTTGACCTGCTGAATTTGGTAAGAAATGGTATTCCATCATGGAATGCCATCTGACCTCCTGTGGTACACCACATTCCCACAGGCAAAGACTGGAGTATGGCCCTCTTTTTTCAAAGGCTATATTGACGGAATTCATCTGCAAATACATATGTTTCATTTTAAAATGGCGATGTCTATGTTATCAATTGATCAGCTAAATGATTTTATGTGGAAATTGAAGAATAAGGTTCATTTGTAGTGCGTCAATACTTTGCTACAGATGCTGGAAAAAAATTAAAACAACTCAAATCAATAATTCAAAATGATAATAAAAATAATAAAATAATGGTTGAATTAATTAATAGTGTTGCTTTACAGTGATCGATAAATGTTGAGACCAGAGCCAGTATTCAGTATTGATCTTAGCCTTATCCTTATCATCGAAATTAGACTTTTGGATGAACAAGCCCGAATTCTTATGCTATTGCATGGAATCATATTTTTGAACAAGCCGTTCTATATAAAATTCAGAATTTGAGCAAGCCCGGAAGTCATTTTACCAGTGCAGGGCTTGTGGGCTGGTGCTAATTTCGACCACTGGCTTCAATCAAAGTTGCTTAATAAATACAGCCCCCAGTGAGGGCTTTACCTAGTCATTGATACACAAAAACATTAAACATTGTTTTGCACAATATCAGTTTTGATAAGAAGAAAATATTACTCTATTTATTAGTCATGTTTAAAGGAGGAACTTTCAATGTCAGGGGTGTTAAATATTCATACAGACTTCTCAGGGATGTGATTGACCTGGCAGCCGGAGGGCTGAAACATTTTGGTCATGGGTTTATGGGGCGCTCTTTGGGTCAAAAGCGCACTGCTGTAGGAGAAAAAATGGCTTTTTAGACTCTCCTGACTTTAAATTTGAAGCAAACTTGAATATTAACTTAAACAACTGAAAGCTACCAAATATTTTTTTTCCGGGTCATTATTATTTTTTTTTTTTTTTTTTTTTTGGGGGGGGGGTCTCTAGGGCCATAAGGTCAGCGGAATTCCACGAATCCGCGGACAAATCGCATCCCTGACTTCTTAATGTGGTATTGTGTAAACACCTAGTTATTATATTAGTCAGGTAGGTGCATTGTTACCTTTGTGAGCACTTTTTCAGTCAAAGAAGCATAGTTCGTAACTTACTGTCAATCATATTAAAGCATTTAACTAAAATTTAGTCTACTTTCAGTACAGGTACAATGGTATGTAATCAGAGAAGTATGATTCTAGAGTGCCGTAAGATCTTAAACAAGTTGAATCCAAGTTTGTGCATATATGGTATTAATATGAGCCGTAATCAGTTGTAACTGAATCTATTAACTGGCGTAGATTGAAATGGCTATGATAATAGTGTGCAATAGAAGCCCTTTCATTTTGATCATAATTGAAATCTCCCAATAAAGCGATCTTGACCTATAATAGTTTGTTTTTTTGAGTTCTTGGAAAAGAACTGAATTATTTGAAAGTGTTGCTTCCTTTGGTGGGCAGTAAGGCCTAAAAAATAATCGTTTGGTTAGGGTTACATCCTTTTAAAACATAGGTAGGGTATTTATCTTTTTTTATTTATTTATTTTATTAGGCTTTATATAGGAATGTCATTTTCATCATAGGAGAATGGTGTTAAAGTTATCTTATGTATAAGCATTTAAGGTTTTAAACTACTGTAACGTGCGACGCCAATGAAACACCAACAGATCCCTTCAGAGAAAAGCATGATCGACCCTGAATGGGTCCACTGGTCTTTATATACACTAACTTCTCTATTCTAACAGATACCGGGTTTTGCTAATTTTTGCAGTTTTCATTTTTTTTTCAAACTGACTATAAAAACGGTAGGGTCGGCGCCTATACCGTACGTAGGGTCGGGTAACCCGAGCCAAATGTATTTTTTTCAGGCCTAAAAAAACAAATGAATAAATTGTTTCTGAGCTGTGTAATTGCACACTCGATACTTGCAACACCATGATTTTTTAGCATTTGCAATAAAAACAGTTAATACACAAATCAAACCTAAATTAACTGTAATAGTTACGCAGTCTATTGAGTAACACTACTTTAACCTACTTTCTACGTCTATTTTTGGACTTGGATGTAAACAACAACTATATTGCACACTTTTGTGTAAATGCAGTTAAATACTGAGCGACAGGCTATACAAAGCTGATGCACAATAATTTCAAGTTTTAGATGTCAAAAATAATACTCACTATACACATAGACGTTAGAGTCAGTCGCATTCATAGTCCTTGTTTTGTTCTGTGACTGCGTGTGTAGGACTCCTGTCAATAGGAAAATATTTAACTGAACCGTGAACGAAAATAATAACAGCAACAAAACTTCTAATTTCATACAAAGTACGATATCTATAGCTTAATAACTGACCGAACTAATTTTTCAACTGTATGTGCTCCTACATATCATTTTTAAAATATCAGAACAAGATACCAAAATAAAGAACAAACTAAATTCGTTCGAAAACTCTATTGTAAGTAGTCACTCACCGAAACTTGCCGGCCGATGATTGGAAGATGCTTGGGACGATGTGTATTCATACATCATTTGAAACATATCAATCAAATTCCTTGAATACTAAAAGGCAGACCTAAGGGCTGAACAATGAATATGGAGGAAAAGGCTGACCAAAAAATGAATGAAAATATTTTGATTTTTTTTTAAGTTTTATGGGTCGCCGAGTTTTGAAATTTATTTAATGCACGTGGTGTGGCCTAGATGTAGATTGATACTTCTATATCTACAAATGATTAAAAAGTCATCCATCTTTAACTAAACGCTCTTATAAATTATACAAATATTTATAATAAATCAGGTATAATACATTCAATAGTACAAGGAAATCAAAATAACCCATAAAAATTAATTCAACAGAAATAATTCAATTTTCTGGCCAGCGTTTTCCCTCTTCATTTATATGGTCAGCTCTCGTTTCAGCCTTTTAGCACAAGACAACGCGCACCTGCTAAGATAGTTCCAAATGGCGATGTTTTTTGAAAGAAGCCGATCTGAATACGTTTTTCATAAAACACTAGTGTCATAAGAGTAAGGTATAACCTACAAACAATTCATGTGTAACCATTGTGTTTTTATTTAACAATGCACTGTGAATATTGTGGAGTTACAGTCGAAGAATATATTTTACAATATGAATCAGCCGCCTTTGGGCGCTACTTGACTCGCGTACTTATGAATAGCGGCCAAAACGTTTATTTTATTTGGCCGTGCACTTCCGTTTAAAACTGGTTCCTGGACGCTTCTGTTTGAGGTATGAAGCCGGGGACCAAATGATGCATGCCTGTCGAAAAGTAGCATGATACATATGAACGGCACTGCTTCGCAGTACCGTCCAAAAACTATGACAGAAAAGACCAGTACCCTACAGATATACATGCAGTACTTATAACAGAAAGGTATAGAACATTGAACACTGTTCAAAAAACCAAGCACTGATTGGCATTCTGTAAAAATAATGTAAATTGTTTGTTATATAAAATATAAACTATAAACCTCTTCTATTGACTTGCAACATAGGAATTGAATGTTATGCTTCGTTATATAACATATGACTTATACTAAATTCAGAGGAAAGTTGAAAAATTCCATATATCGTATCAGCAGAATTCATATATATGAGCAGAAAAAAACTATCCATTATATAAACATTGTTTTAAAGATACATGCATATTCAATTAGTTCATGTTGCTTTACTGAGGTATGCAACAGCTGAACACAATTCTGAGCGACACCTCCCCATTAGATGTAACAGAGGAAAGTTGAAAAAATAATACCATAATATACAGTACCTAGCCACAAAATGCACATAGTGTTCAATTCCATATATATGATCAGAAACAAAACTGTCCATTATATAAAAATTGTTTTAAAGATACATGCATATTCAATTAGTTCATGTTGCTTTACTGAGGTATGCAACAGATGAACACAATTCTGAGCGACACCTCCCCATTAGATGTAACATTTTCTAAGACATTTGTCGTTATCTTTAAAAATTGCCTTTTTTGAGATCACACACACATACACGCAATCATAAAGCACAGCAGCCCTTGACTTAACTACTGTTGTCCGCTTTAACAAGAGAAGATACACGTAACTGTATCTAAAAGATAATAAACATTTAAACAAATATAAACAATACAGTTGAATGGAATACAAAACGCATAACGGCTATTGTCGCCGATATAAATATCGAACATACCTGTACAACGACAATGGTTTATGAAACACAATTCAGACGTTCGTTTTGATTTCGATTACACATACTATCTCGTCAAACAAACTGTCTCATTATACTTCAAGTATAGGTAAAAATTGACTACATTAATTTACAATAAATAAGTATAATACTTGTTTTAAAGACCAATAATTTATACAAACAAGATAATATAGATGGTATTAACAAATAGTTAAATCTTATTCAGCATTTAGGCACTGTGCTATCAGAACAGTATTAAAACAACATTTTCAGGCCAACACATTTCCCTGTCTATTGTTCTTTTAACCTATTTACATGTATATTCTGTTATTTCTTTATATGTTTTAGTATATAACAAATCACCTTCCAGCAGTTGTCAATGTACTTTTATTATGTTATTTCCAGCTTTGATGCATTCACTATGTAATGTATCCGGCTCCTACAGCTTGCTTTTTTTAAATAATTCTGCCAAGAATCAAGATTAAATATCACATCTTATATCAATTGTTGCCATTAAATATGTTTAATTACAATGGTAGCGTAGACGAAGAGAAATTGAACAGGCCGCCTAGGGTGTTGTATTAACTTGTATTAACATTTATTCGCGAGCTATACATACGCGCACATTTAACGTATCTAGACACAGTTTAGCTGCACTTTAAAGTATTTATCTATTCACACTTAAATCCTTTTTAAGTGTATTCTTCAAAACTCATCATTCGATAATTCTAGTATGTAATACCATCACACCACCACCATGGTAACAGGCAAATACGCAGGTACATGAGTTGCGTTCATGACGCCGCCTGTATATATGCAGTTTTTCGTCAGCGTTGTAATTAAAAAATCGTGATAAATCAATAAATATCATGAAACGCCACATACGGGCGCGATTGTCGCTCAAACACCGACGTGAATTTGACGGTTACGTTTCGTGAGAATCCTCTATTGCCTCATTGCGAAGATAAAACACTTTTACAAGGGACCTGGTACTAGATCTTGTCTTGTTTGTATTGTTGGTGTCTCTTACGCTCAAACCATGTACAACGCACCAATGGGTTGCCATTGAAACACTTTTGATGAGGGTGGCACGTTTTAAGGCCGTATGCATACAAAATTTAGTACCGCAAATCGAAATAAAGTATCGTGATATCTACTTTTAAACATTGCATGTGAAAAACATAATGCGTAACATTCCTAAACTTTGCTGCAATGAGTTTTCGTCTGATAGAATATCGACGTTTCGTGATAATGATAACAACTATCATAGAAGAAAATGAATGTCGCATCTGGCTTCTGCAACTGTAGCAATATATCACTGAACAGTTTCATCACGCAAACTGACTCAATGACTTTCAAAAATACCATTTACGTTACATGACACAAACATAGTTCAAAATGAATTGTGTTGTTGTGGAAATAACACAAACAGGCCTGTGCAATGAGTTAACACACGTTCTGTTACTTGTGTAACCAATTCATATATTTCAATTAAATTGTGTTTAATTTTCGCTCATAAATTAACTTTCATAGTTTATTTATTCTTTCCGACTAACATTCTGTTTCGAACAATTTCTGTATACTTTATTATTTTCCAGAGCTGTCTCTGTCTTTGTAGTTTTACAAACCGTGAAAAGGGACTGAACATAAAATTATTAAATAAGGACTGTGCGAATTAACGTTTGAATACACTTATTTATCTTAAAAATACCCTCTTAAATACTCAGCAGTAGATTTTGTAAATAATAGGCTTAAAGGACCTAGATTGGTAGAAGTTGAGCTTAATAACATCATTAGAGTATAATTGTCCTAAGGTCGAGCCTCGTCATTCGGGCTCGGCCTTCACTTCTGTCACTCGGGGTTTTCTGCAGAAGGTAATATTATACAATACTGTGTACTTACTACTGCTTATTTCACCATGTAACTATTGTTTTCATTACGCTGGCATTTATATTAAACTACTATTGTTCTATGAAGTTCTTGCTTTATTATAACATATATTTTGTAACTGAATGTGTCCATGTTCGTTACATTTACTAGTTTGATCTCACCACAGAATGTCACAACAAAGCTGTGCTCAATCATTATACCTTTCTGAACACTGCTTTTGTAAGCAATTCAATTATTCAATTAGTGTTGAACAGTATAGATAGTTCCGAGAACAAATAGCGGAACTTAATCTTCGAAAAAGCTTACTAAATTATTTATTTTTAAGAGACGTTCACACGCTCAGGAAGTCGGACGTTTACTTTGCATTCCGGGTTGGTTAGCGAGATTTATATGTAATTACGTACATCATTGACGGCTTTTTAAACTGAAGTTTGAATGTTGGACGGAAATTTCCGTTAACAGGAATTTCATTTACTACTATACAAAACCTAACAAAAAATCAAGGTCACTCATCCATCATTTATGCAAGCATGCAACAGATAAAGTTTCATTTAAAATTACACAAAGTTAACTTGGTATAATGTCAATGATTTCATCGATACCTTTTTGATATATACATTATGTCATTTAAGAAACAAATTAGTAAAATCATAGTATTTTTCTATTTATAATCTCTGTTTAATAAATCATTGCATACTAGTAGTGTCAATTCGGTGTTATTAAAAGTGTACAAAATTAATAAAAGTGTTAATCGATTTATCCTGCACATATCATTTGTATTCTAATGACGTATAACCTATCTGAAGGCTGGTTGCCTTCCGGAGAATGCTTGAAACGTTCGTCATGGTAAAAATCGTATACAATGAATGGTAAATGTACTTTTGATATCGATAATTTATATGACAACATAATGAGCTGTTGAAGGATTTGATGTAGGGGTAGACTGCCACCATACGAAACCCAGTTGTTTCTCTATGACCAAAAATGCTCGTATTCAGAGCCACTGTCGACTGTTTCTTAACAAACGTTTCGTGAGGGTGTATCTAGATTAAATTGAACATACTTTACTTACTATTTTAAACATATTAAATGTGATTTGATGTGGTCTTTACCATGATATTTTAAACAATGTTTTAGAATCACAATTTTAGTACAAAAAGAGTGTTAAACAAACATATTAATGTGAATTAATTGTTTTTGAAAGGATATTCCAATGTGTTAATTGAACATATTAAAGATAGAAGAGACGGTCAAATTCAAATTAATATCTTACATTCAAGTACAAGTTATATCCTGAAAATCCGACCTATTAATGGTTTTAATAGTTTGGATAACAATCAAGCATTAATTCCTTTGAATATATCACGAATGGTAGTTAAGTTAAGAACAGACACGTTCGAGAGAGAAAAATATTGTTTGAATTTTTCATTTCTTCCATATTTTTACAAAGCAAAATTAAACTAGTATACAGTCGAAACTCGTTCTGTCGACTTTGTCGGGACATAGCAAAAAAAAGTCGAGATAACGAACATTCGAAACATTCGAATTTCTAAAAAATATTACCAATCCGAACACATTTGAGTTTGATTTATGTCCGACACCCGACTTCTGCAATTGCACTGTCTTGTTACCGTCATGAAAACAGCAAACGTAATATTCCAAATAAAGTGAAAAAAGAAGAGTTATTTGTGTCAAATATATTTGATTGACTTTATGGATTACACAAAACAGATAATTACATACACTTGTACATTGTAATAAAACGGTATAGCACATATGACAACAACTTAAAATTGCACTTTCGTTTTGCCTGTTTTTTTGTCTACCACAGGTGCTCGTCACTTTGCCTGGATACAGTCATATATGTTTTTTATTTGTTTTTATTATTATTTTTTTGGTCAAGATAGTGAATACTCGTATATGTCATTTAAAAAAATATCCTTAACTTAATGGAGATAATCTAATAACGTTTACACATCTAATAAAGTTAGATTTCCATCTACAGGAAAAAATACTTTTATGCTAGTTAGATTGTCCTTTAAGGCATATTCAAAGAAAATGCACCGACCACAAACTGAAATTTGCGATAACGAAAGAACCGGGAGGTTGAAAAACAACGGAATTCCCCCCCCACCCCCTAAAACGCGTCAAATACAGACTGACATGCAAGCTTTGCGCATGCCTTACAAAAAGACACTTGAAATATCATTCCTACGTTTGAAAACTCGTTGAGTAATTTATCCAAATCGAACGTTTTTGTCGCGGTATTTCTACTTTCACTCTGGACAACATTTGAATGCTTTTTCCAATTACGTCATTAAAACCAATGAAAACACCCCTTCAAACCATGATATAGGAATCTGTCATAGACATAATCTTGTATTATCAGAGGAACATTAAACAATACTGGAGAGTTGCTTTAAAACACTTCAAAACACTATAATTCAATGATGTGTATCAATAAGTGGGGAAAATAATGACTTTACAACAACACATGCATGTTGGAAACTGCCAGACACCGAACATACATCCAATACCATCTAATAACGGGTAACATTTTGTGAACTGTCGGATTTCAATTGATGTTTCAACATCATTGCCTTCATATGTCAGGATATATCATTTTTTGCTAGTGCTGAGAACCTCTTTCCTCAGTATTGTCTGGCACTTGTAAAAAGGTTACTGATGATTTTGAATTGAAGTTGTAACATGTAATTGATAAGGTAAAATGCAAATCTGCATTGAAACGGTTACGAACCAATAAGGATGATAATAAAATATAATGTCTATATGTCCAATCTGATGATAGATTTGCCGTTCTTAAAACTTAGTGAATAGCCGCATTATACATGCAAAAACACACACACGCCTACACACACGCACCAAGCCCTTCCCCCACTTACACCAAAAACAGGTCACGTTAAAGCACTATTGCGATTAGACTGGACAAGCCCAGCATGAACTCACATAAAAGGATATTTTGCATGCACCTTAGATATATGAATTTTATAAGATGAAAGGGGAATCTACCTCATAGATCGTAAAGCATATATATGTACGTACTGAGCATATTGTATACTTCTAAACAAAGATTAGTATATTATATTTATTTAAAGGTGCAAAATATTAAACATCAAAAATTATTACATTCAGACTCTTTCTTAATCGAACAAGTATTTGAATTTTAAAAGTGATACCCCTTTCTTGTCTGTATATGTAACGATATTGCATTACGAACTCATACAATAAACTCCATCGATTAAATCGGATAATCATTTTCTTTGGAGTACTTGAATGATTTCAAAGAACAGCTTCAACCGATTGACATGGATGAAAACTGACTTTTTTAAAGATGACATTTAAGGAAAAAATATGACAAGCATCGATCAAAAATCTTGGTTATCACTTATTAGGTTTTTATTATTTCTCCTATAAAAACTTATTATTAAAGATGATTATCCTCCAATGTTGCTGTAAATTCTAGGATTGGTAAGTATATTAGATCTTAGCACGCTCATAAAAAACCGTATCATTATATCTTATTTGTTTTGCCTAAATGAACTAAAATAATTTTAGATGCATTGCAGTCTAATGACTTTCGCCACAAGAGCGCAAAACCTACTTATGACTTTCGCCCTTTCGCCACAAGAGCGCAAAACCCACTTCTTATTGTATAACATTAAAAGCCATACAGACACCTGTAGAATTCATGTGTTCATTAGAAAAGCAAGCATCATTTGTTTTGTGTGTAATATCTATAACCCGCAAGTGCATGTTTTCATTCATCGTTCACTTTCGATTCGTGTTGAATTAAACACAAAGTTCTGCGATGCAGCTATAAATCACACAATGAAAAATGGTTAACACCACTTTCTTCATTGGTCATTGGAAACTTTTAAATAGTCAACTGCAGCTAAGAAATGTTCTAGTCAATAACACACAAGTTCATTTTCTTAAATTAAGTTCCTTAACGAGGTGCGATACCAATACGCTTAATACAGGACGAGATACGACAACAGTACGCTTTATACATGACGAAATGCAACACCAGTACGCTTAATACACCCCAGGACGAAATGCGATAACAGTACGCTTAATACAGGACGAAATGCGATAACAGTACGCTTAATACAGGGCGAAATGCGACAACAGTACGCTTAATACATGACGAAATGCGACACCAGTACGCTTAATACATGACGAAATGCGATAACAGTACGCTTAATACAGGACGAGATGCGTTACAAGTACGCTTAATACAGGACGTGATTCGATACCAGTACGCTTAATACAGGACGAGATTCGATACCAGTACGCTTAATACAGGACGTGATTCGATACCAGTAGGCTAAATACAGGACGAGATTCGATACCAGTAGGCTAAATACAGGACGAGATTCGATACCAGTACGCTTTATACAGGACGAAATGGATAACAGTACGCTTAATACAGGACGAAATGCGATAGAAAAACGCTTAATACAGGACGTGATGTTTTACAAGTACGCTTAATACAGGACGTGATGTTTTACAAGTACGCTTAATACAGAACGATATGTGTAACAATATGCTACATACAGTTAATACAGGAGAACATGAAGTTGAAGTATTAAGACAATGATATCAATATGTATACAATGTTTTAGAGATCAAACTATGTCGGTGAATGAGACGGTTTTACAAACCAAAAAATGAACAACAAAGGACTGATAAATTCACTTGAAATCCAAATATGCATTATATAAACACACAGTTAACCCACATATTAAATGAGAGAACAATTCATATGATATGAAGAGCCATGTACACACAAACAAGTGAACCGTTATAAACCTTTATAAATGGATAGAACAAAGTTGTAAAACTTAACTCCTTTTTCAAAAGTAAGTACGAATGTAACGTATAAAAATGATTAAGCATAGTCAATTCAAGCCATTTAAATGGCCATTGATATAATTAAAGCATTCAGCCTAAAAATACACGGAGTGTTGAAAATGCTTTCACTGTTCCATTTAGAACACGAATATTTACACGGCGTGTTTATTGTTATCCATGTAAACACATCCCTCCTAAACTCATTTGCTACATTGTGTGTATAGCAAATCAAGTTAACCACGCAAGTATTGTTAATGAAACCAGCTGCATTATCTGGAAATGGGAAATAAAAGACTCTCGACGGAACATTTTCAAAATTTCAAAGAACCATGCAATCCTACACTGAAATGCTCGTTCTGAATGATATTCGTTTTCCTGATTGATTTTCGTTTTACTCGTCTGTTTTGCAATATTTCATATTTTAAGCGGCATACATATACATTGTGAAATATTTCATATATAAACGAACTGCTTTTCCCTTGTTCTCTTTCAATGTTATATTACTTGTTCATCATGTATATCGCAAATGTATGGGATGAGTGGGTTTATGGGAGGAGTTCGTACATGAGTCCGTGCATCCACCCTGACATTTACCAAGTAAGAACAAATAAAGTTAGTATTGGAGATAATCAATTAAAAAAACTACAACAAAATGCATTATTTCAGATATTAATAAGCCAAAATATTAATGGGGGCTGGTCACCTAAACCACTAAACTACATCATACTTAAATATATTTCGGTTTTGGGCGAAAGGGCCACGCGTCAAAGCTGCGCCAACTCTCAGTTCAATTCCTCATCATACAATACAGTGTTATGAAGCATTTGTTTATGAGGGCGTGGAAGACTTGAATGCTTTAATACTATATTTTATGATCAGGAATTGATATATGTTCTGCTTCCGTCGTTGTATTACATACATACTAACTTAATCGTTATGAATAACCAAAATTGGCCTTTAACTTGTTTTTAAAACATATCTACGAACACGTCTAGTGAGCGATAATGCAGTTTTCTCAATCATACTAATAGGGGTCCTTACATGTTGTGTATATTTAGTAGACACGAGTTTTTCATTGTTGCATTTAGGCTTTATTTCAAAACATCTTTTTAATTAAAAAATGTCTGCAAATATCTACTCATATTTCATGTTATCAGTCATAATCTATAGTAAAATGTCACGGGCTCCCTTCCTTAAGCCTCGACCAATAATAAACGTTATTTGTAGTGAATATTTTTATGACATAAATAATAAAACTAAAACCTATTCATATATGTTTAATAGCCCATTATTATAATTTGTCGATGTCTGTATGTACACATATAGATCCATGCAAATTGATACACATTATAAGTTACTGCTACATCGCACTTGTATTCGTTAATGACCATAAAAACAGTTTCGGCACTCACAAGGCGATAATGAGATTATGCACGAGCTCGGGAGCGTGGACAATGTCAATGTTCAATATGTAGCGAGCAGTATAAGTGTTCTAACGAATACACACGTTCAAACATGGTACAACTTTTAGTTCCTTAACATAATCAAATTTACCCTACATTTGCGATGAATTTAGGTTCATGCTAAATGCTTTCAAAATTATTTTTAAACATTTTTCACAATCAACAATCTAATATATCCGACAAATAAAATTGAATTTTAACAATTGTAGGGCGAAAGATTAATTTTGTTTGAAATTGTATATAAAAAAAACTGAATTTACTAAAGTTAAACTAACATACGTGTAATCATTTAGTGTACAGTGCTGTAAATCACGAAAATATTGTTCTTAGAATTGAATTGAAGAAATGAGTACAATCTGATATGTTAACAACGAAAAGATTCAGACGGTATAATATTAGGACAAAACAACTGAAGTGTGCAAATACGCAAACTACATGTATGAGATATGAGGACGCGAACATTTCAGAATGGAAAGGTTAATTTAAATCCACTTTGCGTGTTCCCACAACAAAAGCCAGGTCAATCGCACATTATCAAAACAATGAACCACTACAATGGTTCATACCCACTACAGTCCTATTTAACATAAACGGTCAAGCCCAAAACGGTATTGTGTTATGAATTTCATTCCATCACATTTGACTCGATGTTTAAAGAAATAACAGATAAGAAATGTTTTAAACGATATTTCAGATGATGACTGTTTTCAATGAACAGTCCACAAGTGAAATTACAAGGAATAAAAACACTAAAGGCACTAGTGTTGAAGTGCTGAATTTCTGACTACTAGAACGGGCACGTGCGAGTGGTGGATGATGTAATCGCTAACGGAGCCGAGGAATGTTCTCCGGACTTTGCCGAGTCCACGCGTGCCGGTAACCACGAGCTTGCACTTTTCCTCCTCTGCGATTTTGCAGACAACCTCTCCTGGCTTCCCCTGACCTGTCCGGAATTTGCCCGTCAGCTGTTTCAACGGAAATACGAGCTGTATAATTTGATGACATTGTTAAATACTTAAAAGAAAATCAACAAAAAATGAAATAGTTGCAAAATACAATTACTTACAAGGTTTGTTCGTTAAAGTGACAAACATTGTTACTTTCATTTAAATGAATTTGTGTCGCAGTATCGCAACTAGATTTATAAATAGTCAGTTTCATGTCATATTTGTTCTGGCTTACCCCTTTTTTCTCTACAATGTTTTTGTACTTTTTCTCTAGAGCTTTCACTTTCTTTGTAACGTCCTTCAGCAGCTGATCAACAACAGTTGGACCTTGGAAGAAAAGGAGCTTCGAAAGTATTATAAACCATTTGGTATAGTATGAAATAAGTTATCAGTTTTTTTTTCTTTAAGGGCATGAATGCAAAAACAAACAAGTTAAAACTTTTGAAACACCTTTCAATTTCAATAAAAACGCCACAATTAAAACATTATCCAAATTCCAAATTCATTCATGAAGGTGTTGTGGAATTGAATGTATACTAATTTACACACATTTTCAACGATTTTTTATGTTTAAGTTTTGCAACTTTCATGAACATACCTCTTGCATTATGTTTAAACACTTACTGGCCATAGTGAGATCATATATTTCAGGAGTGTGTATCAACACGATAAAGTCGTCTGGTCGCATCACGTTGTCAAAGAACCCTGAAACAAACATGGAAACCATAATAACATCATAGTAACGAGTCTGTTGCAAGCGTAAATGGCAAAATATTTATCCAGACTCGGCAAAATAATACCAGTCCGTCCATATCACATCTGTAAATAAAAGAGAGTTTACTACAACGGATGCAAGTGTTGCTCCTTGATGAATTCCAGCTAGCTTGCTGTTTTGTTTTTGTATATTGTGTCGGGTAAAAAATGCACATTATGTAATAGCAGTTAAAAGCCTTTAAAATGGGGTTAAGAAGCAATTGTCACAAAAATGCGATCATATCGATGTTTCAAAAGGTAAATTAAAAGTTCAGTTTGTGTTTATTCGCTTTCACATTGAGATATTTCTAGTGTTTTAGCATATGTATCAATAACAATGTTCGATTTCGGTCTGTCCCACTTTATCCAAAATATGTTTCCTTCTCAAGAATATCGATGTGCTAAGATGACGATAATAAATTTAATAGCAAAAACTGCACCAATGATTTTGACGAGGTTCCTATTTTCAGACAGCCTCTTACAAAATGATATAGTTTAGACAGAAAATAATGGCAAGTTTTATGTAAGTAGATCGAATTGCTGCCACTGTTGATGACATGATACAAGTTGTTTTCTGTAATAATCATATAACCATTGTGACATGTATAACTTATATCTCCGTTAAATTCAATCGTCTGTGACTCAAAGTGTGCATGATGCATGACAAATTATTGGATAATTAAATATTTATATATACGTAAACAACAGACGGATACTCTTATTGTCTCAAAATCTCCGAAAGTGTCTATGTTTAGATATTTGTGTACTGTTTGTTGCCTTGTGTGTTGCGTTTCTCACGTAAGTCTTTGCTTGGCCTTCTTCAGTATGCCTTTAAACAAGTGTTTAGATACAGTTTAGGCTACTGAGGATATTTAAACAATGACGTTTATTAACGATAAAACAAAATTATCACAAACCCCACCTGGTAATTTGTTCACCAATTATAAGTGTTCATGTGTGTTTGTTTTTATCTTTTCATTAATGGTTCACATGATTGCTATGCATATTTAAATGAAAAACTACAAAATCAAGCACAGTAAAGTAGAAAGTTTAAACTTAAAACCCGGTTATTGGTACAATATAAACGCCAAATACATAAAACACAAAAGCAATCAATCACAAACAAAAAACATGGAACAAAGCACAAAACTCCACAAACAACACAGTGCATATATACTAAAAAATCAGTGTTTATCAAGAAGTTTTAGGTACCGCCTTTATGGTCAGTGGAAATTTATTGGGGGTTTAAACCCTATTAAACAGATATTGAATTTTTTAATCTACGAGATGATGCAGAGGAAGATGGAAGGGCATAACATTCGCAGAGTTGTTGAATCCATTTTGTGTTTCCTGTTCTAGACAGTGAGCACTTTCCGTACACGGCAATGTAAACAAAATTGAAACAACTGTCAAAACTACGCCAAACGTTATGTGTTCGAACAAAAACCGCGAATCGAGTTCCGTGTAGTTAGCATGTCTGTATGCTGTAAAACGCTTTGTCCGGGCTATATTCTGTATAACTTACTGACTGGCAACGTCCCGCTCTGATGGTTCTTTAAAATGCATATAAAGTATAGTTGATAAAAGTGAGATTCGAATACGACTTCACGTTCCTTGTTATCAATAATCCGAAACGCAACCGTATGAGTTGGATCAAATTCATAAGCTGTAAGCTAACTAGCTTCACATCTTAAAGTACATACTTTTACGTCATAACTGTATAAGTAATTGTTTTTTGTGTCCAGCTGAATAGTGAAGATATCACTTATTGTATAAATGCGTGTAATGGAAAAACTACTATAAAGGACCCTTTTACAGTCTGATGAATCAGAAGTTTGATTATGATAAATCTTACCCTTAAGATTGTACGCGTTATACGCATATCATCATCGCTGTCGTGTACGAGAATGATTGGCTCTCAATATGCTACAAAATGGAATATGGTATACAAAGTAAATATAAAATTGTATGCAGTTTTATGTTAATTAGGATGCAATTGCACAGATCTACCCTAATTTAACCTACAGCGTTCCGCTGATATTTAAAGCTGTTGTATATGTACAAAATACAGATTGAATTAATATGGTGGAAACTGTCGCCGAAATAACATTTAATAATATATAGCAATACAATGTTACTCAAATGAGCTGTATATGGCAAGTCACCCGTTTGGGATGCAGGATATTACTTATAGAAGATATTTAATGTTCAAACGGATACTTCCATTTCAGAAGTATATAAGAGTGGTCCCGTAATATTAATATAATACTATCAAAAGGGAGAGTCAAAATGTAAGATTCATTTAACAAATCACCTCCCAGCAGTACCTTCAGTGCATTGATTATATGTACACATTATGACTGGGAAAATCCGAACCAAGCAACTCAAATAATACAATTTAGCTGTCGGTGTAAGACATGTTCGCTGATTTCAAATGTAACTTTGGAAGTCGTGAATTGAAAAAGTCTATGGAAATTACCGGACACAGTAACCTTGGTTAAAGAAACGATTTTTTTAGACCTGGCAGACTCTCAACGAGATACACGTTGCCCAATAGCC
This sequence comes from Mya arenaria, assembly GCF_026914265.1. Classification (NCBI taxonomy): domain Eukaryota; kingdom Metazoa; phylum Mollusca; class Bivalvia; order Myida; family Myidae; genus Mya; species Mya arenaria. Next base: position 17,890,586 of record NC_069135.1, on the reverse strand, counting down.
AACAATAAGGAGGATCGCTGTTTAGAGACACGTGATTCAAGGCCTCGAAGACTTTCAGTGAGAGACACACGGCCCGGCAGCCAACAAGAACGATGACCCTGTTAAGAGAAATGTGGTTAAAGGCCTCGCATAATCTCAGTGAGTGACACGGAGCTAGGCTGCAAGCAATAACGTTGACCATGTTTATAGACACGTGGTTCAATTCCTGGCAGACTCTTAGTGAGGTAAACGTGTCTGGCAGCCAACAATAGCAGTAACCCTGTTTAAAAATACGTTGTTGAAGGCCTAGCAGACACTCAATGAGATACACGTGGCCCAACAGCAAACTCTTAAGATGAAACTGTGTAGAGACACGTGGTTAAATGCCTTGCCGTCTCCCAATGAGAGACACGGAGCCCGGCTGCCAGCAATAACGTTGACCGTGTTTATAGACACGTGGTTCAATTCCTGACAGACTCTTAGTGAGAGAAACGTGTCTGGCCGCCAACAATAGCAGTAACCCTGTTTAAAAAAAAACGTTGTTAAAGGCCTAGCAGACTCTCAATGAGACACACTTGGCCCAACAGCAAACTCTTTAGATGAAACTGTGTAGAGACACGTGGGTAAATGTCTTGCCGTCTCACAATGGGAGACACGGAGCCCGCCTGCCAGCAATAATGTTGACCGTGTTTATATACACGTGGTCCAATTCCTGACAGGGTCTTAGTGAGAGAAACGTGTCTGGCAGCCAACAAAAGCAGAAACCCTGTTTAAAAATACGTTGTTGAAGGCCTAGCAGACTCTCAATGAGATACACGTGGCCCAACAGCAAACTCTTTAGCTGAAACTGTGTAGAGACACGTGGTAAAATGCCTTGCAGTCTCTCAATGAGAGACACGTGGCCCGGATACCAACAATAACAAAGACCATGTTAAGAAAATCACTGTTCAAGGTTAAAATACTCTCTGAATAAGAGACACGTGGCCCGGCAGCCAACGATAGCGATGTCTCTGTTTAGAGATAAATCTTTCACGGTTCGAACACACACTCAGTGGGAGACAAGTGGTCCGGAAGCCAACGATAGCGATGTCCCTGTTTAGAGATAAATCTTTCACGGTTCGAACACACACTCAGTGAGAGACAAGTGGTCCGGAAGCCAACAATGACGATGACTTTGGTAAATGACACAGGTTCAATGCCTAATGGATTCTCAATGAGGGCATATTTCCCGGCAGAAAACAATTACGATGACCCTATTTACAGACACGTGGTTCAAGGCCTGGCAGACTCTCAATGGTAAGCATGTGGCCCGGCAGCCAAAAATTGCGATGACCATGTTTAGAGATTCATTGTTCAAGGTTCTTACACACTCTTAATGAGAGACACATGACCCGGCAGCCAACACTAACGATGACCCTGCTTAGAGAAACACTGTTCAGTGTCTGGCAGACTCTCAATGACAGACACGTGGCCCGTCAGCAAACATTAACGGTGCCCTGTTTAGAGATACGTGGTTCAACGCCAGGCAGACTCTCAGAGAGAGACTCTTGGTCCAGCAGCCAACGAGAATGATGATTGCTTAGAGACGCTTGGTTCAATGCGTAGAAACACTCAAATACAAGAAAAGACATATTACATATACATTGAAATAGTTTTATTGATAAATGCTGGCTGCCGCGCAACAAAGCAGAGCTTCGGCTTCAGTAGCTTGAATGACAATAGTTATTCATAAAATCCATGTCAGAATGCGAGAACAGATGTTGTATAATCATGTATATCGATGTAATATGCACATTAGCAATCCAGAGCACATTGGTTAATACTATGTTTATACAACTACCTTTCTTAGCATCCCCGTGTTTCAAGTTCGGATTTGGAACTGCAGTCAATATTTTGTTATTATGCTTACATGTAGCTAACAGAAAAGAAAACTAGGCAATAATGTACTTTTACGTAGTGAAAACCCTTAAACAAGATCGAATTTCGTTTTTGATAATTTAAAATATAAACCTTTCTTGTCCTTAATTATAGTTTCACTGACTTTTGTATGCATACTAGCCCCATGCAATCAATTGTCCCTGAATTATTAATTAAAGTTCCCAAATAAAATCTATAAAAGGTCGTTCATATATGTTTCCCGGAACATCTTGATATAAAATGGGTCTAATTAGATTGTATTACTATTTCATTCAAGAAACAGTTCCGGAGTACATAAGTGTTGTACTCAGATCTGATTAGCATTTTCTTAGCAGTACAGTTAATGTGTATTTTGAAGTACAAAGACAATCGTGTATAAATCTTGTTTAATCTATTTTAGGTGTAATGAAAATATTTTAATCAAATTCATGATTTGGCAACTATTTAAAATATCACAACTGAACGTTACAAGATATTTTGAATTGGCATTTTCAGGGAAACAAATTCATCTACTCTAAACTGGGTAAATAAGCTCAATATTCCCACGGTTAGGGCTGATCCGCAAATAACGTACCCTTTTCCCCACAAAACCCACATTCAAGGAACAAGATAAAGCATTTCAATTAATGAATGTATTTACTAATCTATGACGTTTAGATTGGAAGGAATAAAATTGTAAATGTTATCATTTAAATTAAAAATTGTTTTGCTTTGATAGGCAGCACGAATTTTAAAGCTTTATGGAAGAATATCAGCAGGATTGAGAAAGTCTGCGCTACTTGGATCACTCTTAAGCGTTGGAATATTAAGAACACTGTCATCCTATTGGTCAAAGATTGATTTCAACTGTAAAATTAGTATATGTTTATTTTTTCTGAGACATTAACTGACAAATAAACAGAGAATACCAGGCTGACAACTTGTTATCTTGCTTACTATAATAAAGAGTTTTTTTGGTAAAAATACTTCTTCCTATATACAATATACACTTCCGGCCAAATAGCAGTACGGATATGTGTTCATAAAGATTGGGAATACTTTATTATGCCTAATGTGAACATGCTAGAACCTTTGTCGAGAATGTCATCATGCCCCTATGTGAAAGAACATACAAATCCCCGGAATAATACTTCTCATGAATGACTCAGCCAAACTCAATAGCACGATAGACTGCAGTAAGCCATCCTTCATGTGAATATGCGGAGATTATTATCGATGTGTATCGTATATATGTAAATGACGTTTAATTGGTTGATTTTCAGACATAAGACCGTTTAAAAGTATTAAGAGTGTTACGTATATTAGTTCTGGATCTGGTTTATTGAGCTTGTTGGAACTCAAATGATTCCAGATGCATTCAAGTCTGATTAATTTTCCCACAGGAAACACCGGGAATATAACTTCAGAAACCAGAAATAACCATATTTATTTTTAAATCCATAAGACGTTAACATGGAATAGATGTTAGCACAATGCTTTGTTATAATTTTACAATTTAAACATAACGAGTATGTGTATGTTATTATTTTCATTCATGACTTCAAATATATTTCTCCAGATGGATCACAGCCATACATTTATACCTTTGACTATAATTTTAAAAGTCATTTACAAATAATCAAACTATAATCTGATAAATGGATGAATATAAGTTGTATTATTTATCTTAATATGTGTGCGTTTTCATCTATTAAAAACACAGTAACAATCTTGTTATCAGTAATTGATATTTTTCATCAATGCTTTATTTAGTAGAAAGTAAAAGGTTAATCACTGAAAATGTATGTTTGTTATACATGTGTATGTATTGATTTTAAATACGAGTGCCACTTTAAACAATTATTGTGTAATGCAGAAAAACGGCATGGCTTTAAAATATTATTTATAAATGTTAACAATTATTCAATAAAACCTACAGAGACAAAAAGTAGTCCAAAATATATAATCCGTGTTAATGTGCACATATTAAGGACCCAAACAACATTTAAAGATTGTATAGCTTGTACACAGCGAAAACAGTTAACTGCTGAATAATAACAATGAAACTTGTAACATTTTTCTGAAACGACCAAACACAGACTTTCGACAGACACGATTGCACGTTTTTGACATAAATTTAGAAACAGTGATCACTTACACTGAATGGCTCGTTCTGAATGTTCACTCTCATCAATTCCTATGGCAACCTTCCGTTGATGATCTTTACTTTCCATTTCCTGTTCTGCCATATTTCCTAAGTAAAATATCCGTTCTCACACCAAGCACCTCGAAAACACTACTAGCTCCAGTTAATTTGATATTTTCCAATGAAACGATTCTTGATCCTGTCTGTTTCGTGATATTGAGTGTCAGTTCTTTCAGGTTGCGAAACTCTCTGCAAAACAAAACAAAATCATAGTGAAATAATATAGCTTCTATAGGAAAACGACACATTAAGAAACTTAAGGATGAACACTTCGTACCAAAGTATTTAGCGGCATTTTTATTGGTATAAAAATTATATTTCGCATGTACTCACTTTGTTTTATAAAATTATCAAAAACTCGTTCAATGGCATTTAAATACATGTATAAGGTTGCTGCGTTTATTTAATATTAGTATTTATTAATAATGCATCATTTGTGAAGGACGTTGTAACAAAGTTTGCTTTGAAAAATACATAGCATATAATTAAAACCATCATCAATGGCGTTAGAACCGTTACGCATGATACACTGAACGTTGAATTTGTGAACCAGAGTCAAATTTTGAATATCAACGTAAGATGCATTAAGGTCAATGTATAAACGAGTAGCGGGAGAATCAGGTCGCAGAACTAAAACCAAAAAGAAAAAGAAATTGTCTTAAATCATCACCATGTCTATTTCACCCATAACTATTCCAAAAAGCCAATTTAATACAACAGAAATGTATTCAAACTAGCAGATAAATGAATAGGGACACCAGAACATTTATTCAATCACCTACTGACTACGAGAAATGAATAGATCATGAAACAACAGATGAAAACATCTTCGCAGATATACTATATTTTTACTGATTAATTCACTCCTCCAGAACGTTCATAGTACCACACTTGTGACATAATCAATGAAACCCATCTCTCTGGCTATCAGACATACTTAACATCTCTTCCACACTTAAACACCTATAATGGAACCAGGCACTACATCCATCACATCCATACCAAAACGTTCCAGCCCTTTCAACATTAACTGTTCCTCTTTCTGCACAAACCTCCCACTCATACATATCAGCCATAGTTTGCATTATCTGGATATCGTTAGCTGACTTCTTCTCATCCAATCGCTGTCTTTTGTTGTTTTTTTCTATTATTTTCTCGCACGATTTCGCTTTTTCGTGTTGCCGTTATATTGCCGTTTACGGATATGTCGCTAATTCTTTTATTATTGTAGAGCAAGTTGGAATTTGTGGGGTTTTTTCAAAGTCGTTCAATGTAAATTTGAAACTAAGACGACGAATACGTTGGCATTCGTCTTGAACAATATGTGGTCATTACAAAAAATAGCCCTTGCTTTTTTTTAAAGTCTATAAACTTGAAGTACTTACAGAACAGCTGCATCATCTATTTACTTTTATTGTTGGCACACCACATCTATGTGCATACGTTTGATGTTGTACCGATAGCAGATATGAATAGGGGTTTTCTAAATCGATGCTCTGCTTAGATACCTTGGAGTCAGCGTTGATTAGATCACTTTAACATTGAGTGCATGCAGGATATTGTAGAAGCATGGTGAAGCAGCTTAAATAGGGAATACAATAAATCAAATGGTGATGAACTTCGTGAATTATGATTTGTATTCCGTACTGAAAAAATCTAAACAAAATATTACGTATTGCATGTTAAGTATCTTGCTTACTTTCAATATGTATATATGTACATATTCCAAAAGAGCTGCTTGTTAAAAAAATGGGCGAGTGTAACTGGCATCATCAGTTTAAATATGAAATATTTCATGTTGCATTATTATCCTCAAATGCAATAACAATAACACGATTATCTTTTAAGCAAGGAACGGTAAATTTCAGGCTATTGGATGGTGTTGAATGTAATGGGGTTATCTAACACTCCTTCGTAAATTATGCATATATTGTACAATGTGCATCGCATTTTTCCTGTCGTTATTGATTTGTACGAACGAGTCGTTTATCCGTTGATATTTCTGGAGGAATATATCCCTAGATAACTTACTGATAAACAGCTATATATACATAAGTAAAGTGACGTACATAAAAACGGACCTCGGGTAGATTTATAAAACTTAGCGCGTTGCGCCTTTTTTCGTTAAATAAACCATCAAACTGACACGTTTGAAAAGATTTATAAAAAATATGCCGTTTTTGATCCAAAACGACTTCGAAATACCGGTGTATGAAACGGTATGCAACGTCAATGACGTCAAAATCTCAGCTTCATCAATTGTTACGTTGTTAGGGATTTTGTTTTGGTACAAAAACACAGTCTTTCTGTAATGGATCCTTGTTGTATAGTTAATGAATAACACAACCTAAAAAACTATACAAAGCAGTCCCCAATATCACAAACATACCTCCTAATTTGACAATTTCAATTTCAACTGATTTACCACATACGATGATATAAGGTAAATATTATCGTATATGGTAAAATGTATGAACATGCTTTCTTATCTTTTTTGAATTGTGCACACGTTTTCATAGATTTTGTTAATAGATTAACTAAACGAGTATTAAGAAGAAGCGAATCAAATGTGTTTAGATGACTTTTTTTCCAACTTTACTGCCTCATATAAAAGGAGTTAAGAATGTGTTGGTAATAAACAGCCGGTCGGTTAGCTCAATTGATAGAGCACCGGTCTTGTGTTGCGGTAGTTTTGGGTTCAAGTCCCGCACCAGGTACACTTTTCTTATTGTTTGCTATATTGCAAACTAATAAATTTGCACTCATCATTAAATAAAATGGCCCATGTACCAACGTTTCATACATTTGAATAGTTGCGAAGCAACTAGAAAAGAGACATAAGCCTGGTGATTAGGCCATTTATAGCAGTGTTATCAGAACTGCATGCGTGAACAATCTGTTAATCGACTTTAAGCGTTTTGTTCTCTGGCGTGGTTATTTCATGTTTAAATCCTATATCATAGTAATGCATGGCCAAATTCTTTAAATGGTCAGAAACGTCCGTCGATATCAGTTTCTGCGTCATCGTTGTCCACTACATCACGCTTGTCAGTTAAAACATCTGCTGCACATTTCGATTATCGATACTTTTGTTTGAATTTTTCACACTGCCATTTCTGTTTTTTTTCGGAAAAAAACCTGCTTAATACCTACGCCATATTGCAGACAGATAAAAAATGTCCTGCCAGTGATCAGAAAACATATCGTATCAACTCGGCAGAATCTGGCAAGCTCGGAAAAAGCGAGTTAATGAAAAGGTTATTGAAAACTATTTGAGTGAAAAGATAATGTTTAACATATACAAGCACATGAACAAAAAACGTACATGCAAATGTCCATGCGACATAAGGCGTCCGTGTATCTGTATTTACATATATACATATCGACATCCGAGTTGTGGCTCAAGACCACAGTTATCTGCCCCCCGTTGACCAAGATCCGGATGTGAATACAGAAAAAGAGTGCTTGTGTTCAAGTATCAATATTTTATTAAAATTGAATGAAAAAGAAGCAAAAAATGTTCTTTTTGCAGAGAACTTGACTGAATTTGACACTGTATTGCAGAAATTGATAGTTTTCAATGTAAATATCGGAAAAATCATAGCTTGTGGAAGTCTGAAAATTAGTTGTTTGTAGCCGATTGACTCCCTGGCGGAAGGGTTATGTATTTGAACTCAATTTTGACAGTCGGGTCAATGTACAACATGGTGTTTTCTTGTGATTATATTTTGTGTCTTGGATTGTTCCAGAGATGCCATGTCCTTGTTTTTCAATTGGGGTGTGTATAAAGTCAAAAGCCAGGTTAGTGTCTATATGAAACATATAGTAAAAATAACTGTGGTCTCACGCCTTGTTGATGAAATCTCAAATATACAAAACATAACGTCTATTGTTGACCGTGTGAGCGAAAATATCCATTTTAAGAATAAAACATTAAACAGTGAACTGTGATGCCTTTCAATATTGACAAAAATACATAGGCAGCAATCATGTTATCAAAATACTATGACTTATTTCGAAGTGAAAACTTGTTGTTTGTGCCGTGATGTCGTTTACTCCTCTAGCGGTGTCATGTGCCCCGTCATCGCTTATATTGTACCTATATCTGTGTTCCATTAATAAGCCCGTACTTTTTTGTGGTGCACAATTAGGCGCTCAAGTTTCCCAGCATCGTACGTTAAAATACATCTCTCATTGATCACGCACGGTATGTGTTTTTGGGTAATGACGGTTACTTTTATCAGTGATTAGGCAGAAGACCGATCATGCAACCCCTGGATTGACAGTTAAGTATCTTATCACTAGCTAATTGACCCCAAACGCTAAATAAAGTCCGGTGCCCAATTCCGTTTTGTATTCCCTTATCGGTCGTTGTTATCGGGCAGCATTGCTTTAAAAGGCCCAATTTGTAAGTACTGTCCGCGATATTTGACGGCTGTCAGAATCTAAAGCGTTCAGCTCTGGCCATATTTGTTGCTTTAATGCATTGGTCTATTTATATTTAATAAACCGGCACATTTGTATATAGAAGAAGGTCAGGTTTCAATAAAGGCACTTTTTTAAATAGAACATTCACATCATCAATATGACAAGCAATCATAGTACTGTTATACTACTCGAGTTAATGAACCTCAATGCATTGCGCGGTTTGTCCTAAATGTTGACTAAGAAGGATTGTACATATGTGATATGTTGTATGAAATTATCGTTGCAATTTAATCGCACGGTATATTGCATTGTTAACTGGTAAGTCTTAAAAAAATGTGGTAAATATGGTACCATATGGAATTAGTTTCCATTTAGATTTTATTTCAATTTTAGGCTCACTCTTCAACAAAGCGGCATTTGTTGAAGTTGAAATCATCACTCCTGTGCTATATGTTTAAAAACTCATACAAAACCTATAAATTTAGCAACAGCTTAGAACAGTTTAAGATAGTTGTAATTTACACATATTTAGCAAGGTCTTTAACTCAAACATGACTGTCAAATTCTGTCTCTTAATTGATTGAAAAATCATCGAAAAATTTTGGATTTTCCACATCCTAATAACCGTTCAAGATAACCACAAACACATTTTATCAACATATTCATCAGTCGAGATTGAAATTGAGAAAATGGGTCAAGTATGTTTTTAATATTGGGGCCTGTTATACGAGTTGTTATGTGATGTGTATTCCATTAAACATACAACAAGAATCAATAAAATGAAAACAAATTCATTGTATACCAAAATCCCTAACAACGTAACAATTTATTTAGTCACGATATTGACGTCATTAGTTTAGTTTAAACATATTTTATTCATCAGCGTATACACACATATTATAAAGACAAACAGAAAACACATTTACAATCTAGAAAAGGATTAGAACGAAAGATAAATATATCTTAAAAAGTTCTTCTCCACGACGTCATTGACGGCGCATACTGTTTCCGGCACCAGTATTTTGACGTCGTTTAAGGGGGAATATTTAGAAACACGTATCGGTTTGCGGGAACGCTATTAAAAGATAAAAGCGAAAAGCGCCCATTTTGCTAAACCTACTCGATTGGGTCCCTGCCCGTTAGTGATGTCCCATACGTATTTATGAACGTATCTATGATTATGAATGTATATATTGTTGTTTATCAATTAGATATCTCGGGATATATTCCTCCACAAACGGATAAACGACTCATTCTTATTAATCAAAAGGAGAATGCGATGCGCATTGTACAATAAATGCATAATTCATAGAGGTATGCCAGATAACCCCATTATATCCAATACCATCCTTATTTCAACTGCTGATTACTATGCTTCTATCCTGAATGACGCAAATGTATCTAAGCAGCTGGTCGAGTTAGACAATTCGCTATTCATATCTCCAATCGGTACAACATCAGACTTCTGCACAAAAATGTGTTGTGCTAATCATATAACTAATTAGGTGATGCACCTGTTCTGTAAGTGCTTCAAATTTCAAAAATTGGCTGCTTTTCTGTAATGACTGCATCTGTTTCAAAACGAAGGGCAACGCATTCATTGACTAATATTCAAATTCACACTGTGCGTACTTTTAGAGCTTATTTGCACATTATTTATTTTTTCGGAAAACCTATCCACTAGTGAATGAGAATAACACCGTTTTTCAACGAAGAGCTTACCTGTCTCTTTATTAAGTTTCAGTTCAATAGCTTTCTTTTTACAATAGTGGGATGGCAAAAACCTACGTTTCCCGGCGAAAAGGGGTCGCCAACCAGTACGTTATCTAAAAACGTAGGTACTTGTCCTGACGCATAAATAACTACTGTAAAAGATCATTAACACAAATAAAATAGCACAACATTTTTCGTCAGTAAATAAACAATGACACCGTAGATAAAATATACAGCTGTGCGTATTTAAAGATATAAATAAAAACATCTTTCAGACGACTGATAAACATCATATATTTAACGGAGCATGGTAACATGGTGTTTATATATCATTATCATCATCTATATGACAACAATAACAGTACTGTTACACTATCCGGTTTACTGAACCTTAATGCAATGCGCCGTTTGTCCTAAATGTCAATTAACGAAGATCATAAATTATGTAGTAACTGTTTTATACCGTATTATCAAGCTAATCGTACAATATGTAGTGCGTTATGTTGTATTAAATTATGCTTGCAATTTAACCGCACGCTAAACTGCATTGTAAACTGTTAAAAATGTGGCGCATATGGCATCGTTTAGGATAAGATCCCTTTGAATAATTAAAGGGTGACTGCAACAAAGCGGCATTTGGAAAAAAGCAGCGTTGAAGGTGTAATCATAACTCTCGTGATGAATGCTCTTCTTCATTAGATTTAAACGAACTTCGCAGTTCAAAACTGATTTTTACGACAAAGGTTTTGCTTGGTGAGATATACTGCCTTAAAACGGATTTTGCCCGAAACAAGATTAGTCAATATTTCCACCAATATTATAATGTTTCCCCAGATTAACGGTATATGGTTTACTTTTAATGCTTCAAATGTCATTGTCAGTCAGTGTTTATTTGAGCTTAACAATGAATATCTTCATATAGGTTTACTTTAATTGTATCCAATGTCATTCATAGTATGTATGTATTAAGAGGTATGTCCGTGCCTACACACCGCACTTTGGATTGACTCCGTCACATCCCTCGGTGTGACTTTATGATTAATATTATCACACAAACGGGTTGATGGAATATGCCAAAGAAGTAAGTTTGAATCCAAAAGTGCTGTATAAATCGCGATTAATTTTAAATGAAATTTAGATGATTGGGTAAAAATGAAAGGCTGTCCTCCGCTGATTTTTGTCGAGGCTCTATCTGTAAGAGACTTTCGTGCGACTTGCACGTGCAAGCGGATCGAAGAAGAGACACAAGGCTTTCTTCATAATTTTATTATCAAATTCTTACCACTCTATCCTAAAATAAATATTATTTAAAATTACCATAACGTAGGTGTATAATTCAGGTGTTTGGTATATCAAAGTTAACGTCATTTTGGATCATCCCTCGTGTAAAGAAAATACGTTTAGTGAAAGTTTATCATTAAATATTGCAACTTGTTATGGAAAGACACATCATAATAAAAACAAATATACATTTATATATTATGAGAAATATGAAACAAGCATTCTTACAAAGAACTAGTTCGTAGATCAGTTATATTGAAATGATGCGATGTACTCATAAGAGCTTTTCAATGTTTATGATACCAATGGCAAACTAGAAACAGTTCAGTATTGTGGGTTTTCGAAAAAAACCTTTGATTGGCATATACGTAAAAATGTTATTTCTGATTTATTGGGACACTTTGGTTATTTTTTATTCAAATGTCTGTTTATACTTCGTCTTCCTTTCTAATTTCCAACCAGTTTATTTCAACTTTAAAACATTTCATGTTTTATTCATTTACATTGTATGTATTTTTTGCTGACAAAGACCACTTTATCTCATTCAGAGCTTCGTTTGTTTTAAGGTTTACTGTTAAAATATGACACACTAGTTGTATTTTAAGTTTTTAACTTGTTGTTACAAAAACTTCGGTCCACACCATATACACTGACGAGTGCATTTTACTGCTTTTTTGATGACATACATATGAAAGCAGGATTTGGGATGGTTTATCCAGAATGAAATACTCAGCAGAAACTACGTCATTTTTATGTATGGAAATCTGTTACGAGAATAGTACTTCTGATCATATCACGATAAAACTACCATCTACATTATAAGTGTAAAAAGTTGATGGCTGGAGGTATATTTCAATACTTTAATAAAATGTACATAAACCGGTAAAATCGAAGTTTAAATTAACGTAATATTATTTGTAAAAACAGTTGTAATCGAATTCATTTCTGCCACCTTCAATATCGAAACCTATGAAATGCACCCCGGAAACATTTCGCTCCTCTCCATCCTTGGCCTCCTTCAAGTACACTCTTAATAAAAAAAAATCACTTCCTCATTTTTACTTTGAGGATGAACGTATATTGAATGTCACCTATGCAGGGCTGCGGATGTAGTAATCGTAATTCACATATTTGTTCTTTAAAAGCATGATCAATCGCCCAAAATGCCAGTGTCGTGAAATTAAGGAAACTTACTATTTCTTCTTTACCTGTCCCCGATGTCTTGCGCAAATGCATCACCTAATCGACCGTAACTCTCTGCTTTTAGACCTTTGTCATTGGAAAAACAACTGTTTGGATACAAAAAATGCCAAGGACCTGACCAACTCAAGGATACATTCGCCAAACTTGAAGCCTTTGATCTCCTTAAGATAAATAAGAACAAACTTGATTCTACAAATGACCTGACCTATCCATGCACCCCCTGTCGTTCTGTTTTGTTTTTCCGTTTTACTCTTGTTGGCTGCTTCCATACTTTTAACGCATTTTACCACCTACTACTTATCCATTTGTTATTAATCTTTCACTTTTACAAAGTATAACGATAATAATACTCTACAAATATAAACAACATCTACACCATTACAAGCAGCTTAAAAATATAACAGAAGCGGTGCATGGTATAACCTCACAAGATTCATTCTCAATTCTGTCGATATAATTTGTTTTGTACATACATCTTTTCATTTATCAATGAATTAATACCTCAGAAAAAACATTTTATCGATTATGTTTTAATTGTGTTCCCTTAAAATGCTATTTTGAAATATATATTGGTTAGCCAATAACCATCACTGTCAGATAAACTGGCCCTTGTCAAGCAATTGAGAACTCTTTATTGTAAATGTGATTTTAATACCTTTGAGAGAAATAAGTAAAACGAATAGTTCACTTTGTTAGTGTTTCGCAAATCTTGTACACCCTAGCAACAGTTCTGTATTTTACCCCAAACTGTTGGCTTGAAAATTGAAGTTAACATTTCTCTTCCACAACTAGATTTCAGACCAACTCATACACTTGAAGGATATTTTTAAATTTTATGTTGCATTGGCATTGGAAATACGTGCACAACGGTCAAATATTCGCCATTCACACAAGGTGTTATAGTTGAAATCGGGGAACGATTTAAGTCATCTGGTACAACATCTTCGTCCAAGCTTTGATCAGTTGTCATACCATCGTTAAAAGTGACATCGCGAGAAATGCCTTCATCAAGAGGGACCGTCATGTATATTGAAACCGGGGTAACGTCCACAGGCTTGGTTGTTTCCCTGCGTTCTATAGACGTGTATGTAAACATATCATCTGAAAAATTTAAATTAGTAATTACATACAACATTGTTTTTGTCAAAAGTGATACAATTATGCGTGATTGGGTTGTCTGGAGTCCCCATTGAACTAGGTATCAATTAAGAGGGGTTTTAGTGAAGAGAAATAATGAGTACACGAATTAAACCGAAACTACAATTGCAAACAAGCACTTGAAATTTGAACAATAGGTCATTTAACGAAATAAAGGGGAAAGAAAACGTCTCTATATGCAATACTATTTCAGCTGATGGGGACCCCAAACGTCAAAAAAAAGCATTATGGTTGATGGAACTATCTGATACATGTCTTGTTTATTTTTGAGTCGTATTACTTGAATGAATTTAAATTAGTATTTGTAAAAATGGTTCTAGTAAACTAGTTCCTTTATTTAGTGTATACGCTATAAAGATGATGGTCATAAGAGAGTTCACTATTATGCGAATTGCATTCTTTTTATATAACATAGAAAGCTGTGTCTCTAATTATTCTGTATACCCAGTTTAACGCTTTAGTATTGATATGTAATTGACAAACCAAGTATTTCTTGCGACTAATGATTATTAGCGCTCCCTACTAAGATCTTTGAGGATTACATAATCGGCAATTGAAAGGTTTTCTTCAAAATTTTCTCAAGTTATTTGCCCTTACCTCTTTGGTTATCAAATAATAATAATAGTATGTCCATTGTAATGTAAAGCAATACATTGGGGACCTCGTTGGAGCTGCACCTCATGTTGGATTCTTCTATTTCTCCATTATATTCTAGTAAAAATATCTATTTGTATTACATATTGTTTATTTAAAAAAAACTCATGCGTTTCTAACTTAAAACTATGTCAAACGTAGGTTTTGGCTACTTGGCTTGTCTGTGTAGTTAAGATGATAAGATCATTGTTACAAGATAAGACAGAAAACCTTCATTGATTTCTGCATACTCGTTACTACTTATTCCATCAATGTCAATCACTTCTGGAGAATGTCTTCTTCCGTACAGTGAAGAATAGTCCCTACATTTTGTAAAAGAAGAACATGGAGATTAGACAATCGTATTGCTATAATATGAAAAGACAATAACAAATAAAACATTTATAATCAATACATATATGAAACCATTTAAATGGGACACAAAGTTCAATTTCCTACTTTTTCCTTTTTTTCCTGATGCATTTGAAAACCAACAGCGTCACAATGCCCATTGTGAATACGACACAGGATATGGGTACGCCAGCTAACAGTAGAGTAGTCTTCACGTCCCATCTGTCATCACCAGCGGCAGTTTCTTGTACACCCTCTAATTGCCCATTGCCACTTTGACTGATGTTTTTTACTGTAAAGATGTGATCAAAAATATTACTTTATACCTAACTCATGATTATGAAACCATTATTTCAAAATAATGAAATAACCAACATGATTTTAAACCCTCGATAAATAAGTTGTACACGTTTATGATTTAAATTTTTGCTATAAGAAGAGCTTAACAATATTTTGTGTAAAACATGATGTAGTTTTAATAAGAATGGATGTTTATGCAAAATCCTACCAACAATACACATTCCGGTCTTTTGGTCACAAATGTTGTTCGAGCATTCTTTGCACATTTGAGTACAATTTAGACCAAAATAACCGTCGTCACACCCATACAGGCAGTATCCAGTTTGACGATCACAAGTCTTGTCACTTCCATTACAAGAAGATTGACACGAAATATTACAATATGGTCCATAGAACGAGTTCTCGCATTGGTCAAAACAAGAACCGTCTTTGACCATACACATACTTGTTCCGTTTATTGTTTTACAATTCCGAGAACAGTTGGTCAAACAATTTTTTTCTACAAATCCAATTTTCGTACAGTCCTTTATTTCACAAATTCCGTCTGTTTGTCTACACGAATGACAACCTTCTTCACAAGTTTCTTTGCAATCGCTTGACCAATGTCCTTTAAAGCACCCACGTGTACATGACCCGTTTACAGGGTCACATTCCCCGCCCATGCACGAGTTTGGACAATCAGCACACCACCAAGCTCTCTCGGGGTCGGGAAACATCCCTGTCTTACATCGTTCACAATTTCCATATGTTTCTCTCAGAATGCCATTAGCACCAAACGACGCACACTGTTCACAGTTAGGCTCCGAGGTTACGCACAAATTATCACACCGCCTTCCATAAAATCCGTCTTCGCATCCGAACTGACAATCCCCTCCAGACGTGCAGTTACCATTTTTACAATTAACGCTACACTCACAATTTCTTTCTGGACTTCCTCTTCCATGTTTGCAAGAAATGCACAATCCATTTTGATCCCTGATACACAGCTCATTTTCATCCACGTTACTTTGATTGAGGGTGCTGCTCGTAACAGTTAAAGGTATAAAAATAAAATATATCACGTAAATCAACATCGCTTGACACGTTTCGTAATGTTGTTTTTATGAACCAATATTTATTTATTTTTTATTTAATGTCATGTCCTTGAAATCATCATTTTCTATGAAGTTATCACCTATGAACACGACTTCGACAGTATTTTATATAAAACGTTTTAAACATAAACTATTCCAACTACTGAATTTAACTGTTCGATATTTAAACTTGTGTCTAGCGGTGCTGATGTCCTTAAAAATGGAAAAAAAGATTTTAATATTGAGAACAATACAACATGAAACTGGGGAAATTAATTGTCATTGTTGGAAATTTACGCCTTATTTCCGACCAGTCATTGTCAACTCCAGTATTGCCATTGACTCAAAAAGCATTTTGTTTACATCAATTCTTATGTGAAAAACTACAGAAACAAGCTCAGTAGCAAAAGGTTTAAACAAGAACCCGGTTTAATGGCACTGGGTAAACGCCAATGACATAGAATACAAAAACAAAACTCACAAACAACACAGTGCATACATACTATATATATATATATATATATATATATATATATATATATATATATATATATATATATATATATATATAATGAAGCAGGTATAGGTTGTCTTTTCAAAATGTGTTTACGAACATGTACACATTATTCACCGTCATAATAGTCATGTTTCCATCTAACGCAAAATACTTAATATAAGATACAAAACCTAAGAAAAGGACCCGACTTGAAATAATAATAAAGTATTTCGTAATTGTTTGATTGATAACAATTTGAGTGGAAGGGGTTTAATAAGACTTGTATGGTCTTTTTCTGTAATTGGTATCGGTGAAATAGCATGTTCAGTTGTCATGCTCATCTAGCCTATAAAATCATACTGAACCACAACATTCTTTATATATTGAAAGGAAAACAATTTTTAGCTTAAGATCACAGCCGAATTGATTTTCGACCCACTTGAATCAAAATTTAAATGGTTTATCTGCTTATCCTGACCGACCTGCCTGCACATTTTAAAGGGACTGTACACCAGATTGGCACCAAAAAACGCATTTTTTCTGTAACGAATCTCAGGACAATTAATTAATAGAATGGGTTAAGCTTTGATATCATAATTGTAAAAAAAGTACCGGTATGCAAAAAAAATGTGTGTCGGAGACTGGGTTCGAACCCGTGACATAATTAAGCTAATAGACCTAACTGAGTAATATCACGTGATAACATCGACTAGCCAATCACTCATAAGGAATGAATTCATACCCAGTAATCTTTTTAATGGAAAAATACGAAATAGCTGCTAAACTGAAATAAATTGTAAACTATGTGGTACTTCAGTTAGTAAGTTTCAATGCATTGTAGACATTAATACCAAGTTTATATCAGTTTTCGACAATTTTCTTTTTTTCTTGCAAATTGATCATCAGGTGCACAGTTGCTTTAAGACCGCTGGACCTTAACGTTATTCAGATATTGATCGGAAACCGTGGGGACGGACGGATGGACGGACAGACGACCAGATAATCATATACCAGCTGTTTGGGCATACGAATCAAAGGTGCTATAAAAAATAACAATTAAAATTAAGGTTTAATGCTTTTAGTTATGAGTTGAGTGTGACAAAAGCTATGGGTATATACATTCCAGTTCATCAAGGGTATGATAATAAAAACAAGAAGCATATATGTGGAAAATGAATTATGTTTTAGAAATTTAATTGTATTCATTATAAAAAAATGAGCAATTAATATATCTAAAATAATTCTCATGATAGTATATTCACCAATTTGCAAGAATTCAATGGTCTGAATAAACAAGTTGAACTGTATTGGGAGTAGTGTATATAATTGTATTTAAATATTTTGTTTAACTAAATAATTATACTTACACTTTTACTGTTTTACTGTTATTTTATGGAAATAGTTTAATTGAAAGCTTGATTATATTAATTTGAAGAAAAGGAAGGTATTAAGACAAATTGAAATAATTAGCTTTTTTCAAGCTGACAAAATAGTCAAAAATCGACGGCAAAGTGTGCACGTCAGTTGAATTAAAATATTCACTGTTCACATCAACCAGTCCATACACAGAAACAGTTCATATCATCGATGAAAATATCCTATCAAGTGCTAGGATACGTGCACACGTGTCTTAGCACATCTATTGTCCTTTACACATCGTTTATCTATCCAGATAATTTCTGTTCTATATTGCAATATATCTGTTCTTCCATAGAATATCGATGTTTTGTGTAAATGATGATAAGCAAACTAACACAATGGATTTCAAAGATACTAGTGACGTGAACCGTCAAAGGGGGGCACAAAAAGTATCAAACTGAATTATGGAGACGTGTAAATATCATGGCAGTTATTAAGAAATCAGCGGCTAACGTATAATTAGGCTGTAGGCCGCTAGGCCTGCATACTTATATAACTGTATCTCGGAATTTACCATCGGCAGTTCGACACATCATTTTTAACATTTGACGAATTAATGCTCGCATAGCGATATTATATGTGGGACGGATAACGCCATCATTTACATTAACATTTACATCTAAATTACCTAGTTACCATTCTGTTCTATTAAGTATGTCAAGTAATTTGCTAGAGGTATTTTTTTGTATTCATAATAGTCATGCGGTTAATGTAATGCAAATAAGCTGCGTTTTTGCGTAATGAAGCAATTGAAATCACAGAAAACGCAATTATTTTAGCATCTACGAGTTACTTAAAGAAATATACAAAGGGGAATACGCAAACAGTTTCAATATAAACGCGCACTGAATTAAAATAAATGCAAGTTTATATCTGTATTTACATTTTGGCCGTAGCCGATCAACTAGATAATTTCGGTTAATAATAGAATCTGAGTCATCGGATTCGGACAGGTTAATTCCCCGAAAATTATACCGGAGAAACCCGGAAAATACCATGGATAGTATTGAGATGCAATTAAAGGCCTATTTTGCGGAAGATACGTATTATACCAAAACGTTTCAAATGGAATTTAAATACGTTATTCTACCTATAATCCCGTTTTTTTTGGTGATTGAAGCTCATTCATACGTATATTTTTATGTTTTAAATATGATTCAGTCATCATTGAAGTGTAGAGCAGATTTTCGCAAACGCTTTATCCGTGACAGTCCATTGTTCATGAAACCAAACTTCAAGATAAGGTTTCATATACAATTGAGTATTACTCAAAACCTTAATAACTAATTGGGTATTCCATATATTAAATGAATATTTCAAGTGACTGATATTGTTTTGATTAAATTGAGTATTTACATAAACATCATAAATGTTATATAAAAAAAAATCATGAGCATGCATAGTCTTTGGATGTTCATTTAAATTGGTTTTACAGGTACATGACCTATACCTATCAAACGCAGCAGGCCTATACATGTTTACTTGCTTTTACTAATTGGAATGCTTTTGTTTTTCGGCGAATGCCAGTTACTTGAACAAGATATCCGCGAGCGAACGTCAACGCTTGTTTATTCTTGTTTTCAGTTAGGAATGGACATAATTTGGATACTTATTAAAGTCAGAGTTATTGCCCTTGCTGTATTGTTGTTTATAAGCTTTGCCAATAAGTGTAGCGATTTCATTATGCATTATGTTTTTCAGCCTGGCTAGCTGAGGTCTTGATAAGCATTTAAATCATGACCAAGACAGATATATCACTTGTCACGCCATGTCAGTAGACTGGGAAAAATAAGGAAAATGAAAATGTATTTTTTACATGTACATATATGCAATATGACAATGTTTAGTAGTACTGATTAATAACTATTACACACAATTCCATTTTTATGTCAATTTCAGATGCGATGGCGGGTGAAAGCATTCAACGTTAACCTCAGAACGTCGATTTCAACCGAGGCGTTAGCCGATGTTTACACTTACGTGTCGAGGGTTAACATTGAATGCCATCATACTCCATGGCATCGGATAGTTATTTCATTACACCGAACAGCTATTGTTTACAACGGTTTCGTCTTCTATGGTGCAAGGAGGCAACATAAAAAGATCATATCAACTATTAAGGGATGGCTCGTCTCCAGCGTTACCATAACGTAATATGATAAACTGTTTCCGGTTCGTTGAAATTTCATATAAGAGTGTTTTGCGTCTACAGGTACGGATTCATTTTTTATAAATTGACTGGTTACCTTTAAAATGAAATTCTAACAAACATAATTTATTATGGGTAATTTTACTCATTTTGAATATATGTATCAAATTACAAGTTTGTTGATCAGTTCAAAGTCATTCTAAGTAAATGAGCATTTTACATGGACATGTCAAGTATTTATATAAATAATAATCAATATCATCTTCAAGATAGCGAACCAAATAAAACACTCGGACTTAAAGATTCCTCTGACATAAGTTATCACTAATAATGTCCAAAAATGTCCTTAGCCAAGTGCATTTACCCACAATATGGGAAATAAGTAACTGTACAATTCTCATCTTTATGGAAATGCCTATTAAATGGCTGTGTCTTTATTCAAGTGCTCAACAATTTGTTTCCTTAATAAATTATTTCCGTTTCAATTTTGCTTGACAGGTTGACATCAAATATCACAATAGCCTTTCGATGTATAGGGTCTTTCGCGAATATTTCAAGGGTCTTGTTTTATAAAATTTCATTGCACTTATCTTCACATTGACTTTATTAACGATTTAATTTACTATTTTATGAATCATATGTAAATTTGATATGATTCCTGTCGGGGTTTCAATTTTTTTCCTAGTACAGGTCACCATGCCCTTAAACATTGACCATGACCATTGTGCATACCCAGTTTAAAGACTCAACACAAAGTCGTTCAACAGTTTCGACTACGCATTGGAAAATGAAACACAGAGGACGTAAACTCTTACACGTTCCAAATCATGGACCTTTCAAGTTTGAGGACTCATCGCGAAATAAAACCTACACAATCTTCTTGTATATGAAATGCATTTATATTAATCCAACCCTCCTCTTTCTATGTAGAGATTTTTAAGTTCTGGAGTGTAAATCAGCACCACATGCTTGACCTTTAGCATGACATTATTAAAAGTACCTTCATACAATCACGAGAAACATGGAAACATATTGTAAATATACATATCTAATTATTTTGCAACACATGTCATTTATATGTGTTTGTGGTTGCAAAACTGAAAGTGATCATAACGGATTCATTACAGTTCGTCAAATAATTGTGGGAAATAGGAGTTTACTACAGAAGATGTATAATAAAAATTCCTCAGGAATGTAAGGGAGTTGGGAGTATTCTTTGTTTCTGTTTTGTCTTCAATATTATGCACACCCTCCCCTCACGCCAATCAATAGCTTTTATAATAGTAATAACATTTCCTATCTAATTGACAAGCAGTTGTCACAAAATGCGATCATTAAGGTGTTCCCTAAGGTACAGTTCTATTTCAGATTATGTTATCTGCCCCCGCACATTAATGATGCTGTTTTTCAAAGTTTAAATATATCTCTAAAAATCTGATAAAGACCATACACTACAAAGACAAAGGCTGTTGAGATCTGAGCCATTTGATACCTTGTTGAGAAATAATTTTCGGCTTTCGGCAAATTGCTTTTCTAGAAAGAAATGACACTGATCTAACCCACTGAGTGGTAAAAATTTTGCTCTTATCGCACTATATGGTATATCTTAGGCACTTTCCAGTCCATTAGCATATAAATCCGTTACAACGTCGTATATTTGTCATTTTGGCCACTTCTTCCTAAATGGCTTTTCTTCTCAGTAATATCGTTGTGCTTAAATCACGATGAAAATCTAATAACAATAGCTGCTCCAACTGCTACAAATTTATCGAACAATGTTTCTGGTTAAAGAAAAGAATTAACAAGATACAAAAGCTTAGAAAAGTTAGAAAATATTGATTGTTTTGATATAAATACATCTAATTGCTGATATTGATTGACATGATAAATGTTGTTTACTTTTATGATCATTATCAATAAGCTTACCGATATGAATGACGTAAAAATACATGTAAGATGAAAGCCTTTTAATTGTTTCAAACCCCCACGAGAGTCTTACTTAGTGTTTTCCATGCCTGCCAAGGCCTTTATCCTAACATATACTAATGATGGTATTTTTGAAGTTCTAAAGTTTTGTTGTCTTCTAGGGTTATGTGTCTCCTGTGTAGTGATTGTTTGGGCTTCGTCCTTGTGCCTTTAAATTTACTAAAGTCACTGGTACGCCACTCGAGTTCTATTTCATATTTATCACATTTATTACCAAAAAATCAAACGGCACACAATTCCGACTTCGTAATTTGTAAACAAATTAAGTTTGATCGCATTTTGTTATCTTTTGTGAAACATATGTTGGATTTAATAGCTATCTAAAGTACCAGACAGTCCTTAACACTCTTATCTTTCGGATCCCAGACATTGTCTTTTTCCTGATGTTTCCACATTCGCTGAGTTGTTGAAGCATTTTTGTGTTTCCTGTTTGTGACAGTTGACTTAGATTTACGTTATTTCCGTAGTCAGCAATACAAACAAAAAGCTTGAAATATTCAAATAATGTATTATGTTATGTGTTATAACCGTCCCCTACGTTTTCAAAGTTATATTGCCAAATAACTGCATAACTGACCATTTCCACAAAGTCTGCACATTTATGCAGATATTCGGCAATATAATCTCAGGAATCAAAACACTAGTGTATACATGTTTTTAAAAAATAGGTATCGCTAACAAAGCGTATTAATTATCTAGAGCAATCACTATTTTGAATATGAGCATCACCGATCATCGCACTGCCAATAACAACCATTCGTCTGTCATGGTGCTAAGATTACAAGAAATGAATATTTGAAGTTAAACGATTAGTCCACCTCATATAACATTAGGAAAATCTTTCATCGTACTTAGCATATTTATATATCCTAAACAAAGAAGAGTTTACTATGTTAACGTTGGAATGAATATACCTCCAACTCAACTTGAATCATATTTGATTCGATTTTGTTAATTTCATGTTCTTATGTTATCTTATTGTGTTTCAAATATATGCTTAGTCCCATTCAATCTTGGAGAAATTACCATTCTAATGGAGAATAAATTTCATGAATATATTTTAAATATTGTTTCATTTCGCGATTCTATTGATAATGAATGTAACTAAATATATTAAAGTACGAAACACTTCAATAAATTCAATGTTTAAGCACTGCCTACTTCATTTTATTTGATAATTATGTCTCAGAAGTATTATGTTAATATCCTTTAAATACCCCCAACAACCGCTTGACAAAGATGGTAATGTAATGTGAAATGATGTAGTTTGTTGAATTAATAATGCTGTTATAAAAAGCACCCGTCGTATCTCATATCAATATCACACGAGTATATTGCGAGTTTTAGATGATGATAATTTTATACCAATTATTAATAGAGTCAAACAACTTCATCACATAATAAAAATATTATTTTTTTTAAAATACACTTAAAATTGAAAGGGGATAGCCCAATGGCGAGGGTAAAGAACCTCTATGCCCTCCACGTTTAAAAAAAAATAAGTATCAATTTATCTGTAGGACAATGTTGACAATTACATGTTCAAAAAGAAGGACTTAACGTCACTTTTTAAAACAATACTGTCACCAAGTTGAGAAAACTGAGTTAAATTTATAATGACAAAATGCTTAATGAAATAGAATGGCAAATGAAACTGAGTGAAGATGGTTATATTTCTGCTTATCTTGCTAACTTATGTTAAGGCGGATACGTTAAGATACAATAAGGTTTCATATAAGTTCTGTCCTCAATCTGTTTAACTTCCTACTTGAAAACTAGTAATTTTGAGATGCTTAACGAAGCATTGGAATAGCCGATTTTATCTGATATGAGTATGATGTGATTGTCATCGATAATGTTATCGCATCAAAGACAAATGAAAAACCCCGGTGTAATGCTAATTACTGATGAAACCTTGGAATAATAAACATCATAAATGGTCTGATCCAGAACAACGACACAATATACTCTAGTTAGTGATTTCCATGTTTTAATTTCGCACTGTGTTTTTTTATTTTCATATTATGTGTTACATTTCATATTTTTAATTATCAAACTAAGCTGAAACCCTAAACGTGGTCAGTTGTCATAAAGTGGTTAATCATCAGTAGAACTGAACGTTCACTCAATAATATGAGTTGTATATTATTTAAACGATGTTCGATCGGTTTTTCAAAAGGCTCATTTAAACGTTGATGTATGGAAATGTTGTAATGGGTAGGATTTATTTACAATAATTGATGCTTGTAATCACTCAGAGGGAAAACAAGAATGCCTATTATGAAAATGAGAACGTTATAAATTGAGGAAATTTAAAACTGCTGTTTTCTGAAAGTTAAATAGGAAAAACACGATCCACTTCAAAAATACATGTCTATCCATTTTAAGTTTTTTCACTTATAAGATTCTCCTATGAAAACAGTATAACAAAAAGTGATCATTAACGATGTTTGTCCTGCAATATTGCTGAAATTTATATTGGAGTATTCATTAAATTAGCTCTTAGCACGTACATATCAAACCGTATCAAAGTTTCTAATCTAGTTGACCATTTTTCTAGAATATTTCAAGTCTGATGAATTTCGCAATAAAACACATACGTATTTGAACCATTGTTCATTTTATAACGTTAGAGGCCAGACAGACCAGTAGCATTCATGCATTCGTAAGATTCACCCATATGTTAGCCTGCTAACACCATGATTTGTTAAAATGATAATAACATCTGGACATAACAAGCATGTGCTACAATGCTGGAAGAGAAATCAAGTATATATCTCATTTACGATGGAAAACAGCTAGAAAGACATAACTTTCTAGTATTTGTCAAAAGAACATAGTACTAAAATATTGAATAATCGACTGCATTAATATACCGTTCTAGAGAACAACATGAAAGTTTATTTTCATAAATATACATGTGGTTTTTTTTATTGAGATTGCATACCACTACGCTTAATACATGTGAAACACTCACGATGAAGTATTATAACAATGATGTCAATGTATACACAGTATAAGAGATCAAACGATCATGACGAATGTAACGGACTTACAACACTGAAACAAACAAAACTGGAAAACTAGATTGCAATCAAAATAGACATGAAATTGGCTACTGAGCTTGTTTCTGTAGTTTTTCACATAAGTAATGAAATAAACACATAGTTCATAAACATTCCCGAATAGGCCGTCTACCTTACTATTACTTTCAAATATGATTTGAAGAATCATTTACAAATAAACAAGTGAAACCTTTATAATTGGGCAGATTAAAGTTTTATATACCAGTGTGCGCTCATCCACACAGAAGTTTATCCTTGTAAAAAATATGCAGTCAATATTGGAGGAAATATTTTATTATACCACATGAAAATGCAACATTTCAGACTTCAATGAGCCAAAACGGTATTATGGGCTGATTACCCTAACCATTCAGCTACATTTAAAGCGTATATACCTCGGTTTTGGGCGTACATCAATCAGGTTTGCTCTTATTATACAAATGTGGGCGTATATTTAGTAGACATGAATTGTGCTTCATCGCGACCTGGTTTTAATTTTACTACATGAAAAATAATAAGAAAGGGAAATTAAAACCCACTTTGCAATCATCGAGTGTTCCCACAACAAAAGCAAGGTCAAGTGCTCATTGTTTAAACAATGAATCTCTACGCCGTTACATACTTACTACAGTCCTTTTATAAATATAAGGTTTCGCTCAACAAAGTCTTGTTTTATGAATTTTCTCTCACAACAATTGACTCATTTGTATTTATGTTTCAATGATATTACACATGATGGATGTTTAAATGATATTTCATGTGACTGTTTGTTATGATATTTCAGATGATGACTGAGTCCAATGTACAGTCAACAAGTAAATGTACAAGGAATCAAAGAACAAACGGGCACAAGTGTTAAAGAGCTGCATTTCTGACTACGAGAACGGGCACGTGTGAGTGGTGGATGATGTAATCGCTGACGGAGCCGAGGAATGTTCTCCGGACTTTGCCGAGTCCGCGTGTGCCTGTAACCACGAGCTTGCACTTTTCTTCCTCAGCGATTTTGCAGACGACCTCTCCTGGCTTCCCCTGACCTGTCCGGAATTTGCCCGTCAGCTGTTTAAAATGAAATACAAACTGTATCATTTAAAGACTTGGTTTAATATTTTGAAAAAAGGTCTTTGCATTTAAGTTACAATATTTCTTATTTTCATTTAAATGAAATTGTGTTTGCATTTTGGCCAAATCTCTAAATAGTCGATCTAAAACATTCTTTGTCACTTCTTACCTTCTTTTTCTGTACAATTTCTTTGTACTTGTTCTCTAGAGCTGTCACTTTCTTTGTTAGATCTTTTAGCAGATGATCAACAACAGCCGGGCCTGAGAAAACAAAAGAACACCTAAAGTATTAAAAACCATAAAATATAACATGAATTGAACTATGACCTCTTCGTTAAAGCCATGAATAAAATCATAAACACGATACAACTATTTAATCTGTTTTTAACTTCAATAACTAAAGCCACACAAAGAACATCTCGAAAATCAGATTGTGGTGGAATTTGATATATACCAATTTTCAAGGTTTTTCTTTTGAGGTTAAAATGTCTTTATTTACCATAACAACCCTCTTACACTATATTAAAAACACTTACTGGCCATAGAGAGATCATAAATTTCTGGAGTGTGTATCAACACGAGATAGTCGTCTGCTCGCATCACGTTGTCAAAGTACCCTGAAACAACCATGGAAATCATTGTAACAACATAGTAAATTATCAAACTTTGGCTTATTAATACAAGTCGGTCTAGACATAATATTTCAGTCTACTTTGTAAATAATGGGGGGATTAAGAGTTTACTAAAACAGATGCATGCATCATTCATTTATGAATGCCAGATAGTTTGCTGCCATGTGATTGTATTATGTTGGGTAGATATTACATAAGAGTAAGCCTTTAAAATTGTAAATAAAATAAAAAAATTACAACCTTTGGTCACAAAAGTACGATTAGGCCAAACCAAATTGATAACTTGTTCATCGGATTTTTTTCCAAAAAAATAATGGGGCGAGCGAGCGAAATGATAATAAAAATATTTGTTTTGCTTTTAGCAAAAAAGAGGAGCGAGCGAAGAGCGAACAAATATATATAGTGATTTAATGCATGATTGAGTCGGTGTTTTGATAATTGTTACGATCGAAAAACGCGGTTATAAGGGAAAAGGTTACATTCTACTAAACAAATTAGCGCTCGTAAAAAAATAACTATTTTTTTTTAGATAGTGCAAGTGATATAGTGCAGGTTAGTGCCTCTGGGCGCAAGTGATAAAAAAATAAAAAATATTTTTTTTTTTGCTTTTTTGAAGAAATAGGTGCGGGAAATCCGATGAACAAGTTATTAATTTGGTGTGGCCTTATATCGGTATTTCCAAAGGTAAAGCACTAACTCAGATTATGTATATTCGCTGCACAATCATCATACTGTTCAAGTACTGTTCGTGTTCGTATATGTTGATAGTTGAAATATTTCACCAGGAAAAGTAATTGACAACACACAACATAAAGACCTTTTTTTAAGATCTGCGCCATATAAACCCTGCTAATAAATTAATGCCGGTTTTGCAAAAAGTTCATATATTATACATACATGACGTATGATATTGATCACTGCTTCACCGTGTGATTTGTAAATACGCTTCTTTCACACTATATAATAATAAATCCGATGTATCTTTTTTCAGCATATGTGCCTACAACAATGTTCGATTTCGGTCTAATCCAATTTCTCTCTAAATGGCGTTCCTTCTCAGGAAAATCGATGTGCTAAGATGACAAAAATACATCTAACAGCAAGAGCTGATGCAACTGCACCGATGACTCGGACAAGGCTGATGTTTTCAGAAAGCCAATTTCAAATTGTAAAAGCTTAGTAAGAAAGTAACAAGAAAAAAGTTGATGCATAGCATCAAGTCGGCGCAATGAAATTAGAAGAAAAACGTGCATGCAGATAACCAAAAATGGTTAGTATTTCAATGGTAATATTTTTTTATGTTGGGTGTACATATGCTCGAAGGACATTATGGTTAATATTATTGTTACAATAGTTTAAGCCCGGAATTATAGATATTCTGTTGTTTTTTCTCCCAAGCTCATCCTCAGGTTGAAACTAAATTATAACAAAAATATACATACGTTTCTTCGGAAGAAATAGAGTCAATGGTCTAATACATAGAGTTCAATAGCATGAAATTCACCTTTTATTTGTACCGGCATGTTATGTGAATTCCTTGCTATATATTTTGTATAAGTTTTTGTAACACATTTCACTCATATGAGTATATAGAACGGGGATAAAAAGTACTATATATCAAGAGGGAATTATCTGGAGTTCATTCTTTTGAATGACATTTTCAAATCAAACAATTAAACTCAAGGTTAATTTTTCAAAACTCGTCATTTTTGCGTAGGAGGTTTACAAACACAAAGGATATTGTAATAGTACCGTGTAACCTTCATCTCTGGGCGGAAGTTGATATCAATCGGAACACCTCGACCTGTATCTATCTCGGAGATGGCCGAGTTTTTATTATGATTGAGTTGGTATTTAAAATCAAAATTTTTAAAATTATAAGCAGGGCTATTATAACTTAAGGTTTCATTATCATTTTAAGTGTAAAGTTTTATAAAACATACTGAACTTCATATTGTATCATGCAACGTGGAAACTATTGAAAGCATTGTTCTGCAATTTATGAACTAGTCCCTAAGTTGGAATATTTCTAAAGTAATATCAAATATAGTCGGCGCCCTTCTGGGCGCCGACAACTCATTGCTTTTATGTAAGTAGATAGCATTGCTGTTATTGATTGACATTATCAAAGTTGTTTTCTGTAATAATCATACAACTGTTGTGATATGTATAATTTATATCCCCGTTATACTCAATGCTCTTTTACACTAAGTGTGTCTTAATTTTTAATGACCGTTGCAAGTCGGTAACGTAACCAAAACATGTACTTAGGAAAGCAAAAGGCAGGAACTAGCCCGAAATTTGGGTAAACGAGCAAGACAGATATCTGTTATTATGCACGAGATAATACCAGCATGGAAATATGAACACGTATATATGTTCGAACGACGGACATGCCGTTAAAAAGTCTCTCAAATGATCGAGGTTTTGATATTTTTGAAGTATTTGCTGTCTTGTGACGTTGTGTGTCTCATGTTCAGTCTTTGCACTGCCTTCATCCTTGTGCATTTAAACAGGTACGTAGTTATATTCTAAGATTTAATAATTACATTCAATAGCGATAAAAGGTTTCACATTTCTTTGTCTTGGTTGACCTATCATATGTTTAGTCTTGTTCTTCTTGTTGTTTTGTGCCATTGATGGTTGATAGGATTTTTATGAATATCCAAGCACTGGAAAAAAGCCATAAACTAGTAACTTTAAATACCAGATATTGTCTTTTCTAAATCTACAAGATGTTTCAGAAAAAGGCGGACAGGCATCTCATTCGCTGATTTATGGGAGCCATTTTGTGACATTTGGGATAGATGTGCGTGCTTTTCGTAAAAGGCAATATAAAACTGACACAACTGTCAAAACTACGTCTTACATTATGTGTTGGTACAGTTACATCTGATATTAACAATATATGGATAAGAATTCAAACATCTGCTTTAGAAACGAGTGCTCGTTTCGTTATTAAATGGATTGAATATCGAATTCTTAAGGGTTATATAATGGCAAAAACCGGGAGAGAGTGCGGGCGTTAATGTGTTTAGCTTATGTCATAAAGTCAAAAGTTTTAATCCAATTGATATGAGACTTTCTTAGAAAACTTGTCCATATGTTGTCTTTAACATTTGTGAATATGGGTTACCTCAAGTCAAAAACTAGATCACTTCATCATGTCATCAATTTATTCATTTTATCAAATTGTAAATATACTTGACTACACGTTGTCTTAAATATTTGTAAATAAGGATCACTTCAGGTCACAACCTAGGCTACTAGGTCAAATCTTAGAAAATATTTTCCCCGTGTCATAAATTCGTTTCTTTATCCAATTGTTTTAAAACTTTGTCAATCTTCTTGTCTATACGTTGTCCATAACATTTGTTGAAGGTCAAGTTTAATTCTTCTGTAAGTGACCCCCACCCCCCACTCCTAAAAATATCCATTTATTGTACACAACTTCTGTGTATTGATCTTTATTTTAATCGCCTTATGCTGCTTATCAGATCTCCGATCTGAGTGTTCAGCTGTGAAGTAATATAGAGTTTTTATTATAGAAATGGACAATACATATTGTCATTTAGTTGTTGTTGTTGTTGTTGTTGTTTTCAAATGATAATAATATCATGATAACAATGCCTTTGAATAAAAATAAGAGGTATGTCGTATATAAAAGCCCATTAATATGATTTAACCAAGATGCTTCACAATTTTAACATAACAATGGTGACCAGGCATTTACAATGGATTTAAATATATATGTTATATAACTATTCGAAATTTAATCACACTTATAAATTGTCTTTATTATTTATAAACAATCGGTTTAACTAATAAATACATTAGCTATGCATTTTGTTTATAGGTATTAGTGAGACAATGAGACTATCTACTCGAAAAGTGTCAACCCGAAATGGCCCTGAGCCAATCAACAAATACCTTGGAAATGGCCCCTATTGTGACACTAGTACAATAAATGGGATATGCACAGCAGGGGATTTTCATGCCAAACATTCCTTAAACAAGGTCTTTGATATGGGTCACCTTTGGTTACAAACTAGATTAAATCGTAAAACATATTTCCCCATGTCATAAATTCATTTTTTATCCAATTATTATGAAACTTTGTCAGAATACCTTTCTACATGTTGTCTTGAACATTTGTGAATTTAGTTCACTTCAAGTAAAACATTCGGGTGACTAAGTCAAATGTTAGGAAGTATTTTCCCCATATCATCAATTCATTTTGTTTATGGAACTTTAACATCTTTTTTCTGCGGCAAGTTTACATACATGCACACACACACACATTCAAACACATACACATAACCACACATGTTTTCAAACTGGTACACTGATCATTTTCTTGCCAGCACTGCAGTCATTGATTGTATTTTCAGGATATTTATGTATTCCTGTTTTGTGTGCCATCTGGGGTAAAAAACCTTGGTCTCTTAGGCGTATCTTTTAAAAATGTTATTTTTTCCTCACATCAATGGAATAGTTTCTGTTGATCAACATGGCATTTAATGAGGTTATTTGAATGAACGATATCTCTGATAAGTATAAGTATGCAAGAAAACAACAATAACTTTGTTTGTAGATAAATCATGCATCAGCGTCATTTCACTAAGTTTCTGGGGCTGAGCATATTTACACTAGTTCCAAATAATTCTTTCTTTCAATTTACAGTATTTTATAACAATTTCAGATGATGATTTCACTTGTTCTGTCCATGAAATAAAACATGTTTTATAAAATAAAAATGATGTCGAAATAAACATAATATTAACTAGCTTTATCCTAATCTTGTTATTTATATGCGTTTATTCTAAAATGCTGCTCCAGAAACGCTAATTGAAAACATAAACTACAAAATAAAGATACTTTGATGTTTTGCTGAGCAACTAATTCTGGCAATTTGCTGTGTATCAAGACGAAATTAAAACTCCTATCAAACGGTTATGAAACCCTTAGGGAAATGAGATAATAACAAAATACAGAAATTGACATATTACATATACATTATGATAGGGTTATGGATAAATGCTGACCGCTGTGGAACCAGGCTTAGACAGAAGTTGCTGGAATGACAATACAGATCCAAATGAATTCCATGTCAGGCGGCCAGAACAGAAGTTGTATAGACATGTTAATCGATAAAAGATACCAATTAACAATCCAGAGCAAATTTTCAATACCATTAACATAAATGTATACTCTTTTCTTTCCCTTCAGTATAATATATTTCCTTATTATTAGTATTATATATGTATATATCTTTAACACAGTCTTAGTCCCATTCTATAAATTGACATTGAACGACTCTTTAAAATTCCCGAAAACTATCTATAAATAGATCGTAAATATTGTGATTCCCGAAACCTCTTGAGTGTAATTAAGATCAGATAAGTATACCTTAGCAGTGCAGTAAATGTGGATTGTTTTAAATGTATGAGAACATTCGCTTGTAAATCTTATATGAACTTTTTTTAGGTTGTTAAATACAAAGATTTCCCTCAATTCCATGATTTGGCAACTATGCAAATCATTTTATGATTTAATTATACGTTATAAATTGATTAATATTATGCTAGAAGTCAAACGAATAACTTCTCATATGAACAGCTGTGCTTAGAAATATTCTCGCCGAATTGTTCTAACCCGAGGGCAATATTTATGCGAAAAACTAGCTAAATCTCCCACGCTTAGTAAAAGAGGATCAATTAGGCTGTTTGTTTGAGGGATTCGTACGAGGTATAATCGCAAAATGACGTTGACAGATCAAAAAAAAATCAGGTTTAAATAAGGTAATTGCAATATAAGTATTGTAAAAACGATGATTTCGGATGCCTGGTAACCCATTTCCTTCTGAAAGCGTTTTGAGTTTAGAAAAAGTTCAAAGCACTGACAGTGCTGAATCGCTGAAATATGTACTGTTTATGTACTCAAACTATTTATATGTGTACCTACTTAATACTACATTTATAACCATACAGTCTGGTCAATATATATCATTGTTCTTTTATATGTTTATATACAACATTTTGTATTATTCATGTTGATGACCTCAAAACACATATTTGTACTATGTGATGAGAGTAAAATCAAACTGTGAAACTGTGAAACGAGCGAAGACCACCATCACCATCATCATTACCACCACCAACTAGACCGCCATCATCTTCCCTAAAATCATTTAATCTATAGCAGATTTGATTTGCATATTATATATCATTACATTCAAGCCTAATTGGCAATATTGGCATTAGGAAAGTATTTGTCAAATAGCTGAAATATATTATTATATACAGTGAGATGTACATAAATACAAAGATTCCAACAATACCGAATACTGTTAGCCACACATATATTAATTCATTACATAAAAAAAACAAGTTATTTGACTGTGAACAGCTGCAGCAATAGTGACAGAATATTGTTAAATACAAAGCATTGTATATGTTTTAGGCAAACATCTTACATAGTTTTATGTTTCAATACATAATCAATAAAAATGAGCTGGAAAACGTACAGCTTAGCATGGTATTCAGGTTCAACCATACATGTGTTCCAGGGTGTTGTTCTATTATACAAACCAACTCCTATTTACGAGAATATGGACACACGTGAAGTGTATATACTACTGTTTCTATTCCAAACATAGCTTTTTACAAATTAGTAATATAATTTTATTTAGACCAATAATCCGTATCAATGCTATATGAAAATAAGAATCAATAGATGTTCATATAACATAAGACGTACAAACGCAAGGGTGGATAATTTATACTTGCACATTTATACATAGCAATGCAAAGGAAAATGACACAGCTTTAAATACTAAGATGTTAGAATATGAACACCATTATATGTTTGCAAAATCTGAGGTATAAACTGATCCGTAATGTATAGGATATATATTCTACCAACATTTCTACTGGGTATAGTCCATTTAGCTACCTTATATTTCTGAAGGGAGAAAACTGCTTAAATTGATTATGTTATTGTTATGTTATGAAGAACGACTGCATGTGTTCTAACTATTTATTATTGATACATATGATATTGGTGAGGATGGTACAGCTCTGACTGCTAGAGATAAACTGACCGCCTGTGTTGGCTGGCTGGCCTTATCATACAAGGTGAACTATAAATAGCGGGAGGACTTAATTCATTGCCGTATAATGTTACATCTCCCTTCTTTACAAACAAAAGATATTATCAATAAATATATATGTGATTTGATATCAAATTATTTATATGTATTTATAGAGGAAAAGAGAAGGAGTTATTCAATGTTAGGGTTATAATAGCAGGATTTGAATTTCATCGGAAATTTATTAAAGGTTGTCAGACTAATTTAAACATCAAACAACTAATTTAGATAAGTGATTCAATCAGCTTACAAGCGAAATAAACATCACATGGATTCAATTACTTTTGGTTTTACGGCCCTTCCTGACCTGGTCACGTACAGATTGTGATTGATACATGGAGAGGAAGTACTGCCAATTAGAGGGCTTTCCGAATCTTTGATGTCAGACTGGGTAGGTGTTTGACCTAAAGGCATTTCCTGTATTTCTGGCTCTGCAAATTGACCATGGCAGGGCTCATTGGTCTTTAATAGATCCCGCCTATTTCGTGTGTACATAGACACATCTGGGCACTGAACAGTGTATGATCTTTCATTTAACTTGTCAACTATAGTGGCTGTCTCCAAGTTTTATTTAATTGTTGGATCATTGTATTTTCTCCATATGTTAAGGGTTCTAGTGACCTTGCTTGTCTGTCATAATATTTCTTCCCCTTCTGTTTGCTATCTTGAATACCTGCCTGACTAAATTAGGAGATATCACCTTGGGCATCAGATTTTCCTTAGATGTTGGGAGGATAGAGCGCAATTGTCTGCCCATGTTTAACTGCGCAGGGGAATACCCTGACTCAAGAGGGGTGGTCCGGTATTCTAATATGCCAATAAAAGGATCACGCCCAGCGTCTTTAGCCTTTGTAAGGAGTTTCTTACAAACTGACACATATTTCTCAGCTAGACCGTTTGATTGACTGTGGTAGGGACTAATTGTCTGGTGATTGAAATCCCATTCTTTTGCAAAATCAGCGAACTCCTGAGAGATATAACAGGGACCACCATCAGATATAACCTTCTCACTAAATCCCCATCTGGCCATTATGCCTTTCATTCTGTTTATGACCGTGGTGCTTTTCATATTGGGCAATTCCTTGACCTCAAAATACCTGCTATAGTAATCCACTATCAGAAGATAGTTCCTGTTTTCCCAGGTGAATAGATCAGTGCCTATAATTTGCCATGGATAATCAGGAATCTCAAGGGGAATTAATGGCTCTTTTGGGTTTGAGTTTCTGTGTTTTAAACAGGTGTTGCATTTTAACAAGAAATTGGTAATATCAGCCGATATTCCTGACCAAAACATAACATCCCGGGCCCTTCTGATACATTTCTCAACTCCCATGTGACCTGTGTGAATGAGTTCAAGCATCTGAGACTGCATTGATTTGGGGATGATTATTTTATTTCCTTTCATGACTAACCCATCAATAGAAGTTAATTCATCACGGAAATTCCAGAAGGGCAATATCTGGGACGGACACATTTTTCTAGAGGTTGGCCAACCTTGAAGTATAGTCTGTTTCAACAATACTAAAGTCTCATCTTGACTTGTTTTGTCCTTCAATTCATTCAATTTTCTGTCAGATACAGGTAAATGAGACATAACCATGTGTACCTGCATGTCCATGCCTTGTGACAATTCAGGAAACGTTTCATTTAGAAAGTTCCATGCTCAGTGTGTCTGCAACTGGTACTTGTTTGGATGGATAATGTTTGATGTCAAGATCATATTTCTGTAGCTGTAGTAGCATACGCTGCAATCGTGCAGGAGCTGTGTTTATTGATATTTTGAAAATAGAAACTAACGGCAAATGATCAGTTTGCACGTTGACTTTGTGACCATAAACAAAATGGTGGAACCGCTTGTAGCCGAACAAAATAGCAAACATTTCCTTCTCAATTTGTGCGTAATTGACCTCAGTTTGTGTGAGTGATTTTGATGCATATGCAAGTGGCTTCCCGTCTTGCATTATTGTTGCTCCGAGACCAAACTTGGAGGCATCAACTTGCAATGTTAATGGCTTGCTTTTGTCATAATAGGATAAAACCTGATTCGGGTCTGTGATGATTTGTTTCATTTTGTCAAATGCATCACTTTGTGCAGTTTCCCAACAGAATTCAACTTCTTTAGACAGTAACTGTCTCAGAGGGGTTGTTACATCTGCCAAGTTTGGGGCAAATCTAGACAGATAGTTTACCATACCTAATATGGTTTCAAGTTCTGATTTATTTTTGGGTGGCTTCATTTTCTGTATAGCCTCTGTCTTTGAGGTTGATTTTTTCAAACCTTCTGATGTGAGAAGGTGACCAAAGTAGTCTACTTCTGATACCCCGACCTCGAGTTTGGTTTCGTTAAAACGAATTCTTTCATCATGAGACCTCTTTAGGACTGCTCTAAGATTGGAGTCATGTTCCTCTCTAGATGACCCATACACTAGTATGTCATCCACGATGACAGCTACGCCACTTAGACCTTCAAGACAAGCATCAATCTTTTGCACAAAAAGATCACCGCTTGACTTCAGACCAAAGGGAACTCGGACATATCGGTACCTTCCATATAAGGTGTTAAAACATGTAAGGAACGATGACTCTCTCTCAAGTTTCAATGCCCAATAACCACTCCTAGCATCAAGCTTTTTGAAGTATTTTGCGCCTGAAAGCTGAGGCAATATATCATCCAGAGTTCTTAAAGGGTAATGTGTACGTTGAATGGCCTTATTCAAGTCACGCGGATCCAGACATATACGAATTTTGCCATTGGCTTTTTCGGCAACGACCATTGAACTAACCCAGTCAGTGGGTTCATTGACCTTTTCGATGACACCTAAAGACTCCATGCGGAGTAACTCATCCTTGACTTTTTCTTGTAATGCTATAGGGACCTTTCTTGGGGGATGCACCACAGGCTGGACAGTGGGATCAATGTGAATCTTACATTCACCGGCTAGCAGACCAATGCCATCAAACACTTCCTTGTATTCTTTTAATACCATGTCCTTAGTGAGGGGGTTGACCTGGGAATCTGACATAACTGTGTATGTGAGATTAATGAGTTCAAAGTCAAGGGATGATTGGAGACTTAGCAAAGGACTTGAATGTGTGTCAACTACATGAAAGTAAACATCCTTTGTTTGGCCAGTTCCAGGATGATTACACCTTAAAGTAATGCATCCCTTTACATTTAACGTGCTTCCGTCATAGGCTGAAAGCTTTGAATGTGAAGCTTCTAGAACTGACTTTATGCCTATGTCTCTAAAGGTTTTGTATGGCAATATATTCACTTGGCTACCAGTATCAATCTTGAACTGTACGGACAAATTGGAAGGACCTACCTTGAACTCTGCAAACACCTCCGCATTCCTAACAGTGGACTCCACATTGTCAATCACTAAATCCTTGAAATCATGAGTACAAGAATTGCCATTGTCAATAACTTCATTTACACTTATACACACTGATGCAAAATGGTTCCATTTTTGACATTTGTGACATTGTTTTCCCTTTGCGGGACACTGGTGTTGTTGTTGGTGTTTCCGCCCACAATTTTGGCAAGTCCGGGTAACGTCTTCTCCCAAAGTGACGCGCTGTTGTCTTCTCTGCTCCCACTGGCCTGAGGAATTGTGACCAGGCTGGCCTGAGGTGTTATGACCAGTAACCCTTCTTGAACGAACCACATATACGGCTGCTCCTTGCGATGGTGCCTGCATTTCGCGCAGTTGTGCTTGAGCATATTCAAAGCTTTGACATATTTGAATAGCCTTGCTCAAGGTCAAATTTTCTCCCATATTAATGAGTTTTTCTCGGATTTTTTGTGATACTATTCCAAACACAATCCTATCCCTGATCATGTCTTCACTGTCCTTATAATTGCAATCCTTCACCATTACTCTCAATTTGGTCAAGAATTCTTCGAAAGAAAGTTCTCCCTGTGTCATATTGTTGAAACGATACCGTGCAAAAACGGGGTTGATGTCGGCTGTAGGTGTTTTGTAATCGCTTCACAAATTGCTGACAAATGTTCTCTGTCGGACGCTGACAGTTCTAGTGTTTTGTACAGGTCCCGACCCTTTTCACCCATCCAAAGTTGCAAATAGGTGATGTGTACATCCTCATCCTTCCCTTTAAGTGGACCCTTAAAAATAAGCTCACAGTGCTCTGTGAACTTCTTCCAAGCTTCCGGAAGATTTGAGCTATTCCAATCCATGCACGGTGTTGGAACACCACTTAACTCCATTCTCACAGTGAACAGTTTATTAGATGCTTAATCTATTAATTAACGATCCAATGTTAAAATAATCCACATTTAATACTATATGAGCGTTGAGTTCTTTTCTGACACCATGTTATGTTATGAAGAACGACTGCATGTGTTCTAACTATTTTTTATTGATACATATGATATTGGTGAGGATGGTACAGCTCTGACTGCTAGAGATAAACTGACCGCCTGTGTTGGCTGGCTGGCCTTATCATACAAGGTGAACTATAAATAGCGGGAGGCATTAATTCATTGCCGTATAATGTTACAGTTATGAATATCTGAGGTCCCTCCACTGTAAAAGACTGTTCTTCGTTATTTATATAATTATTTTGCAATATACACTATGTAGTTCCAATGAGGTCACAGTCAGAACCGTCAGTAGTACAAGTATTCGAGTTTATAGATGTTTTCCCTTCTATATCCGTAGTTAAAAGTTTGTTAACTGTTAATATTTCAAAATTATTACACATTCTTACTTCTGGATAAACATGAACATTATTTGTAAACCAAACATTATTCCAGGTATGTTTCACAAACTGATTTGTATTGCAATTTGGTAGTCTCGAGTATCATTTTCAACACCACATGGACTCGTTAGATTTTTTTGTTCTATTTCAAAAATATGAGCTAAAGTTCAAGCGTAAAATGATTTCATAACATATGTTTGGCCTTCAAACATTACAAAATATGTCATTTTCAGTCCGATTGTTGAAGCAAATAAAATCATTTATAGAGAGGA
The DNA here is from genome assembly GCF_026914265.1 of Mya arenaria. Taxonomy (NCBI): domain Eukaryota; kingdom Metazoa; phylum Mollusca; class Bivalvia; order Myida; family Myidae; genus Mya; species Mya arenaria. The sequence continues at coordinate 17,851,415 of NC_069135.1, read as the reverse complement.
TATTTTTTGTTTCTGTGTAATATATTTCACCGCCTTCGTTTTATAAGCAGAGTTGGATTAGATTGTTAGTTTCCTAAAACATGAAAAAAGTAGATTGGCAGTGTTTGGAAAGTCTCCGTTATTTGGATCACCCTTAGTTAGACGTCGACCTTTTAACAATAATATCATCCCTTAGGTCCAAAAATGATTTCAACTTTATGATGATTTTATGCTGAATGACTACTTCCGAAACATAAACTGACAAATAAATAGAGAAATGTACATGCTGACAACGTGTTATCTTGCTTACTTTAAGTTTTCTTTTGTAAAAATACTTCCTGTAATGAATTTCACTTGGCAGAGATGTTTAATCAAATGTTTAATCAAATATTTGGAATAGACAGTTATGCCTGATGTAAACATGCTAAGATTATTATCGAGAATGTTATCATGCCCTTGTGTCAAACATAATACAAATCCCCGGAATAATACTTCTCATGAATGACTCAGCCAAGCTCAATAGCACGATAGCCTGATGTAAGCCATTCTCCATGTGAACATGCTGAGATATTTATCGATGTGTATCGTATATATGTAAACGACATTCAATTGGTTGATTTTCAGACATTAGACCGTTTAAATGATTTATGAAAAATGTAGTAATGAATAGTTTTACTCATCTCGATCTTCGCGTACACACAATGGGGTAGTTACAGAACACATTTAAAGGAAAAACTTCATACGTTAAAATTATTGTAGGAGGAAATGTAACGCTGCTATATTGGTATTAGAATCTTTTATCCCTTATTGGGTTCTCCTACGAAAGTGTATGAACACTAATGATTTCAGATGCGTTCATGTTTGATGAGTTTCCCAACATAATAACACAGGTAAAATAACTTTAGAAGCTAGCCAGACCGATATTTATTCATCAATTCATAAGACGTTCACAATAACTAGCTGTTAGCGCAAGGTTCATTCAATTTTAAATTTGAATACAAATTATACATACCCACCATGTGTTTTCTAGTCATTATCTTTTTTAAATTGTAATCAATTGCCAACGACAAAAGAAAACCATTGTACTTTTTCAATAAACCAATACATGAAAAGTTTTAAGGATTGTATGTTTTCTGTTTGAGAAAACCATTTTTGTGTAATGCTCTAAACGGCGAGTGTGTTTTTTTTCCACAATAAAACAATGAATCATACAGAGTCCAGTCCAGTCTAAACTTCAAGTATACATTTTGTTAACAGCCTAAACGGCACAGAACACACACAATCTCGTTGTACAGCGTGTGAAAAGAGAATTAAGTTACGTACTGAATAATTAACAATGGAACTGGTAACATCTGTCTGGAACGACCTAAAAGAGAATCAGAAAGAAAGCAACAATGCAAGTTCCATATACAAATGTAGATACAATGCTAGCTTACACTGAAGTGCTCGTTCTGAATGTTCACTCTCGTCAATTCCAATGGCAACCTTCCGTTGATTGTCTTTACTTTCCACTTCCTGTACTGCCATATTTCCTTAGTAAAATATCCGTTCTCACACCAAGCACTCCCCGAACTACTACCCCCAGATGGTTTGAAATTTTCCAATTATACGATTCTTGATCCTGACTGTTTCCTGATAATAAGTGTCAGTTCTTCTCAGATTGTGAAACTCTATGAAAAAAGAACGAAAACAGAGATATTTATTGAAGCTTTATTAGCTTGTTTGATAAAAGTATCTAGAAACTCGTTCAATTGAATAATATAGCAAGGGGCCTTAGCTTAGTTACCTTAGGCTTATTGCGTTTATTTAGTGTAAGTATACTTGAAGTGTGCATCATTTCAGAGGGAAGTTGTAATAATGTTTTAATTGAGAAATACATATAATTAAAAGCATTATCCATAGCGTTAGTGCTGTGATATGAAAGGGATTATCAGTTCGCTCACTATGCTTTATGACATTCTTACATGCAGTTCACTTCGTACGATGTATTTCAGAATGTTATGTGTACTTGGTGATTAATATAATTGGATGCATATGCTAGCTTTAAGTCCGTCTTTCTTTTATTTGATTTTGTTTTCTTAAGATACATTTGACTCTTACAGAAATTCAATAATTCTTCTTTTTTCTACTACAAAATTTATGGTAGTCTCAGTCGTATGTGGACATTGTGTTTTTGAGGTATAATTCACAATTCAGTAGATTGTTCCGATCAAAATGCCCTTTTAAATCAACTGGGAATAATTTGGAGAAAAAAACTTCAAAATTAGTTACTTCTCAAAGAGTTAGCAGCCATTAAGACAATCGTAAACATTCGGAAGGCTTCGAGATAGACCTCGAAAATATAAAGAGCTCGCCTCCGATTAACACCATTTTCAATCCACGTAAAGAAGGCCCATTGTAAAATTATAAACCACAAACAAATAGATTGTGTTGACACATAATACGTGCTTGTTTCAGAGAAGATTTTAATTGTAACATCAAAGAATGTTCGGACTTAAATATTTACATGTTTTTACTAATACCTGAAACAAACTGTTTCGACCAGAAAAATTGTGAGTACACAGAAAATGTACATGTCAGTAATCAATATCAACATAGTCCTTGGCATGCATATAATAATATAAGTATCTTTCATGTGTTTCCGGTACGGATAAAAAAAATCCTAACCGAGAGCACGCGCGTAAGCCGGTAACGAGGCTTGCCGAGTTACCGGCCACGCAGCGGGCCCGAGGGTCGGATTTTTCGATCCGTACCGGAAAAACATGATTGATATTTTTCCTGGCATATGTAAAATGATCAATTTATGGAAAGAATGACGTAGAAAACGAACTTAAGTACATTTCACCAAAAAGCGCGTGCGGCGATGTTTACTGACGTCATAAAGCGCAGAAATTTTAAATAACTAAAACTCGCGCTTTTTACGATTATTATTTCCAATTGTGATTAAAAGTCTTGCATACATATATATTTGATTGCGCTTTATTGAAATGGCATAATATACTTTACATGAACCATACAATAAAAGAAATAAATATGGCGCGTTGTTGCGCGTGACTCATCTGACATAGCAGTCTTCGACGTAACCCACTCGACCACCGACCGAGTCGAGCTGTTTTCCGCTCAGTCGACTGAAAAAATCAAGTCACTAGCCCGCCCTGTCGAGTGATTTTTTCCCGAAAAAATAATTATCCGAAATGTTTTACCTATCGGTATCCGTATCTGTTACAACAGGCTACCTAGACGCTTATTGAAATGCGCTGAATAGACGCTTGTACTATGACTGGTTTACCGCTATTCGCATCAGATCGATAAACGCTTATTCAAAATGTAACATTTCGTGTACTTGAGGGACGCTTGAAAAATTGAGAACGGGATACAGTCTATTCGTGTAGCTGTCATTTCTTCACACTGAACGATGTCGCTTCTACGTTATTTCGAAGGAGCTACCCCGAAAAGAAAGGCTCCTGGTGACAAGCCTGATGCTAAAAAGGAAACACTCGACTGAATGATTTGATGGCTATCAAGATCATGTCTCCAATCATCGAGGAGTTCGACCCTGAAGCAGCCATTGCTGAATGGATGGTAGGTTAAATAAAGCAAGAACTGATATAGTCATTAAAATGTATATGAAACTATATGAATTCAAAAGCATGACAAACAATAATCTACATGTTTAATACAATGTTCATGTTCACAATTTCAGACCTCTACTCCATCTGCCCAGAAGAGACGAGTAGGAGAGCGTATAAAGCAACCTGCCAGACACAAGGAGGTCATCACCCTTGCAGACTCTGATCTCAACCAGGCAGATGAGATGGACCAGGCAGACGTGGTGACAGACACAAGCTCTCAAAGTACCAGTGAAATCCAGGTATCACAATTAAACACAAGATCTCAGTTACAATATAACTGTTTGTACTGAATTTTACAATAACTATTAAATACTATTTTCGGTTGAACAGTTATTTTGAAATATAAATTTTATGCCATTTCATGCATTACTGTTAGTCAACTACGACATCGCTGGTGCCAGAGAAGATGATGTATGATGGAGACGATCGTAACGGAGAAAGCAACTACGAGATGTCAGAAGACCTTGTGTTTTCATTGTTGGAATACAGTAGATATTAAAATGAGAAAACAGTTTACTGGTGTTATAGATGGATTTCACTAAGACCATGGCTGACTGAACAGCTCATGAATTATTTAGTGGGGGCAAGAACGCTCTGCTGCTGATAAGCCCCCAGTAGTAAATTCAATACATTGTTGTTTGTATGGTCAGTTTATTCATGTTTTCTGTAAGTAAAATTGGTGAAATGGTTTATAGTGTATGTGTTGTTGGAAAGAAAAGGGAATATCTTTGCACAGATTTCCTAAATACCCATTTAGTAGACACATTGAATACATGTGTAGGCTGTTGCAGACAATACAGAAAAAAAAAGATTCTGAAGTAACATATTACAATATAGACAACACCAAGGTGACATTTTTTACATGTATATCCCGTGATTTATTTTTGTGGATATATACTCAGAAAGAACCCTATGTACTTAAAGTTGCACTTTTACTCCCAAACAAGATTTACCACAATTAATATAAATGTTTTGATATACCAAAAAAAGATGTCAAAAACAATGGTTCTTATGAAGGATACTGAGTTGAGTTTGAAAGAAAGGTGCAGAAAACACGGGATTTCTACCTAATTAGACAAAAGAAGATCGCAGTGAATCTTTTAGCACTCACCAATCATTTAATATTTTGGTGTTTTCAGATATTAAATACACGGTTACAATATTGTTATCAGTTATGAATATTTTTCATAAATGCATCATTTAGTAAGAAGTTAAAGGTTAATCACTCAAAATTTATGTTTGTTATACATGTGCATGTATTGATTTTGAATCAGATTGTCACTTTAAAAAAAAACTGGCAAGACTTTCACTTAAAGACTACCTCTTGATTGTCCTAATGAAAATTGGATTAGGTCTTTCAAACAAAGACATATCATATAGCTTAACACTTTTGGGGGCAACAGTTCCTCGAATTTGGAACACATGGGTACCAATTTTAGCTAAATGTTTGAAACAATTAATTGTTTGGCCAGAGAGGGAGGTGACACAATCAAATATACCTGGAAGCATTTAAACCTGGTTATAACAAAGTGATTTCAATAATCAATTATTTTGTATTTTCTAATTGAAGGCCCACGCGTATAATCTTACAACAAGAGCACACACATGGAAATGGCAGTCTCCGGCACTGTACTTAGGATTCCTTCATTCACCGGACAAAAAAACAACTTTCTGTTGTTTCCGTCCAGAAAATTGTCACATGTGAGAATACATGTTGAGCGTGTCATAGGGAGAATGAGGAAGTTTCTTATACTGGACTCAAGTATTCCTGTTAATCAACTTACTTTATTGAATGACAATTTGATGCCTTCAATCATTGCATAAAATTAGGTGTTTACATCTAACAAGAAACGCAAAGCAAATATTTGTGGTTTGAATTGTTTATTTTATGTTTATCGCTATAAACTGCCAAAATTACGATTTTTTATTTTCACTCTTTTCTGATTATATACTGTATGAAAATACAAATACTGAAAATAGTTTGACTCAATTTTCTTTGTTATCCCTGGGATAATATCTGACATAAACACTAGTTTTATTGTTAATCTTTCAAGAAAGTCATTATCTCTCTGATCATGAACTGCTAAACTGTTTGATTTACTCCCTAATACTTGCAGTTAATTTGTAAGGATCAGGTAAAAGTTCCTGCGCCAACAGAATATATATTGCTACATTACTGGAAGATAATTTCCATGCATAATCAAATCAACGTGTTTAAATAACTCAAATCATTGATGTCTGCCATTACGTTCTATCATGTAAACTAGACCATTGAACTATATTGTACTATATAATGTATTAACCTGGAGGGGCTTATCAGCAATGTTTTGCCCCCAGCTAGTACACGTGGTCAGTTAATGATATGCAGAATCTATTTTTAGGTTATCTGAAATCAATCTATAGCTTACACATATATTAAATATCTCTGTTAAAAAGTTATTTTGGTTCGGGCTAGTGAAACTTGATTCGGGCTAGTGCTTTTTCCAGGCTGCTACACATGAACCCAGTCCTGTTGGGTGGGATTTGGGCGGGTGGGGAATAACCAACCATATAGTTCAATGGGAAGTGTGTCAACAAAGAACTTTACTTGTCTTCCAATAGTACTTGTTTCCGGAAGATCATGCTTCGCATAGAGCTCACATTTCCTCATATAAGGGCTGTGGATAAACCCACACATTCAAAGTTACCGTACGCAATATATTGGTCTTAAACAATTAGTTTTAATGTATTTTAGTAATTTGTCTATCTTTATAAACAAACACAAAACGGTAATTAATAGATATGCAATCGATTTTTTTTTGTAAAAGGAAGCCTAAAACAAATATATCTGTAAAATAACATGTCATGTTATGTAAGATGTAATTTGATCTAAATTAGAGAATTATTCTGAATTAAAAACAATTATATTTGACTTCACTCAAACTTACGGATTCAATCTCATAATACGATACAATTTGATAAAACGTGTTTTTATTGTAGTAACGAAATAAAGAAAATAATATTGTTTTCGGTACGCAATTCTCATCACTTCTAATAAACATTCTGATAGCAAAACATGTCAACAAAAATGATAAAACTGTATGCAAGTCCGCAAACATTCTAGCTAATGCCAACTCATCTTAGCAATATTGCGACAAAAGGCTACTGACATATAGAACCTATCTGGAGTCTGTGTCCTGGGTAAAAACCAGTACGGATATATTTTACTGAGGTCATGATAAAGGACCCTGGTGGGGCTAGAACCCACAACCTTAGATCACTTTCACCTTTTCTTATTTCAAAGAGACCAATCCACACTATGGCATTTCCAAGAATGTGATTCTATTTCACTGTGTTCATTATAATGCCATTACTGATATAGGTATTACTGTTTTGTTGAAACTGTTTCAAGCTTGTTTCTATGTCATCATCTCATCTTATTATATGCCTAAGATGTAAATACACCAGAAACTTGAAACTTGTTGTACCAATAAAGAGCTCCTTCAAAAGCCGATCAACAACGTCCGGACCTTAAGCCAACAAATACCGTCTTACTAGGATCTCTGAACAGTAGTAAGGTCATATGTAAACAATGTGCATACATAAGAAAGCACTGGCTAGACAACTGTAAAAATACTTTCATTAAACGGCATGATATCTACTACTTACTTCTTACATAGGCACATCTCCCCATATCGACTACGTACTAGCCATGGATAGATCATAGAGCATTTGGATGTGGATAAAGCACTATATTTTCATAATACGTGTCATAGTGATACTGCTTAATGGCCATGGAGAGATCATAGCCCGAGGTTGGCATCGGTTTATCAGGTCGATAAATCACCATATCGACCAGAACTGAAGTGTAACAATTGTTTAATTATTTTATCTAAAGTTAGGATAAAAAAAAAAAACATTTTGAACTTTTAAACAACATATCATTGTAAGTCATATATAAACCCTTCAAAACACTTTTAATTGTCAACAGTACTGATGTTTTTGTCTGGAAATCCATCGTCATGAATACATATTTCATTCACTACTCGTCTGTGTTCACAGCGATGTCCTTATGTGCTAATCCAGCAAGATCTCCCCGTCCTCTTCCAGGAACACCTTTAGAAAATTGTCGACAGTTGTGTTCATTTGATATAACTATATTATAGAAAAAATCTCAGGCTCTTCATTGGGCGCTTGTTATTGTTATCGGGTCATCTATACCGTACAGTTTGTTGATCTATCATGAATACTATTACTACTATTCATAATATTAATATATTGACAAAGGTGTTATACATACCTTGTTCTGAATCTTGTTGCAAACTCATACGCCCTCTGTAGATCGTCGTCTGAGATGGGACTGATGATGCTCAACAGCTGATTTTCCCTGTCTCTTTATTTCCTTTGACACTGACTTGGATGCATTGCTAGGTGAACAGAACTGTCTTCCATATTAAAATAGAAATCGTAAATCAATTAATCAATCTTACCTAACCTTATTATTGGATCTCATTTCTCTCTTTAAATCATGGATTATGCTTTTCTAGACTTGTCTTTGCTGAATTTTACACGCATCCCTTAAAGTGACTTTGCACAGACTTATAAATCAAGCCGATTGCACTGTACAGTCGTGATTATTTCGTTAACCGCTTGTCAAAAGTGAAAAATTGTTGTCACGATTGTTTTTTTCCTACGTCGTCCATTTTTGTCGGTTTCCAAAAACACAATTGTCATTAAATCCACAAACAGGTTAAACACAACTCTAATATCAAACCGTACAAAGTAGTTGATGCATTTGATGGGCTAGTAATTTCAATTATTAATCAACCATTACGTATTTGACGAGATACAGAGACAATTGCTGTACCAACACCAGACAGTTTAAGACAATATATGCCAGAACTAGCTCAATATCGACTATACTCGGCCAATATCACAAAATTCGGCTAATAGGAGTTTCCACCTTTTCGATTCGCTACAAAACTCGCCTAATATAGGATTTGAGAAATGGGCCATTTTCCTTGGCTGTCGGAACTCGCCTTATATGAGAAATATGCTGGAAAATGTTTTTAAAGGTAGCCATTTTGTTTTCCGACTGTTTTGAAAATCCAGTCAGTTGGTGGATTTAACCACTATTATGATTCTGTACACCGAAAAATGGACGACGAAGGTAAAATATTTAACGTTTTGACAAACGATTTACGAAATTAAGGCGACATGCTTCCTTACAATGAACAGTGCTTTATTCATAAGTATATATGCAATGTCACTTTAAGGATGCATGTCAAAATTAGCAAAGTCAGGTTTAGAAAAGCAGACACCATGAATGAATAAGGGATAAATACGGCTTCAATGTGAACTTAAGGTAAGTAATAAGAATGTTTTTAACCAAAAGGGTGATTCAATGGGTCATAATGCGTGTATAATTAAGTGTGTCCTTACGCGTGCCTACGTAGTAAAATGACGGAGTATATGGTCTGTTATAAAGAGAAGAGAGTCTGCGTTTGAATATGGTAAGTGAATCTGATTCCCTGACATGTACAGGAAGCTCGTTCCAATGAGCAAATGTGTAAAGATGAAGAGGTCGCAAATAAGTGTGAATTGCAATAGTAGTTCCTGGTAGAAGAAGGAATTAAATAACATGTGTTCTTTCATGCTTTTCGATGAAATATGAGGTTTTAACAGTGAAATAACAACAGTGAAAAATTATTTTGATGTTTTCACTGCAAAATAAGGAGTGAAAATATCAACTTTCAAAACAACTTTTAAATTCCTTTGTAGTCACTTCCCCTTAATTAAAACAGAACGCTTAACTTTACCAGTAAATGTTAGCAATAAAATGTTTAAAATTTAAAAAAAAATGTTTTATAAATTAAATAATTATATGTTTGGAAATAAACAACTTACCGTCTATTACCGGTCATCCCGTTTTTCAAACATTTTTTTTTATCTTGAAGCTGAAGGTTCGAACATTTGCTTTCATACTTACCAAATTACAGACGAAAACAACTATTCGAACATAAATAAAAATTAAATCGTTCATATGTATTTTGAACCTAAAAACGAGCGAATAATAAACTGTGAGGGCGTTTTTGTTGATATCAAACCAGTTTCAGTTTTGGTTTCAACGGTTTCAGCAGTTTCGAAACCGGTTTTGATAGTTTTGTTTGAAATAACAATTGCATGTTTTTTGTACAGTTTCAACAGCATGGCGGGGCTACTGCATGTAGCCATTATTTCTGAACTTCTTCAAAACAATGATACCGCAGATGGTCGCTTGTCTGTTTTATATTAAATGTGTTTCAACACACGTGTTTGATTACTGTCAGCCATGTTGTTTTTCAAAGTGACCTAGTTTTCGGATGGAACGAACCGATGAAACCTCCTCCGGTTGGGGTTTCGATAGTTTCAAGAACCGGTTTCGGTTTTCGTTAAAAAAACGATAAAACTGGTTTGGGTTTTATTTGAAACTGTAACAACAAATACACAGTTCGTGAAACCGATATAAAACCGAAACCAGTTTATTACCAACAAAAACGCTCTGAGAATGAATAGCAGAGAACGTTTTCTCAACAAACCGGAAATAGAATAGTTGACAGCTATAATTTTGTGTGAGGGGCGTCCCATGGGTAGCGGCGTTAAAAACACTCTTTTCAAAAAAGGAGGGTAATTAACAAATAAATTAAAACACTAATAAAACTCCGAAACTAAGCATAAAAGAAACAGAAAATGTGTTAATTTCAGTGTAATATCGTATTCAATTTCACTCGTGATCATAGAATAACTATATTTTCCATGACACTCGTGAAATAAAATACGATCTTACACTGAAATAAACAAATATCCTCTATATCATTTCTTTAGTACGAACAACCAGAAAAAAACAACATTAATTTAATCAACATTTGAAATATTGTACTCCCTTCTCGGTGTGTTGAATAACGAATGTTGTAAGGATTCCTACAGGATAATTTAGAAGCATGTTAATCAGCAGTTCAAATGCACTCAATGCTAATATGATGTAATCAAAGCAGCGCATCGATTCAGACGTTTCCAATCGGTACAACAAACAGCTGGCACTGAATTAATCATTTACTATATCCTTTAGAACTCTTTAGACCTTATCATGAATATCGATATGGTGTGCTTACCACAAAGAATTAAACATCTGTATTGTAAGTGCTAATGACGAATTTTTCAAATTCCATAGCCCTGTCAAACTAAAACAAGAACTATTGTTCTGTAGTTACCACATATGTTTTTAAAACAAATGGCATCATCTGCATTGATTTAGAAACAAAGAAACATTGAACGACTTATAAACCGAATTTTCCATAATTACATATCATCGTGACCAGAACGTTTCCAATGGCTGACCTTTCTCAATGTCTACAAAGAGACGGAACAACAATCACTTTCTCTGATTTATGGAAGCCATTTTATGTTTCTTTTTCGTAACAGAGACATCGAAATATACGCCAACTGATATCGCAGAATACGGAACAAAATGTTAAAGGTGTGTTTTAAGCTGCGTGGAGGTTAAACAGTACCTGAGAGATTAAAAAATCTACATTTTTATGAACAAGGAAATCACGAGTAAAGTGTAAAAAATTCAGTAACCCTATCTGAAAACGTAGCTAATTGTACTGACGTTGATATAAAATAACAAAATGACAAGCTGAACAGCACAAGTTTTTCATGGGTAAACAAACACTGACATACATCTGTATATATTTTAATGTTGATGCAAATGCATTACAGACAACGGGCCAAGTCTAAGACGCAGATTTCGACGCCTACAGAGGACCAAGGCTATGACGCCGACAACAGATCAATGCTATGACGCCGATGACGGACCAAGGCTCATCGCCGACAATTGATCAAGGTTATGGCGCCGACAACGGACCAAGTCTAAGACACAGACTTCGACGCCTACAACAGACGAAGGCTATGACGCCGATGACGGACGAAGGCTATAACGCCGACAACTGTTTTTATACTAGCCGCGTAGTTATGTTAACCCATTGACCATTACCATATTTAGCAATAATCGGATAGATCTTGACCATCACCATATCATCATACAATTGAACATCATTTTGTAACCCTTTTCCGGATAAAAGAGTGTTCGATTGCTTATCAAACATTGAATAAGTTCTAAGGAATTACGGAACAGTTACAGCGAGATGTTTAGCAAAATTTGTGGATACAATTATTCTTTGAAACCGGTTTTAGGCGTTAGGTTAATGGCTAGGTTTCTGAACATATTGATATAGAATCGTAGTTCTTGCGGCCTTGCTATATGATGTTCGATGGACAGAAGTCTCTTAAAGATTTAAGCTCCTTATTACCAGTCTAAAATTGAGTGTTCAGACGCTTCCGACATATAAGCAGGGTTTATGTAAAAACAGTCTTTCCAGCTCTATGTGGTCCGAAGAAGAAGATTTAAAGCTCTACTTTGAGAGATTATAGGGCTGTGAAACTTTCTTTACAGGTAAGTGTTAATTGTTAGATGTTAAAACAATTAAATTGTTCTCTGATTTTCAGTCATGAACACATTGTTCAGAGTGGTAGTACCACAGTAGAAATGTATTTGACCTTTGCCTAAAGTTGAAGGTTGATTTACGCAATCAGTGGAGAGAAGTTGCAGACGATATAAGCAAGTTTTCAAATACTTATGGATGGGAAGTAACAGATGATTTTTTCGCCATGTTGATAGTATTTGGGGACAGCATGCTGTAGAACATTTCGCAACGTATAAGAATAGAAAAATATCCTAAGAGATAAATTTCCCTGCTGATGGACTTTTAGTCGGAACCAGTAGACTGTTTTATCTACTGTCAATATGTCTGGTTTCCTGATTGAAATCATGAATAAATGGATAAATGAATGGATGAGTAAGTTATTTTTTATGCGTGTTTTAGTGAAATCATACTATAAAACGTTTATGAACGTATTTATGTTCCAGATAAAAACAAAAAAGGCCACTTGAAGGGCACATGAAATTACACTGGTTGGAATTTACTGAATGAAATCATTCAAAAGTCAACAGTATAAAAACATACAAATGGGTTTAAAATAAAATAGCAACAGTGTTTAAGTTGGTTTCACGGTTTATTTAATCTCTTGCACTATCTGATTCGCTAGTAGACGAGTCGTTATCCATGTGAAGAGTGAAGACGTTGTTCATATTTTACATTGACTGTTGTGTGACAGTTCCGCCAAAACCGGGAATGTCGTATTTCAAAGGCAGGCAGTTTGAACGTATATTTATCAGAGAGTATGGCATTATATTCTATTCGAGTATTTGTTTCCATTCGTTTGTAATGGTTTTATTCCAAAGCAATTGATCAACCATTGATGTTCAGGAAAATGCTTGGAAAAAAGAATTACTATTTCCTTAATAAAAAACGGTAATCTATGTTCATTCTCAAATGAATCTTTATTTAATTGTGCAATCAATTTAATATTAAATTATTATCATTGACATAAGTCGCTGTTTCAAACGTGAGGTACTCAGTTTGTATCAAAGGTAAGCAACTGCAACTGATGTTAAAACAATTTTTAAAGGTGTTTATTGAACTTCTCAGTTTGCAATAATAATCAAATTGACAGTTTTACTGTTGTTATTTTATTTATACTAACTCCTTTTTATTCAACGAAAATCATAACATAACATAAGTTAGATATTGCAGTCAACTTTTCATCTAAAATTAACGATCCTCAAAAGCAGTTGTGAATCAGTTTATAGGGGCTGTCTCACGTATGATAAAATAGCGAAAAAAAAATTGTCGAAAACTTACATAAACTTGGCATCTATGTGTACAATGCATTGAAACTTACTAACTGAAGTACCACATAGTTTACAATTTATTTAAGTTTAGCAGGTATTTCGTATTTTTCCATTAAAAAAGATTACTGGGTATGTCTACCAAGTAGAATTCATTCCTTGTGCGTGATTGGCTAGTCGGTGTTATCACGTGATATTACCGAGGTAGGTGTATAGCTTAATTATGTCACCCGATTAGAATAAGCTTTGTAGCGCAGTGAGTAAGACTCTGAACTACAATTTTGGCGACGCGGTTCGATCCCGGTCTCCGACACATTTTTTTTTTTTACATTTTGGTACTTTTTTACAATTATGATATCAAAGCGTAACACATTCTAATAGATAATTGTCCTGAGATTCATTACAGAAAAAAAACTTTAGGTCCCGACCTTGACATACCTGATTAATTTAGAAGGTAAATATCAATCATCGATAGTTGCAATGAATTTAGTAAACATGAAGAGTTGTCTTGGTCCTTTAGCGCAGTCCTCAACATAGACAATCGGTTATACGGAACTACTTGGTCAAGACCATCATGTCCTCAGCTACCTTGTTTTTTATCAGTATTTAATTATATCACAAATCACTTTAAAAAAACAAAACAATTCGGACAACCATAACCGATGTATGAAGACACTGAGTTTATGTCTTGTCTGTATTTGTTCTTATTAAAAAAACCAAAACAAAAATTATCCCAACATAAATATCTGTTTAATAGCCCACTGTAATACAAATCAATGTCTTTACAAACATATGCTAGTCGATTACAAATAGATACATTTTAAGTAACTGGTACATCACAGTTTATACAATGTAGGTCGGACGTCTTTCTTCATATTCCGATGAGTACAACCTCACGGACCTGTCGCTCCGTGACAACATGTAGAATGGTGCCGAAACAACGAATTGAACTAAAATACTACCTAGTACCACCCAGTGAACTGTAAGAAGATATGCTTGCAACTGATATGTCAACAAAAACAAAGTGCAACCGGAATATTGCAACACAAGTTATGATTGTCAATGAATTTAATAATACGCAAAACTGAGTGAATATATGCACATATGAATTATAATGATGTGAGTACTTTAACAAGCATATAATAAAATACAAAGTACTTGTTCCTCTTTGCAAGCAGCGAGTATTTGTTCGTTTAACAAAGTCACTACAAAAAAACATTGAAATTGACCATACTAATGCGTTTTTCACTGATGTTTGAGATGGAAGATGTGTTTGTTCAATTTCAAAGCCAGTAAAGAGATTGGACCGAATCAATGTACCGAATGTACTAGTGGTGAGGGGCTTTACTTCTGGCAACGAGAACGGGCACGTGCGAGTGATGGATGATGTAGTCGCTGACGGAGCCGAGGAATGTTCTCCGAACTGTTCCGAGTCCTCGCGTGCCGGTGACCACGAGCACGCATTTCTCTTCCTCCGAGATTCTGCAGATGACCTCGCCAGGCTTCCCCTGACCTGTACGGAACTTGCCCGTCAGCTGCATTATAGTGAAACAAGATATGAATGAAGTCGTTTCAATAAAAGTTAAGGAACGGTTTCCATAAAGCAATTCCATAAAAGCGAGAACGTGAACTACTGATTTTTCATAATAATAAAAGCCAATATAAATATTAATCAAACACAAATTCCATATAAAGCCGTGCATCATTTTATGACCGTGGTTGAACTAGACGGAAATCATCAACCATTTTTATTATTTCGCTGACAATCATCTGTATAGGAAGTAGCCTTTCTGTGATCGGTCGAATATTAAATGCGTGTAAGATTCAAGAAAGTTTGAATCACGAGTGTTATGCTATTGAAGATTTACATAATACGGACTTATAGATCTTTTTACTCCAAACACAAAGTTTAATGGTACATTTAACGAGTGATTAACCATGCGTATCATTAGCGGAGCAAACGAATTATGTATGATATATAATCTTATATTGAAGTAAAATAGCGGCAACTAACTATAACCCTCTAAACTGCTATGTGTTGGTCATCAGTTGTCTCGCTTACCTTCTTTTCCTGTACCAATGCTTTGTACTTTTTCTCCAGAGCTGCCACTTTATTCGTGAGTTCCTTCAGTAGCTGATCAACAACGGCCGGACCTGACGATACAAAACCCCTTATCACTATATAAGAACAGTCATACAACCTTATACAATAATACTTTGCATAAGTATCAACACACAGGTAACATGTCTTTTAACAAACTGGAAATTTATATAACATCACTTACTGGCCATAGAGAGATCATAAAGCTCTGGTGTGTGGATAAGTACGACATAGTCATCTGGTCGCATCACGTTGTCAAAGTACCCTGGAATATTGATCAGAAATATGATTACAAAATATTTATGATCACATTATCACATGCTGAATGTAGTTCCCATCACGTAGTTTTCTGTATTACACGTGCGCAATATATCATTACTCGGTTTATATTGGTCTAAACATATGGCTTCTCACATTTTCACCATATAATTTGGAAAGATATTGGTTTAATTGCCAATATTCCAGCAAGTCATATGTTTAATTGTCGTTTTGTTTTTTTATATGATATAAAGATTCATTTGAATATAGTAAGTTGTACTTCATCCAACCTGGCCCAAATGTTTCCAGGCGTAACACGCTTTTAAAAGCAGCTTATTGTATAAATCCAAATATCTTACATACTCTTGATTTCATTAAATGAAAATTAGATAATTGCTATCATCATAATATAAAGGTAATATTATTTCATAGGCCAACCCCATAGCTTAATCTCGTTACACGTATCAAGGATTTTTCCTGAGAAATTCAGGCCTGTTGTGACATCACCATTTAAAAGAAAGAAAAGTTCGTTGAACGTGTATTCACGGCCTCTAAACGCCAGCTCCACCACTTTACGGTGGTGCAAAGAAAAAGAGCTGTCGACACTTCCGTGGTGGATCTGTGCCCTATGTTTACGTGAGTATGATTTATATTTTATTTAATAATTTCCGTTAACGGACATATTTCGAAAATCGGAGAATGTGGTACCGTGTAAGGACACTCCTACTGTAGGCTGGCTACTATTTCGTTTCAATATTGTGCAAACTGTGGTGCCAGGAGCTTTTCTCCCGAATCAGACTTGTGCATATTTTGAGATCTGATTGCATAGTAAGTACATTTCGGTGCTTACACACCCCGTAAGAACATTATCACGCATACAAACATAACTTTTATGTATAGTACCTATGCCGGAACACAACAAAACTGGTAAGCACTTCTTAAAAAGGAAAAATGCACATATAATAAAAGTGGTGGCGCTGATGCCCTATTTGTTTTCGAAATAGTTTTCAGTAAGGTTAAGGTAGTTCGCGTAGAGTTTTGTTTCCGCAAGTAGTATGCATAACCAGCATAATGTTCAATGAATGATAAACATAGCAACTTTTGATTCATTCCAAAAGCGTTTACTTTTTATATTACTTCAAGCGCAAAACATACTCGATAGCGCCACCACTAGGGCAACAGCGCCACCACTGGTAAACAACGTCGCACGCGCTTTTTGGTGTTATTGTACAAAAGTGACCATTAAAAGAAGTTCCATACGGGCATTTTATCTTCGCCCGTGGTATATAAGAATTTCTAGCATGGTTAAATTAATGGATCTACTTATCTGAGGTGGGAGAATAGATATTCTGCAATTTGTCCGCGTTTGAGAATAGTTATACTGATATCAAATATCTCATATTTAACATTTTGGTACAAGGTACAGAAGTTCCCTTCTAAAAGACAAACGGGGCAAATAAGAACTAAGCTTATGAAACGATTTCGTATGTTAAAACAGTATAGTTCAAGCTTTTTATATATAAATGCGTTGCAATTTAGAATGAAGAATACCATAAAAGCGCATTGATGCCCTCTTGAACAGCACAGGGGTTTTGGTCAGTAATCATAAAACATTGTCACCGCAGATAATATACAAAATGATTTCAAGTAAAAATAGAACGCAAGCAACGTCGCCGCGGTGCGAACGCCAATCCGCTATTGTTATTTTTATTCACGTATTCGAACACAGCACTTTCCTTAAAAATAATTTAAGCCATAAGTGTGGGTCTTGCTAAACATGTTCGTATTGTCTCTTGCAACATATGTACCAAGTTTCGTGAATGTTTTTTTTTTTATCTCAGAGTTATGGTCAAGGTTCTTGCACGACGCCGACAAATCCACCAAGCCTATTAAAATAGAGGCAATACCTTTAAGTTAACTTTTACTTCTGAACAATAGACTTGGTTAAAAAAATAACATTATTCTTCCGGCGAGATCTTTTTAAGAATTACATGCCTCAATTGGAACGGAAAAAAACACTTCGAATTCGTTATAAGACTTAATGTCAAGCGGTCACGTTACATTCAACAGTATAACAGCATGCATTGAACAATTACATATAAGTGCTCTAAAAATATGTGCATTGTGATCAACTCTTAGCAAAGCATTCAGATTTAACCTTAAAACTGGCACTAATATCGAGCATGACCGGTCATAGCTCTGTCAAATCCTTTTTGTAGATATTTCTGTTTTGAATACAGATTTTAAGTGCTACCAATGTTTTATCATGGTGCTTAGTTTTAAAAACTGCTTTAGGTCAAGGTCATAAAAATCATGATGCTTGAATATCGGCCTGGATCTTGAAGAATACCTGTAAACTATATAAACATCATAGTTTACTGTTGTAACAAATACTCTTCACCAACAAGGGGAATCCTCATGTACCCTTAAATAAATTATAAGAAGTCGTTGTGCATTGACTATAAAAAACACATACACGTAAACAGTGTACTGGATGTTCATAATCTAGCTCGCTCTATTTTATGTTTATCGTCAGAATTGGCCTCTAAATCAGGCATTCCTCAGAATCGATCTATGATAAGAATTAATGAATAGAAGATTTGAAAAATCCTCGACTGTCATTGGCTCACACAAAAAGACGAATATCAAGTTTACTACTGACACTAGTTTAACAAGTGAGCCTTGGTGGAAAAAAACTGACTGATTTACGTTTTATGATTTTTTTGGTACATTCGTTAGAATCAATCTATGTAAAATTAATGAAATGAAAAAAAAAAGAAAAATCTACGATTGTCATTGGCCCGCACAAAAACTTCTTACACCAAGACTGTTTCTAAATAACACTCTCCTATTCTCCTCAAATATCGGTCCTGATAAAGCTGAGACTCTTTTAATATTTAATCTCTGAAAGATTCAATACAAGTTCCCGAGGGAATAATTTCTATGATGAAGCTCCTAACCTCATATTAAAAGTTGAATTTACTAGGCACTACATAGTATCCAGTGAAGTTTTTTTTTTGGAAAACGAACAAACTTCACAAAATTTCTCAGGATTATGTTAACATACTTGTGTGAAAATAAGATGATTGGAGATATACTTTCTCAGCTCTGTGTAGAGTTACTTATGTGTAATAAACTGAGTGTTGATATATACGGATGGTGCAGATAAACTTATGTGTAAATACAATGATTGTAGATATTCTTTCCCAGGATTGTGTAGATAAACCTATTTTTATTGAATAATTAGTTGGCCTGCAATACAATAAAAATGCGTTAAATGAAAATTTGAACTCCAGTGCAATATATTTCAGTATAACGTTGGCCATTTGTTATCATTGTCATACATAGTTGACATTGGATATGGTTACAAAACCAAAAATTAACGTTAAGAATATAGATATGCAATCTTATCCGTGCATAGTATGCAATTATAGAATATTAAGTTTAAATCGGATCATGTGCTAAAAAAGCCGACAAATGTATCTCTAAGGGGTAAACGTAATGAATAGTGTACAAGCTTTTCATTGTATTCTTCGGGCTTGAATAGTATACCCACACAAGGTCGGTTATCGTCTATCCACCATTCCACGTAAACATCACGTACCATGTTTGTGTTTAAGGATGGTTCAATCTTTTTGCTTTCAGCCAATGTCCCTTTAAAATGAAATGATGTATGAAAATGAATTTATAATTAATTCGTTTCATTTAAATTAACGCTATCTTAATAGGTTCACGTAGTATAATATTAATAAATGTCCAAGGTAAGGTCGCCTACCATTATAAAAAAACATAATGCATTGTGTGCGTGTGCTTGCACGCGCGCGCGCGTGCGTGCGTGTGTTTGTGTGCGTGCGTGTTTGTTTGTGTGTGTCTGTATGCGCGTGTGTGTGTGTGTGTGTGTGTCCGTGCGTGCGTGCGTGCGTGTG
Organism: Mya arenaria; assembly: GCF_026914265.1. NCBI lineage: Eukaryota > Metazoa > Mollusca > Bivalvia > Myida > Myidae > Mya > Mya arenaria. The sequence continues at coordinate 17,831,750 of NC_069135.1, read as the reverse complement.
TGTGTGTCATTTTTTGCCTTCATATACATAAGATTACCTCACCATTGAGAGTCTAAAGGTTGCAAAACATTGATATCTTTTATGTAAATTGCTACTAAACGGTTCTTGCGGCGCTTCGCACAAAGGAGTCAAACCGTATCATCGTAACAGATTTATTTTGCTTGCAAATAGATCCAAACTCATCCATGTCTTACTCAAGAATGTACAGGTAAATATGATATTGTATTTCATTTTCAGACAGCCTTGCATTAGTTCATGAATCTATTGCAGCTTGTCATGCACCAGGCGATTCAAAACCGCACATCATCGTTTAATTATAACGTTCTTCTGGCAGTTATCTAATAATGAGTAATATTACTATTTGAAAATTAAGTAGTATGCACATATGTTTTGTTCAAGGATTGGAATAAAGATATTTTGTTATTTAATAAAGATGTTTTGCTGTGTTTTTTTGTTGTTTGCTTGAGACTGTTCGTAATCCTGGGCTGAGGCTTTGCCACACCAAGACCTTGTATTAACTTATCATGCTTGTACACGTTTCATCCATCCATGTAACTGCTAGACCTTTTTCCACCTTATACACATGTCCATCCATCGTTCATGACTTTACATACATTTCCCGAGGATGATAAATCGTTAGCAAGTTTTGCGATTAGTATTCATGTAGAATAGTCAAGGTTATACTTACTTAATAACAAGATATAAGGTTTAACCAGAAGTTCGCAATATGTGGCGCTTACGTTTAAGAAAATTGTCAGATCCGTTTAACGATAAATGTCATGCTTTCACGATATCTTCACTTAAAGTTTATTGTCTAATATTGTATTGCAGCCTAATGCACAAATCGCCATGTTTAAAATGTGTTTACCGACTTTAACACGTAATAGGTTATGCACGCACACATCAATATAACAAATTAAGTTAACTACTGAATAATTGATTAAGGTAATCGGGAGATCGAGAAAGCGAGAAAAGAACGACTAATAGCAAAAAGTTTCTTACATGTATAAATGGAAACATAGACAGTGCCTACTTACATTGAAGTGCGTGTTGAGAGTGTTCACTTTCGTCAATGGCGATGGCAATCTTCCTATGATGGTCTTGGCTCTCCACTTGCTGTTCTGCCATGTTTCCTGGGTAAAATATCCTTTTCCTTTAAACTCTAGTTTGGTCTGATCTCTGCGTATAATACTCTCGTCTGTCTACTAATCTCGTTCACTATTGAATGAAGAGAGTTCTCTACACCACTATTGAGTGAAGTTATTTACGGGTTGAACAACTCGCTGTCGATGGTATAGAGCGCAAACAAGTTAACTCGCCTGTGACCTTAAATTTGGCGTATTCTTAGGGTTAGGACTCAGTAGTTTATGTCAAACACTAAATATATGACCAATAAATGATAAATATACGCAAGCACACTCTCACTGCTAGTATTCAGCTGCAGTCATGCCGTGCAAAGTTTACATTTAAAGGAGATGTTATCAGCTTGTCAGCAATATGGGGATCTAGTTTAAGTTATTTATTCTGATAAACACAGGGCAGAGTATGACTGGTATCTCCCAATAAGGTCATGAATAACGATAAACAGTTTCCCTAAATCAAAGTGTTGTTGTTTTTATCGCAACGCTCTTTTTGCTATCTCCTAAATAAAAAGGACTAACGTTCTACAATAGCCGTGTGCATCTATGGGACATGTTTTGAAAGACAACATAACAAAATAAAGACATTCTTTACCAGACCGAAAACTTATTTTCTGTTGCCAGTAAGTTTAATAGATATATTATGTTATTTTATTATATATTATTACACACATTAACAACATATGTAGATTACCAGACATTTTTAATCTTAACTGACTGAACGGATGGGTCATCAAACGAGTGTACCAACAATGGAGATGGCAATACTAGTATATAAGGATGGCACCAACCCCTCTCCATCTCCTTCGTACGCCGGAGTTCTCTAACAGACCCAACTGGGTTCAGATTCCATTAGATAACAAGCAAACATATAGAAGATGATCGTTTATTTCAGTGTAAGATTGCAATTTCTTGCATACCGGACGTGTGTTTCCGGTCATGTGACCGGTGCTCCGGTCATGTGACCGGTGCTGGAAAAACTCATCTTACACCGCCCATGTAAGATGAGTCACGCGCGACAACGCGCCACTTCTTATTCCTTTCATTGTATGGTTTATGAAAAGTATATTATGTAATTTCAATAAAGCGGAATCAAATATATAAGTATACAATACTTTTAATAAAAATTGAAAATAAATAATCGTAAAAGCGCGATTTTTAAAGGAACTATTTGACGTCGATAGTGATTTAAAATCACTGCGCTTTATGACGTCAGTACACAACGTCGCACGCGCTTTTTGATGAAATGTACAAAAGTGCGTTTTCTACTTCAATTTTTCCACAAAATCATAATTTCAGGTAGGCAAGAAAAAATATAAATCATGTTTCTCCGGTCCGGATCGAAAAATCCGACCCTCGGGCACGCTGCGTGACCGGTAACTCGGCAAGCCTCGTTACCGGCTTACGCGCGAGCCCTCGGGTCGGATTGTTCTATCCGTACCGGAAACAAAGGATAGATACTTATAATATTTCACCGAGTGAGCACCAAATTTTATAGTTCACGAGTGGCGCAGCCGAGAGATAAATGTTGACTGTTGGAGTTCACGAGTGGCACAGCCGGGAGATAAATGTTGACTGTTGGAGTTCACGAGTGGCGCAGCCGAGAGATAAATGTTGACTGTTGGAGTTCACGAGTGGCGCAGCCGAGAGATAAATGTTGACTGTTGGAGTTCACGAGTGGCGCAGCCGGGAGATAAATGTTGACTGTTGGAGTTCACGAGTGGCGCAGCCGGGAGATAAATGTTGACTGTTGGAGTTCACGAGTGGCGCAGCCGAGAGATAAATGTTGACTGTTGGAGTTCACGAGTGGCGCAGCCGGGAGATAAATGTTGACTGTTGGTGTTCACGAGTGGCGCAGCCGGGAGATAAATGTTGACTGTTGGTGTTCACGAGTGGCGCAGCCGGGAGATAAATGTTGACTGTTGGTGTTCACGAGTGGCGCAGCCGAGAGATAAATGTTGACTGTTGGTGTTCACGAGTGGCGCAGCCGGGAGATAAATGTTGACTGTTGGTGTTCACGAGTGGCGCAGCCGGGAGATAAATGTTGACTGTTGGAGTTCACGAGTGGCGCAGCCGGGAGATAAATGTTGACTGTTGGAGTTCACGAGTGGCGCAGCCGGGAGATAAATGTTGACTGTTGGAGTTCACGAGTGGCGCAGCCGAGAGATAAATGTTGACTGTTGGAGTTCACGAGTGGCGCAGTCGAGAGATAAATGTTGACTGTTGGAGTTCACGAGTGGCGCAGTCGGGAGATAAATGTTGACTGTTGGAGTTCACGAGTGGCGCAGTCGAGAGATAAATGTTGACTGTTGGAGCTCACGAGTGGCGCAGCCGGGAGATAAATGTTGACTGTTGGAGCTCACGAGTGGCGCAGCCGAGAGATAAATGTTGACTGTTGGAGTTCACGAGTGGCGCAGTCGAGAGATAAATGTTGACTGTTGGAGTTCACGAGTGGCGCAGCCGGGAGATAAATGTTGACTGTTGGAGTTCACGAGTGGCGCAGCCGAGAGATAAATGTTGACTGTTGGAGTTCACGAGTGGCGCAGCCGGGAGATAAATGTTGACTGTTGGAGTTCACGAGTGGCGCAGCCGAGAGATAAATGTTGACTGTTGGAGTTCACGAGTGGCGCAGCCGGGAGATAAATGTTGGAGTTCACGAGTGGCGCAGCCGGGAGATAAATGTTTACTGTTGGAGTTCACGAGTGGCGCAGCCGGGAGATAAATGTTGACCGTTGGAGTTCACGAGTGGCGCAGCCGGGAGATAAATGTTGACTGTTGGAGTTCACGAGTGGCGCAGCCGGGAGATAAATGTTGGAGTTCACGAGTGGCGCAGCCGGGAGATAAATGTTTACTGTTGGAGTTCACGAGTGGCGCAGCCGGGAGATAAATGTTTACTGTTGGAGCTCACGAGGTGAAATTGATTGCGATATTACAGTGAAACAAACGGGGTTTTCTATCATACATGTGTTTGGACATTAGAATGTGCTTAAATGTCAATCAATATAAAAAAAATATCTTTAACAGCAGTATATATAACTCTCATTTATAACTTATTTTTCAATATGGAAGCATTTGCGAAGAATACATACATTGTTGTTCTGGGTGAGAGCCCCCGAAACCCTCTTTACATATCCCCCGACTATCTTTTTACTACACAAAGGCGAACTGATAATCATAGAGATTTATTTTCTGATAAGCAAGGCCAGTTAAAACAGATTTGGTGCTGCAAAGTTTTAACTGAGCAGATATAAATAGAAAATATAAAGAAGAGGTTAGCTAATATACCCCAGCAGCATAAGCATGTAAACCTAATACTGATACACGTCGTTTGTTAAGGATATTATATAGCCTTACTTTGGATCATTTGCGAAAAATAGCATTGAGATGCATTGAAAAAGAAACCCAAGTACAGATTACCCCATTACACCATATTTGCTCAACGTTAATAAAACCTCGCTTAAGCATCTATTCATGACCTTATCGCTACTTTTATGTACGAGCTAAATGCGGTTGTTAGAAAACATGTCAGATGGACTCTAAATCTCGGATGCAAAGGCAATTAGCACAACAATATTCGCGTACCATCTATACGTGTGTGGGTACCAAACGCCTGTGGTTTGATATATCTTAATATGTGGCAAACAGTTTTTCGGAATGCGAGAATTGTATTTGCAAATTAAACATGTTAAATAGTATGTAAATGACGCGAGCGTTACGTTACGTTACGTTACGTAACAGTTTGCGGTTTTTAGCTTGTCAATCAGGTTGAAAGCATATGTCATAGGACACCAAAGTTCATTCTTAGAACTTAATCAGAAGGTAAAAATTGAATGAATCATTCAAAAAATATATCATTTTATCTAGAGGAATTAATGGGTTTGCACAGAGAATGAAAATCTTACCTTTTACTAACACAAATATTTTCAATTTGTATTCACTTCTGCTCAGTTTTGCGCTTTATATTTGATATGGTGAGCGGAAATGACGTAACGCCAGTTGGCTTAACTTTCCCGGATGAAATGATTTAAAAAAAACTGTTAATGCCGGTTATTTACTCAATCCATTGATATAAGTTTCAATTTTCAACGGCAACTCTTTGTGTATATTTTTAGAGATTATTTGTAATGGACAGTTGATTTTTCAAGTTTACGACAACATCTGACGCGACGTAGTATATAAAAGACGAAATTTAGCGAAACATGGACAGTTCTTGCTTGGTTCGCAGATTTTCGCAGCACATTTTGCCGCTACTCACGCATTCCGGACAAACTACAGTGATGTATTCAATGTTTATCTTACGATAATATTATGGTTAAACATTATTGACTTCATTCACTATACTGGTCAGTTATTCATTACAGGAAATCCGATTAGCTCCACCGTTCTTAGACCCAATTAAGATTATTATTGGATACCAGCCAAAAACTGTTGGACGTAATGCGGGTACCAACTAACATGGAGACTTGGGCGGTTGAACAAGGGCGATATAAGGCAATAAACATGTTTAATAATCGAGAAAAACAGATTAGTGCCTACTATCAAAATAATGTACCAAGTGATCACCGCTCCTGAATGTTCTGAATTCATATTTAAGTCATAACAATTAGCCATTTTGTCTAATTTATTTATCGAGGCTTTTAATGAAAGATAAATTTACCAAACACGCTATAAATGGCATTTAAATGAAAAAAACTTACCCACACGTCGACATTTTATTACAGTAGCATTTGCTCAAAAAAGACACTCATAGATGTTCGCATTTCACCAACAACCGGGTAGACTAGAAAGTATTTCTCTTACACGAGCAATTTCAAGATGAATGCTTGATTATATATTTTCTAGTTTTTAATGATCTTCTGCATGTGTTCTCCAAAGACTTTTTAATTGAATTGAGTTAAACACTATAATTTAAATGAAAATGCGGTAAATAAAATATATGCAACGATTAAAGACCATTTGTTAATTACCAATGTCTCAGACATATTCAGTCGACAAGCAAGTTAGAGCGAAAAAAAAATTCCATGTTCACCGTCTTTTAATTTATCTTAATTATAATGAGTCTAGTAAAAAATAATTTCATTTTGATATCGATGTATTATTTAAATAAGTTGTATCATACACATGTTGATGAAACTGTTTTGATAACAACAACAATGACAAAAAATGTTTCATTATACAGTCTACTAAGACCGACTGTCATTCATAAAACATATTGCCGATGATAAATGCAGCTTGTCGTTAATGCATGCATTTTGCCGTTTATGCATGTTTCATAATGAAAAAAAATTGCTGCACAATATAACGTTGAAGAAGAACGGGCAGTGTCACTGATCTCGACCAATGCTAGTGCAGGCGTCAGGGCACTGGATCCCTGCCTTACATTCCTCGTACATGTAACTTCTGTACCTTAAATGGTTCCAAACTAAACATGCTCTAAGATTGTTAGGGACATATTAAAGAAGAATGAAAATAGATGCTGGCAATTACTGTACCGCCATAAGTAGAGATTTACACGTGAAAGGTTGTTGTTGTTGCTGTGTTTGTTGTCAGAAATAATTATCAATTACAAAGAGTATCTTCGTTTTGTTGCGAGTGGCACTGAATAAAAAACAGTTAGCATAGAATTGTTTGTGGTTCAGTGTTGGAATCTATATATACTAGTATGCAACCCAAAATCGCAACCTTCTCTGAGAAGTTATCATGGTATGAGATGACGTCACTCATTACATAATCATTGGATACGGTATAAAAACTGCATCCCGTCCATCGCGTCTGTCCTGTCCGAATTGTTACACGCGTGCAGTGTAAAACCTGCAATACAAATATATAAGGAGTACACACAAAAATTGTTCGTGTTCAGTAGTCGTAAGGTATCGTCTTAGTATACAAACTGGAGAAGCGCACTTTAGCCACAGGCCGTTCACTGTGCCTGGATGGGTACGAGCGGCATTCAGTAATGCAACTGAGGCTCGCGTTTGATAATAATTTGTAACCAAGATCTCATTTGGATAAATGTAAGAGATTCATATTTCTCTTATGCAGATCACCTAAAATAATTACCATATTCAATGAAATGGATATTCGCCGATCCCCTTTACAACCTCTAGATACCACTGAAACCCATCTGTACGGATAGTTATCCGATATGATATTATAGGGCAAATTATCATGTTTCCTTTTGTAAACATGCAAGTGATGTGACATGTCATATATAGAGCGTGGTATTTGGTATAGATGTGTAGCTGTTGGGAAACCGAGGTCACTTATTACTGCAACTTCACTTGTCCTGCATTCATCGCACAGAGAAATGTATTGCTCCTGTCACCGCAATCCGACCTCAACACGAAAAATGTCAAACGCAATAAAGTTTCAGAGGTCTCAGAAATGGTTTGCTGAGGTCACCACAAGGTTTCAGAGTGGTCGAAAAGTACAATCGGTCGCTCCCATAATCAGTTCCAAAGCGGTTTCCAAGTGTGTGCCGATCAAAAAACCTAACTTTCTGTGCATTACAGTCTCAAGTTGTAAAGAATGTCAGTTGGGACCAATTCCAGATGTCAGCAAATGCAGCACTCAGAAAGTGTAACTTTTTATGTGAAATCATTAAGAAAACTCGCACAGAAATTATTTCATATTGAAAAGCATGATGCGTATACATTATTGTACGCGTTTATTGATGATCGATTGACAAATGGAAAGGACCCACGTTTCGCCAGTAAACATTTTCAAACGTTCGGACCGTTCGCGATTTAGTGAACATGGTCGTTGTAGAAGCAACCATGACAACGAAACACAATCAATTAACGTTTGTTTTTTCTAAAAAAAGCTTTTGGTGGATACATATGTTAAATCAGATTAGTAAAACAATTGCGCTCTGTATATAATTGCTTAAAATATCGTTATCCTACATTTAGAAATTTGAAGTTATAATCATAACCGAACTTCAGTTTATCATTAAATATGTACATCTTCGGACTCCACATACCTTAACAAGCCCAATTGCGTTCATACCCCGATAATGGCATCAATCCCGCAATTCATTCCTTAACTGAATGCCCTTCATACCATGCAGTTAGAATGTTTGAATAGAGCCAGGATTCTATTAAGGACGAGATAACTGGCATAGTTTACCTATCTTGTAAGAGAAGAACACTTTAACAAACATCAAAGGCATACAACAAAAGGATACAAACACAACGCTTTTAAAGCCCCAACCAATACATTGTCTTAATTAATGTAGACAAACTTTCCAATCATAAACATATAAAACGAATGGAATGGTATAAAAGTTTAAAAGTGTTCTACCTACATTCTCATGTGTTATACCATTTCGCGAAAAATGAAGCTTAGATTCGCTACTTTCTGTGCAGTTTAGAGCAAAAAGGGAAGTAAATATAGCTTTGACTAAAATTTTCTTATGGTACCGAGTTAAACAAACTAAAAACCTTCTACCCCAAACAGGCTGTTGAATTCCGAAGAATATACTAAGATGAAAATCAGATTTCTTGGGACAATTTTATTTCCCGCAATACATAAAAAATGTTTAATCACTAAAATGTATTTGCCAACCTATTGTGTCCATTACAAAGACTGTTTTGGTGTATAAGGCGCCATATTAACGATTAAATTTTTTTTTTACACAATTTAACTTTCAATGTCATTTATTTTTAGTATTAAAGGTATATACCATATATATCATTTGGATGGAACCTGCACGGTGAGAAATATGCTACGTTTTATTGTTTTCAGAACATACTTGACACAAAGTTCGACATCGTATAGAGAAGTGTCGCTGTGCAATTACAAATGTATATGACAACGGATACAAAGAGCCCGCTGCGTGCCATTTTAGGAAAACATTTGTACACCCAGAATAAAAAGATAAAATGAAATTCAAATAAAAAGATAAAATAAAATTCAAATGTTCAAATGCCGTGATAACGTTGCAGTGTGTCGATGACTACTACATCCGCGACATGAGCAGTTACCATGACAACATGCACGAGGACCGCAAGTGGATGTTCTTCTGCGGCTTACCTCCGGGTACACACTGCAACGTTATTACGGCACATAATCCGGATCAAAGCAAAACTCCCACGTAAGTTAGGGGCAGGGCACGGCTATAGAGGGTTGATACATGGTCATATGGACTCGCTCCAAGTACATGCAACAATTTATAAAGGCTTTAAACACTTTAATACATCTCCTGACCAGTATTAATATTATGTCCCATAGATTTGCTTTTCCTTTAAACTCTAGTTTGGTCTGATCTCTGCGTATAATACTCTCGTCTGTCTACTAATCTCGTTCACTATTGAATGAAGAGAGTTCTCTACACCACTATTGAGTGAAGTTATTTACGGGTTGAACAACTCGCTGTCGATGGTATAGAGCGCAAACAAGTTAACTCGCCTGTGACCTTAAATTTGGCGTATTCTTAGGGTTAGGACTCAGTAGTTTATGTCAAACACTAAATATATGACCAATAAATGATAAATATACGCAAGCACACTCTCACTGCTAGTATTCAGCTGCAGTCATGCCGTGCAAAGTTTACATTTAAAGGAGATGTTATCAGCTTGTCAGCAATATGGGGATCTAGTTTAAGTTATTTATTCTGATAAACACAGGGCAGAGTATGACTGGTATCTCCCAATAAGGTCATGAATAACGATAAATAGTTTCCCTAAATCAAAGTGTTGTTGTTTTTATCGCAACGCTCTTTTTGCTATCTCCTAAATAAAAAGGACTAACGTTCTACAATAGCCGTGTGCATCTATGGGACATGTTTTGAAAGACAACATAACAAAATAAAGACATTCTTTACCAGACCGAAAACTTATTTTCTGTTGCCAGTAAGTTTAATAGATATATTATGTTATTTTATTATATATTATTACACACATTAACAACATATGTAGATTACCAGACATTTTTAATCTTAACTGACTGAACGGATGGGTCATCAAACGAGTGTACCAACAATGGAGATGGCAATACTAGTATATAAGGATGGCACCAACCCCTCTCCATCTCCTTCGTACGCCGGAGTTCTCTAACAGACCCAACTGGGTTCAGATTCCATTAGATAACAAGCAAACATATAGAAGATGATCGTTTATTTCAGTGTAAGATTGCAATTTCTTGCATACCGGACGTGTGTTTCCGGTCATGTGACCGGTGCTCCGGTCATGTGACCGGTGCTGGAAAAACTCATCTTACACCGCCCATGTAAGATGAGTCACGCGCGACAACGCGTCACTTCTTATTCCTTTCATTGTATGGTTTATGAAAAGTATATTATGTAATTTCAATAAAGCGGAATCAAATATATAAGTATACAATACTTTTAATAAAAATTGAAAATAAATAATCGTAAAAGCGCGATTTTTAAAAAGGAACTATTTGACGTCGATAGTGATTTAAAATCACTGCGCTTTATGACGTCAGTACACAACGTCGCACGCGCTTTTTGATGAAATGTACAAAAGTGCGTTTTCTACTTCAATTTTTCCACAAAATCATAATTTCAGGTAGGCAAGAAAACATATAAATCATGTTTCTCCGGTCCGGATCGAAAAATCCGACCCTCGGGCACGCTGCGTGACCGGTAACTCGGCAAGCCTCGTTACCGGCTTACGCGCGAGCCCTCGGGTCGGATTGTTCTATCCGTACCGGAAACAAAGGATAGATACTTATAATATTTCACCGAGTGAGCACCAAATTTTATAGTTCACGAGTGGCGCAGCCGAGAGATAAATGTTGACTGTTGGAGTTCACGAGTGGCACAGCCGGGAGATAAATGTTGACTGTTGGAGTTCACGAGTGGCGCAGCCGAGAGATAAATGTTGACTGTTGGAGTTCACGAGTGGCGCAGCCGAGAGATAAATGTTGACTGTTGGAGTTCACGAGTGGCGCAGCCGGGAGATAAATGTTGACTGTTGGAGTTCACGAGTGGCGCAGCCGGGAGATAAATGTTGACTGTTGGAGTTCACGAGTGGCGCAGCCGAGAGATAAATGTTGACTGTTGGAGTTCACGAGTGGCGCAGCCGGGAGATAAATGTTGACTATTGGTGTTCACGAGTGGCGCAGCCGGGAGATAAATGTTGACTGTTGGTGTTCACGAGTGGCGCAGCCGAGAGATAAATGTTGACTGTTGGAGTTCACGAGTGGCGCAGTCGAGAGATAAATGTTGACTGTTGGAGTTCACGAGTGGCGCAGCCGGGAGATAAATGTTGACTGTTGGAGTTCACGAGTGGCGCAGTCGAGAGATAAATGTTGACTGTTGGAGTTCACGAGTGGCGCAGCCGGGAGATAAATGTTGACTGTTGGAGTTCACGAGTGGCGCAGCCGAGAGATAAATGTTGACTGTTGGAGTTCACGAGTGGCGCAGCCGGGAGATAAATGTTGGAGTTCACGAGTGGCGCAGCCGGGAGATAAATGTTTACTGTTGGAGTTCACGAGTGGCGCAGCCGGGAGATAAATGTTGACCGTTGGAGTTCACGAGTGGCGCAGCCGGGAGATAAATGTTTACTGTTGGAGTTCACGAGTGGCGCAGCCGGGAGATAAATGTTGGAGTTCACGAGTGGCGCAGCCGGGAGATAAATGTTTACTGTTGGAGTTCACGAGTGGCGCAGCCGGGAGATAAATGTTTACTGTTGGAGCTCACGAGGTGAAATTGATTGCGATATTACAGTGAAACAAACGGGGTTTTCTATCATACATGTGTTTGGACATTAGAATGTGCTTAAATGTCAATCAATATAAAAAAAATATCTTTAACAGCAGTATATATAACTCTCATTTATAACTTATTTTTCAATATGGAAGCATTTGCGAAGAATACATACATTGTTGTTCTGGGTGAGAGCCCCCGAAACCCTCTTTACATATCCCCCGACTATCTTTTTACTACACAAAGGCGAACTGATAATCATAGAGATTTATTTTCTGATAAGCAAGGCCAGTTAAAACAGATTTGGTGCTGCAAAGTTTTAACTGAGCAGATTTAAATAGAAAATATAAAGAAGAGGTTAGCTAATTTACCCCAGCAGCATAAGCATGTAAACCTAATACTGATACACGTCGTTTGTTAAGGATATTATATAGCCTTACTTTGGATCATTTGCGAAAAATAGCATTGACATGCACTGAAAAAGAAACCCAAGTACAGATTACCCCATTACACCATATTTGCTCAACGTAAATAAAACCTCGCTTAAGCATCTATTCATGACCTTATCGCTACTTTTATGTACGAGCTAAATGCGGTTGTTAGAAAACATGTCAGATGGACTCTAAATCTCGGATGCACAGGCAATTAGCACAACAATATTCGCGTACCATCTATACGTGTGTGGGTACCAAACGCCTGTGGTTTGATATATCTTAATAGGTGGCAAACAGTTTTTCGGAATGCGAGAATTGTATTTGCAAATTAAACATGTTAAATAGTATGTAAATGACGCGAGCGTTACGTTACGTTACGTTACGTAACAGTTTGCGGTTTTTAGCTTGTCAATCAGGTTGAAAGCATATGTCATAGGACACCAAAGTTCATTCTTAGAACTTAATCAGAAGGTAAAAATTGAATGAATCATTCAAAAAATATATCATTTTATCTAGAGGAATTAATGGGTTTGCACAGAGAATGAAAATCTTACCTTTTACTAACACAAATATTTTCAATTTGTATTCACTTCTGCTCAGTTTTGCGCTTTATATTTGATATGGTGAGCGGAAATGACGTAACGCCAGTTGGCTTAACTTTCCCGGATGAAATGATTTAAAAAAAACTGTTAATGCCGGTTATTTACTCAATCCATTGATATAAGTTTCAATTTTCAACGGCAACTCTTTGTATATATTTTTAGAGATTATTTGTAATGGACAGTTGATTTTTCAAGTTTACGACAACATCTGACGCGACGTAGTATATAAAAGACGAAATTTAGCGAAACATGGACAGTTCTTGCTTGGTTCGCAGATTTTCGCAGCACATTTTGCCGCTACTCACGCATTCCGGACAAACTACAGTGATGTATTCAATGTTTATCTTACGATAATATTATGGTTAAACATTATTGACTTCATTCACTATACTGGTCAGTTATTCATTACAGGAAATCCGATTAGCTCCACCGTTCTTAGACCCAATTAAGATTATTATTGGATACCAGCCAAAAACTGTTGGACGTAATGAGGGTACCAACTAACATGGAGACTTGGGCGGTTGAACAAGGGCGATATAAGGCAATAAACATGTTTAATAATCGAGAAAAACAGATTAGTGCCTACTATCAAAATAATGTACCAAGTGATCACCGCTCCTGAATGTTCTGAATTCATATTTAAGTCATAACAATTAGCCATTTGTCTAATTTATTTATCGAGGCTTTTAATGAAAGATAAATTTACCAAACACGCTATAAATGGCATTTAAATGAAAAAAACTTACCCACACGTCGACATTTTATTACAGTAGCATTTGCTCAAAAAAGACACTCATAGATGTTCGCATTTCACCAACAACCGGGTAGACTAGAAAGTATTTCTCTTACACGAGCAATTTCAAGATGAATGCTTGATTATATATTTTCTAGTTTTTAATGATCTTCTGCATGTGTTCTCCAAAGACTTTTTAATTGAATTGAGTTAAACACTATAATTTAAATGAAAATGCGGTAAATAAAATATATGCAACGATTAAAGACCATTTGTTAATTACCAATGTCTCAGACATATTCAGTCGACAAGCAAGTTAGAGCGAAAAAAAAATTCCATGTTCACCGTCTTTTAATTTATCTTAATTATAATGAGTCTAGTAAAAAATAATTTCATTTTGATATCGATGTATTATTTAAATAAGTTGTATCATACACATGTTGATGAAACTGTTTTGATAACAACAACAATGACAAAAAATGTTTCATTATACAGTCTACTAAGACCGACTGTCATTCATAAAACATATTGCCGATGATAAATGCAGCTTGTCGTTAATGCATGCATTTTGCCGTTTATGCATGTTTCATAATGAAAAAAATTTGCTGCACAATATAACGTTGAAGAAGAACGGGCAGTGTCACTGATCTCGACCAATGCTAGTGCAGGCGTCAGGGCACTGGATCCCTGCCTTACATTCCTCGTACATGTAACTTCTGTACCTTAAATGGTTCCAAACTAAACATGCTCTAAGATTGTTAGGGACATATTAAAGAAGAATGAAAATAGATGCTGGCAATTACTGTACCGCCATAAGTAGAGATTTACACGTGAAAGGTTGTTGTTGTTGCTGTGTTTGTTGTCAGAAATAATTATCAATTACAAAGAGTATCTTCGTTTTGTTTCGAGTGGCACTGAATAAAAAACAGTTAGCATAGAATTGTTTGTGGTTCAGTGTTGGAATCTATATATACTAGTATGCAACCCAAAATCGCAACCTTCTCTGAGAAGTTATCATGGTATGAGATGACGTCACTCATTACATAATCATTGGATACGGTATAAAAACTGCATCCCGTCCATCGCGTCTGTCCTGTCCGAATTGTTACACGCGTGCAGTGTAAAACCTGCAATACAAATATATAAGGAGTACACACAAAAATTGTTCGTGTTCAGTAGTCGTAAGGTATCGTCTTAGTATACAAACTGGAGAAGCGCACTTTAGCCACAGGCCGTTCACTGTGCCTGGATGGGTACGAGCGGCATTCAGTAATGCAACTGAGGCTCGCGTTTGATAATAATTTGTAACCAAGATCTCATTTGGATAAATGTAAGAGATTCATATTTCTCTTATGCAGATCACCTAAAATAATTACCATATTCAATGAAATGGATATTCGCCGATCCCCTTTACAACCTCTAGATACCACTGAAACCCATCTGTACGGATAGTTATCCGATATGATATTATAGGGCAAATTATCATGTTTCCTTTTGTAAACATGCAAGTGATGTGACATGTCATATATAGAGCGTGGTATTTGGTATAGATGTGTAGCTGTTGGGAAACCGAGGTCACTTATTACTGCAACTTCACTTGTCCTGCATTCATCGCACAGAGAAATGTATTGCTCCTGTCACCGCAATCCGACCTCAACACGAAAAATGTCAAACGCAATAAAGTTTCAGAGGTCTCAGAAATGGTTTGCTGAGGTCACCACAAGGTTTCAGAGTGGTCGAAAAGTACAATCGGTCGCTCCCATAATCAGTTCCAAAGCGGTTTCCAAGTGTGTGCCGATCAAAAAACCTAACTTTCTGTGCATTACAGTCTCAAGTTGTAAAGAATGTCAGTTGGGACCAATTCCAGATGTCAGCAAATGCAGCACTCAGAAAGTGTAACTTTTTATGTGAAATCATTAAGAAAACTCGCACAGAAATTATTTCATATTGAAAAGCATGATGCGTATACATTATTGTACGCGTTTATTGATGATCGATTGACAAATGGAAAGGACCCACGTTTCGCCAGTAAACATTTTCAAACGTTCGGACCGTTCGCGATTTAGTGAACATGGTCGTTGTAGAAGCAACCATGACAACGAAACACAATCAATTAACGTTTGTTTTTTCTAAAAAAAGCTTTTGGTGGATACATATGTTAAATCAGATTAGTAAAACAATTGCGCTCTGTATATAATTGCTTAAAATATCGTTATCCTACATTTAGAAATTTGAAGTTATAATCATAACCGAACTTCAGTTTATCATTAAATATGTACATCTTCGGACTCCACATACCTTAACAAGCCCAATTGCGTTCATACCCCGATAATGGCATCAATCCCGCAATTCATTCCTTAACTGAATGCCCTTCATACCATGCAGTTAGAATGTTTGAATAGAGCCAGGATTCTATTAAGGACGAGATAACTGGCATAGTTTACCTATCTTGTAAGAGAAGAACACTTTAACAAACATCAAAGGCATACAACAAAAGGATACAAACACAACGCTTTTAAAGCCCCAACCAATACATTGTCTTAATTAATGTAGACAAACTTTCCAATCATAAACATATAAAACGAATGGAATGGTATAAAAGTTTAAAAGTGTTCTACCTACATTCTCATGTGTTATACCATTTCGCGAAAAATGAAGCTTAGATTCGCTACTTTCTGTGCAGTTTAGAGCAAAAAGGGAAGTAAATATAGCTTTGACTAAAATTTTCTTATGGTACCGAGTTAAACAAACTAAAAACCTTCTACCCCAAACAGGCTGTTGAATTCCGAAGAATATACTAAGATGAAAATCAGATTTCTTGGGACAATTTTATTTCCCGCAATACATAAAAAATGTTTAATCACTAAAATGTATTTGCCAACCTATTGTGTCCATTACAAAGACTGTTTTGGTGTATAAGGCGCCATATTAACGATTAAAATTTTTTTTTTACACAATTTAACTTTCAATGTCATTTATTTTTAGTATTAAAGGTATATACCATATATATCATTTGGATGGAACCTGCACGGTGAGAAATATGCTACGTTTTATTGTTTTCAGAACATACTTGACACAAAGTTCGACATCGTATAGAGAAGTGTCGCTGTGCAATTACAAATGTATATGACAACGGATACAAAGAGCCCGCTGCGTGCCATTTTAGGAAAACATTTGTACACCCAGAATAAAAAGATAAAATGAAATTCAAATAAAAAGATAAAATAAAATTCAAATGCCGTGATAACGTTGCAGTGTGTCGATGACTACTACATCCGCGACATGAGCAGTTACCATGACAACATGCACGAGGACCGCAAGTGGATGTTCTTCTGCGGCTTACCTCCGGGTACACACTGCAACGTTATTACGGCACATAATCCGGATCAAAGCAAAACTCCCACGTAAGTTAGGGGCAGGGCACGGCTATAGAGGGTTGATACATGGTCATATGGACTCGCTCCAAGTACATGCAACAATTTATAAAGGCTTTAAACACTTTAATACATCTCCTGACCAGTATTAATATTATGTCCCATAGATTTGCTACATTTTTTTATCAATATGTAGTTTGGAAAAAACAAAGTGGTTGCGTGGTGTTTAATCATGAAAAATCGATTGGCTACATTGCCCTTGTCATCTGCGCTTAATTAATTCCTCTTTCCAACGACCATCTTTTCGAACTGGTTACCCAGTAATTAAGATTTATTTCCATGAAATGGTTTTATTTGTCATATAAGACACAGCTACGTTTTATTTGTAAATAGCATGTACAGTTCGTGATATAAACGCAGTCTTCAACTAAAGTTCCTGATCTTACGACGATGTGCCGTTCTGCTCATGGATAAGACGGTACAATAATGGCGTTATATGCACGTGAGGTTATATGCACACTAGTTTATATGCACATGAGGTTATGTGCCCATTAGTTTATATGCACATGAGGTTATATGCACATGACGTACTATACAAATGAGTTATGTGCACATAAGGTAATAGTTATGAACTTGAGGTTATATGCACATGACGTTATATGCACATAAGGTTATATGCAGATTAGGTTATATCCACATGAGGTTGTATGCACATGATGGTATATGCACATGAGGTTATATAACCATGGGGCTATAAATACACATGATGTTAAATACACATGACGTTATATACAAATGAAGTTATTTGCACATGAGGTAATATATACATGAGGTTATATGCACATGAGTTTGTATGAACATGAGTTTATATGCACATGACGTAATATATACATGAGGTTATGTGCACATAAGGTATGGACTTGAGGTTATATCCACATAAGGTTATATGAAGATGAGGTTATATGCACGTGAGATTATATGCACGTGAGGTTATATGCACGTGAGGTTATATGCACTTGAGGTTATATGCACGTGAGGTTATATCCACATGAGGTTATATGCACGTGAGATTATATGCACGTGAGGTTATATGCACGTGAGGTTATATCCACATGAGGTTATATCCACATGAGGTTATATGCACGTGAGATTATACGCACGTGAGGTTATATGCACGTGAGGTTATATGTACTTGAGGTTATATCCACATGAGGTTATATCCACATGAGGTTATATGCACGTGAGATTATACGCACGTGAGATTATATGCACGTGAGGTTATATGCACGTGAGGTTATATCCACATGAGGTTATATCCACATGAGGTTATATGCACGTGAGATTATATGCACGTGAGATTATATGCACGTGAGGTTATATGCACGTGAGGTTATATGTACTTGAGGTTATATCCACATGAGGTTATATCCACATGAGGTTATATCCACATGAGGTTATATGCACGTGAGATTATACGCACGTGAGGTTATATGCACGTGAGGTTATATGTACTTGAGGTTATATCCACATGAGGTTATATCCACATGAGGTTATATGCACGTGAGATTATACGCACGTGAGATTATATGCACGTTAGGTTAAGGTTATACGCACGTGAGGTTATATGCACGTGTGTGTGGTTATATGCATATGAGGTCGTAAACAATGAGACGTTTAAACACTGTATTGTTAGATTTCTGAATTGTACTTTTACTTTCAAGCACTATACATATATAAATATAGTTTTGAGCATGAAGAGTCCAGCAGTATACATGAAGATACTGTTACTCTCTTCTTAAACATTTCACTATGACAAATCAAAAGGTCGTCAGCATCTAGCATTGGAATATTAAAATAGCCTGTCTATAGAACATTATCAAGCATTTTTGCTGGCCTTTACCATGAATGGCCATCCTGACAATGTCCGGAATTTTAACGAAGGAAACAATAGGACACGTATTGAATAATGTAAGAGTCTATTGTTGATATAATAAAGTATAGTTCATTTGCGAGGGATTTATTTATGTGACAAGGATAAGATCATTAAGGTGTAATGGACATGTCAGTATGTGAACCATCAATATTCATGTAGTTTCAGTTTCTCTTCCTTTTGTATAAAACTGAATGTATGTCAGAAATGTAAATACATGTTCATATTATTAGTGGCAGGCATTCATTTGAACAGAATTGTGTCAATCTTCATTTTTCAATAGTATTACAAAAAGCCATTTTATATGTAAAAATATGGTTAGAAGTTAAAACTTTGATATTGCTTTATCATTTAATGTTTTATCAGTTAATGTTTTATCATTTAATTAAGTATTTTTCTTCACATATCTCATGAAGTTAATGTTTTCGGTGTCTGACCTTATAACATGTGTCCCTTTAATGTGAGTTTTCGCATGCGAGCATGTATATACAGTATGTGCACTTCCTTACTTTCATCAAGCTCCCACCGTTGACGTTTGAACTCACCAAGCTGTCAGCTTTAAATAATGTCATATAACGTACCATACATGTGACCACATTCAACAGTAATTAATATGATCAAAGATGAGTATGAAAATTACATTGCTGTCTAGATATGCATCTCATGATATCTAAATATCTGTCCAACAATGGAATTAGTGTACACATAGGCTGTGGTCACAGGCCATTTCATAATTCATATTTCCGAATGTACGAATGAGGCATGGATGCTCCGTATTGCCATTTACACACATATATAATTATATACAACCATTAAAACAAGGAAATTGACACCAGATGGATGATAGAAGTAAGTGTTTTTATAGTGTTCAAGACGATGATGAGTTGATAGTGAACATGTTAGGCTTATCACAGGGTAGAGGTTTAAGAACTTTCATTGAGCTTTGATTTCTAAATCCTATTATTTCTCAATTAGCACAGATTTAGAGGCGATAAATTGTGAGTGAAATGTATCGAGTCTCATCTTATATCTAAAATGTGAATGTATTTAAATGCGCTCGTAAGAGTTTTGTAGATTCAGACGTCGAAATAAATCGTGTGAAATGATAAGATTTATAGAGGTTTATTAGTGAAATAGAAATGCTATATCAGCGTTTCAAACAGTGAAATAGCATTTTGATATTTTTCACGCTTTGAAAATTTAACACCGCTTTCAATTTCAATTCAAACGTCAGCGCACAAACTTGTGTATCAGTAAAAGATAGCAATATATTTCACCTCGTGAACTCCAAAAGTATATATAGCTTTAGGTACTCAATTGGTGAAATTATTTCGATCTTACAATCAAACAAACAAATATCCTCTATATTGTTTAGATTTATGTTTATATGTGACAGCAGAAAAACGCTAGTAATGCTTTTGAAATTTTAGACTGAGAGTATGATCACATGGGAAGCTTAACTCAATTCCAACAAAGTTGAATAATATCGTTGCCAACATAAACGTTTAAGAGTCCGTGATTGGCTCCATCTCGTCTCCTAAGCTAATGAACAAAAGTAGAGTCGGTTGTGACATACTGTATAAAGAATACACATTATACATTACTATGTTAGACTTCATTCAGTACGTTACCCATTCTCAAGTTCCATGTACCTCTCTCCAGAGCCCGATGTGCCGGGCGGTGGCGAAGTGTCTATCGGTCTGGTGGTGGGGGCGGGGATCGGAGGCTGCGCCCTCGTGGTTGGAGTTATTGCCCTTGTTGTATACTGCTACATGAAGGCCCGCAGAGAGACTAACATGAAGAAGACCAATCATGTATTTTCAACAGGTTTGTTTTTCTCGTGTCACACTGCTCTGATAAAGGTGACTCGCCAGGTGATTTGGGGCCCAAACAAGGTATCTGGGCCCAATTAAGTTATTATCATATTTACAAAGCTTATTCTTTTCCCACACAAATTCATTCTATGAAATTTAAAGTTTTGCTGACTGAGAATTTGCAGTTTCCGAAAGGTAAAACAAGGAAAAAGCGTGTTTCTTGATAGTGTTTACTTCTTAATGATTTTGACATATACTGAAAACAAAAACATTTTTACATGTGGTCAATTTCTGCTCCACTAAATAGTATTTGTTCTAGAACAACGTGATAATGATTGCTTGGTGATATTTAAAGGCAACCGTTTTCTTTTCATTTGCTACAGTTGTGTAATATTGTTCACTGAAATATGTTTCATTTGAACATTGAAATTATTCGGGGGGTTTACATTTAGATACCATATTTTTCAGCATCATCCAAATTCCAGTTTCCGCTTCATCAAAGATCCAGAGTAAACCCATTTCCGGATCCGATCGCGTCCCGAAAAAGACACAAAAAGGAGCGAAAGGGTCGAGATCGGGGTCACGTGAATCCGGGATACGCGCGCGGCAGTTCCGATTCATCCTCAACAGGAAGTGACGTAGGGGAGAGGGACCTTTCACCGCCTCGTGTGCGAATGGCGCAATATTCTAGTGATTCCTCTAATGACGATTCATCCGGTGTTGAAGATGAGGTCCCCGGGGGGTCCCCAGTATATAGGATGGAGAGAGAAACTGACGGGCCAGTCAGGCGGTCTCTCCGAACTAAGACGATAAACAATGCTGCTGGTTTCGCTAATGGCAGACATAGACAAACATCCGGTGACAACCATAGAATGTCAAGACGTGATAGTTTTGAAAGAAATCCAAAAAGTGATTCTTCACTGACAATTAATTCGCTAAAAAGGTACGAGAACAACTTAGGAGGAGGAAGCATCAATCGTAGATCCAACAGCAATAGTAAATTAAGAACAAGGGAAAGGTCGTCATCGTCCATAACTCACAGCAGCTCCGATCTTACAGGCGCCTCGTACATCAGCGGTGAAACCAACTTGACCGACCTCACGTCAGTCTCCAGGTACCAGAAAAACACACGGAGAAGTTCGCCTAGCTCACGTCGGAGGTATCGCAAAGATCCTAATAGAGATAAGAAGGGTCGTAAACGGCCTCGAAGAAAGCATGGTTCAAGGGACAGGAATCTTAGGAATAATGAAACACGATCACGTGGCACAGGAAGTGACGTAAGCTTTGGTTCAGAGGATTTGAATAGGAACTACATCCATGTGTCAACAGTGTAGTGCATATGTTATGTCAAGAAACGACCAAAAAGATTCCATTTAAATATCAATATTCGCAGACATACATTGTATATTACCCCTGATAACACTGTGCTGTGATCAATTGATGAAAATAAGAACAACAATGAATTTAATAAATAAAACTGCCCTATGAAGGCTATCAAAATCACGCTTAGACGTAAGAATTGCCTGAATTACAACACATACCTATGTTCATATCATCCATGTAATAAGCAGTCTACTGGGACCATAATTTGGACATGCACTGTTTAACAGAACATGAATTCTATAGATCTTCTATGAATAACGGTTCGAGTTTGAGCCTCACAGAAGTCAATATTGTATCAATGTGCTTATACCATGTCTGGGTCGCGTTGACCATTGCCATAATGGCACCAGGCCTTTATTTAATATCAAATAAAATTGTGAACCTTAGAGATTTCAATATTTCATTTGTGCAGATCATAATGGCTAAAACAATCCATGGTCTCTTGCCGTGTACATGCTTGCGCGATGCTGTGGAGGGCGGTAAACTCGTTGGTTAATGTATGGTGTGGAAAACGACTCCAATACAAACGGAATTACGGACATTACGGACCATGGACATTGTCCTGACACCAAACGTATGACCCTGGATCATTATTTAAGCTTCAATAAAGTGTATACAGACAATGGTCCTTCAACAAGAGCGAACATGTATAGGTCAATCGAAACAGCTTTGGATATTGATAATGTTGTTTATTGTCACCAGTGGCTTTTAAAGAAACAACGAGAATTTATCCACTCTCTAGGAAGTTATATTTCATAACTAGATTGTGTCAGAATGTCATTCTCCGAAGTGAAACTATCGAATTATTCTGCGTGAATCGATATATCGTGTGGTCAAAAAACGGGTGTAAGATATGTACATGAAGTGCTCCGGATAGTTTCCATATTGTGGGCGGATACAACTCCAAGGATTTATAAATGGATCCCTACCCTCAAAGAAGTAAGTACTAGAAATACTTTATTGAAACCAACATTTTACAGAACTTCGCAGCGATAAGGTCATTCCAAATCGTTTCGATGTTCAGCGTCCGCGGACTGATATGTTTTGGGCTTCCCGATCGAAAAATACAATAGTTTTGTTTATATGATCAACGATCTTGCCAGCCAAATAGTTTTATTTCTTTTTACATGTACTGTTGGAGTTATTGGTCCCAGGTGTACTATAATAATAACTACAGAACACAAGTGATGCATTCTGTGTGGTTCCAATGGTCAAAAAGCTTAAATACAAGTTATATTTCAACTAATTTTGCAGTTTAAATCTATCGAACAATTTAGAATGTTCCAGAATAGACTAGAATCGACTAAGAAGGCTCTGGTGTCTATATTCTACATACTAGGATGTCACTCGTTTAGTAGTCGTTTTTTCGGGGGTTCGTTTGATGTTGTTGTTTTTTTTTTCAGGATAATAAGGTAGAATTTCGTACTAACGGTTAACCCTAAACACATAACAAAGTTGGTATGGTCTAACGTGAGCCCCGTATATGCGCGAAACAGTCGGTCGGTCAATTGGTAGGTGGGTCGATAGTTTAGTCAGTGAGGTATTCATTCATTCTGTCTGTCGGTCAATCGGTCGGTACGTCAATCAGTCAGTCAGAGGGTCGGTCGTACAATATATTCATCAGTAGGCGTTTCACTCAGTCGGTCCGTCACTAAGTCAGTAGCTCACTCAGTCAGTCATTTAGTATGTCGGTCACTCGGTCGGTTAGTCAATCAGTCATTCAATCAGACAGACATTAAGTCGGTCGGTCGTACAATATATTCATCAGTAGGTGTGTCACACAGTCGCTCACTCAGTCTGGCTTTCATTCAGTCATGATTCGCTTCATTCATTCGAACATGCGTTACCTTTATTTCAATAACTTTTCATATCATCGATCAAATCGGGGATAACAATTGTTTATACGTTTAAAGCGTCATTCATTGGCTTTGTTTATGTCAGGTATAAACATTTCTGGTTTCCGTTCACCTGTAATTACAATACGGCAGGTAACCAGACAGGTAATAGTATTTTTGTCAATAAAAGGAATGCAGGCTGTCTATTTTTAGACAGGTGATACACAATCATTCCCAATATGGCGGCTTAAGCGGAAAACTGTTTGAAACTATACTAAATATACCTGGATCTTTCTCATTTAATTTACAGGTATGTGAAATTGAAACATTGCCATTTAAATATCTGAATATTAATTAGCTGTTGTGACCTCGGACGTGTTCGAGCATGGTTGTACCGTTAATTTACGTGGTCATTTCCTTAATTATTTTACAATACTGTTTATATAACCGTTGTGGTGTCAAGCCCTCTCGTAATAACATGTTACAGGCATCTCATTTTACTGTTGTTTGCAGTCAAATTTGATTTTCACACCTTTTATTGAATGTTTGACCATTGAAGCCCTTAGGGTTTAATTATTGACTGACCACAAATGACCAATCGAATAGGTCAACTTATACAGAGAATTTGTCATCCTTTAAAGCCAGACATTTATTTTCATACTTTATACATGTGTACGCTGTGTTAGTTTTTATCATTTTAAAGTAACAAATATAATGGCGGAAATAGTGCCGGAGAATATGACATTAGAATGGCTGTGGAATTATACTCGAACCAGAGGTTTGATCATGTTTTCAAGTTAATACATGTACAGTATAGGGTTACGTGAATTTGAATTGATGACATGAGTTTCATTGATGTGATTTCTGTATCTTTTTGTGTTCTTTGAAGTTCATGTTTACAGCAATTGCGAAACATATATGTATTGTTTAAAATTAACTGGGCGAACATAATCACATACAGTGTATGATAAAATTAAAGCGTTCATTGTATTTTGTATGTATCCAAAAGGGCAGTACATACAGACTCGAATATTCAATGAGACTCATACTTGTTTATGAATGTTTTATTGTATGTATATTTTATCTGTCTAAAGGGAGAGACCATCTTGACAGTTGAGAAAACCACATGAACTGAAGCAATTTGTTCGGTTGATATTATATAATTATTCATAAGACAGCATAATAGTCTTGTCATTTCGTTCATAAATACGACAGCCCCGAATACACTTGTTTAGTTTCTCTTTCGTCTACTGTGGTTCTGTTTTACAGAAGTTTCGTCTGACGTTAATATTTTCTTTTTTCAACCCTCTTGCTAGTCCTTTAAACATGACAGAATATACATTCCAAAAATATTCACCAAGCCCAACTTTATCATTTTGTATTTAACCCTTGCCCCCCTCTTTCCAGCGACCCCATACCCGTACATGTCTGACGGCGGAGGATCTGTCGGCCTATTGGTGGGGGCGGGGGTCGGCGGCTGCGCCCTTGTGGTAGGAATTATCGCCCTGGTTATCTACTGCTATATGAAGGCCCGCAAGGAGAAGGCGCACACCAACATGAAGAAGTCGCCTGATGTTTTCAGTACAGGTATGTGAACGCCCACCGAGTTGAGGTGGCATCTATTATTAACCAACTACATGTAGGTAGGCTTATCAGCAATGACTTGGTTGAACCTGGGATTAGGTGGCTTTTATCATTGACCAACAATGTAGGCATATCAGCGATGGCAAGGATGAACATGCATCAGCGTACAGTTATGTGAACGCCCAATGAGATTAGGTGACATTTATCATTGACCAACTATGTATGCTGATCAGCCATAGCAAGGTTGAACCTGCATCAGCGTACAGGCATTTGATCGCCCGCCGGATTTAAGTGGCATCTCTTATTGACTAACTAGGTATCTTCTCGGCAATATCAAGGAAGAACCTGCATCAGCGTACAGACATCCACGGTGGCACAGAGGTGACATCCGCAACACTTTATTTATAGTGTGGCGACAACTTAGTTAATTGAGGCCACACTTGTGGCCATAACTTAGTAACTTGTGGCCATAACTTAGTTAATTGTGGCTACAACTTAGCAACTTGTGACCACAACTTAGTAAATTGAGGCCACACTTGTAGTCATAACTTAGTAACTTGTTTGTGGCCACACCTGTGGCCATAACTTAGTAAATTGAGGCCACACTTGTGGTCATTACTTAGTAACTTGTGGCCATAACTTAGTAAATTGTGGCCACAACTTAGTAACTTGAGGCCACAACTTACTTACTTGTGGCCATATCTTAGTAACTTGGCCTCAATTTACTAAGTTGTGACTATAATATAAATTAAGTTCTGCGGGTGTCAACTATGTGTCACCGTAGACATCTGTATAAAGCGGGAAACAGCTATGTATGATAATTCGTATGCATGTCTTAATCATTTTTTCGATTTATGATATTTTAATGATCAGACAATTTAAGATAAAAATGAAGTTATAATACGCATTTTTTACGATTACAGCGGCGTCCAACACACAGTTTGACCTTCCGCAGCGATCAAAGGTAAACCAAAATCCAGACCCGGCCGCTGCCAGGAGGAGCCGACGGAGGGAGCGTGAGGGAAGGGAAAGGGGGCACGTTAACCCCGGGTATGCGCGGAACAGCTCCGACTCCTCGTCCTTCGGAAGTGACGTGGACGGCAGGGACCTCTCTCCGCCCCGCGTGCGGACCGCGCATCTCTCGAGTGACTCTTCCTATGATGATTCTTCAAGCGTGGATGAGGAGATACCCGGCAACTCTACCACATACCGGATGGAGAAGGAAACGGACCGCAGACAGTCGTATAAACGGTCCCGACAGAATGATATATTAGATAGCAGGGGTGATAACCCTGACAGTGGGAGGTACAGACGGACGAACGGTGAATCTCAGAGAATGTCCAGGAGGGATGGCTATGAACGAAATCCTAGAAGTGATTCTCCGTTGACTATAGGTTCGCTCAAAAAGCATGAGGAGAGATTAACAGGTGGTAGGGGTGACCAAAGAGATGATAGAAGGGCAGGTAACGCCACAAAATCTAGAAAAAGGGAGGAATCACCGTCAGCTAGGACTTACGAAAGTTCTGAAATGACCGGTTCAGTGACCACCCGTGGTACAGACTTTACAGCCACCACGGTTGGCTCGGGGTCAAGATTCCAGAAAAATCCAAGTTTACGTAGAAATTCGCCGCATCGTTCGAGCTCGCATCGTAGATACCGGAAAGACTCGGAAAAGGACGAAAAGGGACGAAAACGACCTAGGCGAACACCAAGTGCTGAGCGGGAAAGGCAAGAGCGAAAGTCGCAAAGGTCAAAATCCCCTGGAAGTGAAAGGAGCAGCAGAAGCGGTAGCAGCAGAAGCGGAAGCAGCCGACAAACAAAGTCGGAGGCTAAAAAGCTGAACCAGCAACAAGCAGTCCTGCCCATCTTCGCGGATACCAAGAAGAAAAAGAGCTCCGCTGTATGAATATATATATTCAAAGCTTATAAATCGACATGTATACACAATGCCATTGTTTCAAACACCATTGTTACAGAGGACACTTGTTTATCCTTTCCCTATTCACGAGTTTACATAAAGGTTTATTTTTATGATAAAGGTTTTACACTTTTCAGGAAAAAGCATTCTTATGCTTACTCAATTTTGTCTATTATGTGTTATTTTACCAACATCAGCGGTTCTTCTGTCCGTCTGTATACTCAAGCAATGGGTGACAATTGCAATAAACCACGGATGTATGTACTCCTTTAAGAACCAGGTTTTATTCTGTCATTTTACTTAAGTGTTTTTCATGCAAACGCCATGAGTAGTTTTAAATATACACATATCATTTTTTCAGTTAATCAAGGTGTTCTGTTTTATAAACATATCTATTCATTTGCTTAACTCATATAGTTTTTTCTGCTTTTGTGTGTAGTGTCTTGATTTAAGACTTCATGTAGAATCACACCTGGCAATCACTACCAAATTCTTCAAAGCCTTTGTCAAATGTAATAATCAATCAAGAAGTTGCACTGTTTCATTGTAACAAATTGATTTTCTTAGGGAAAGAGGAAATCGTTTATTGTTCAATTAAAATATAGTACACAAAATTGTTATGATAATTCTTAAAATAATTTTACTCCATTTTGTAACTTTTCTCAAAGCTTTTATACTCAATTGTGTCTTATATATTCTCCATTTTATTGAACATATACTGTCTGCTTGTTAGGGATCACATTTCTTCAAAAGGAATAGTGTCATCCCTTTTTCGATACTAATTGTTATTTTTAGTTACACATTTTATCATTTAGGTTTTTAATTACCATTTTCCAATATCTGTTTAAGTGTTTAAAGAAGCATTTACTGATAACAATGTTTTCTTTTTTCCATGATATTATGTACCTATAGTATACAATGTATACCATCTGCATATGACTGTTACCAGGAAAACACAACATTAGAATTGTACATATACTTTGTAAATATTCAACAGATGAGAATCACCTCATTTTATACATATTTCTATTTTTATACATATGATGTGCTAGTACCAGTGAAAAAGTAGTGTAAAATTCAACTATCAGGCTCCAATTCCTAGAAAGTTCTTAAGCATAACAAGTTCAGGTAGATTATTTCATTATAACAAATTTCATTCAAAATCTTGATTTTGCTCAAGAAAAAATATTTATTTGTGATGATCATACAGATAATTCTCGTTTAAGTCCAAAATTATTGTTAAGAATGTCGATATTACACAAATTGTACCCGAACTAAAATAGTGAGCTGAGCTTAATCCTGTTATAAAGGACTTAAGATGTTTCGAGAAATTGGGGCCAGTATTGTTTCATGTAATGAAACTTATAACATGAAAAAATATGAAAATCTAAGTGTTGCAGTATTAAAAGAGGATTTTAAATTTATAAACCTCGAGAATAGTTTCAAGTAGACCTTTTATCACAGAGTTATGATCATTTTTCTAAATTAAATATGGATGCAAACATTTGACAAATCACTGTAAGAGAACAGTTCTACATATGTTATGACTAATTACTTATATTCAGCTGTTTGTTAACATGCTTTGGTATTTAGATATGAAAAATGAAGCAAGATTACATGAAAATGTATCAGTAATGCAGACTTTTTCCAAGTAGAAAGTTTCTACTGTTAATAGCATTAGGAGTTTAATTTATTTTTTTTATATACTTTTACAGTTGCTAAAAGTGATAAGTTGCCTTGACTTCATAGAAAAGTTTGTACATTCTGAGTGCCACTGTTAAATTTGAGTGTGACAACGAATACTGCCCCTCAGCAAATGTTGAAAGGTTATCTTGGATATTACATAGACCTAAATAGAGCTTCCTTACAAAATGTATCTACTAATGTTCAAGTATACCTGTAGAAATTATAACATTTTTTCTATACTACAACTACTACAATTCTGATCATTTGCATCATCTCTACCATTCTATGATATTAAATAAACTATGCAAACGAGGATTTGTCTTGACAATTCTTATACTTGTTAGCAATGCTTGCATAAAACAGATAATCATACTGGTTTATACAGATATGGCATGGCTGAAAGTTCTCAGCTTAGTGTTTCATACTGATGTTTCTTCTAAAAAATATATTTAATGAACGCCTTGATTTTAAGCATTTCAAATTACTAAACATTCACCCACATATTGTTACATTGACTTTGTTCAAAGTGTTCTATATCAAAACTAGTAACAAGAGCTCCGCAGAGTGAAAGCCTATGCTCGTCTATATATGTTCAGTCAAAAAAGGGCATAGCTCAACAATTATTATTCAAGCGAGAGGTTTTGCTATTTGCATCTTGTCTTTGGCAACATGCGTTGACAGTAAATTTACAAAAATATTACGGCAAAAATGCCCATAAATATACAATATTAATTAATGACCAACATAATAATACGATGATGAAAGTACAATTACAATATATTTATATACATGTATATGTATTACTCACTGATATGTATCAAATAATTTTAATTGTATATATTAATATATATATATCACAATTTTATGATTTAAAGGCATAGAGCGTTATCTACATAGTGTGAAGATTTTTTAAATGGTGTCCATTCACCCATTATACATTTTAAAGAAGTGTAGCAGGTCTCTTTTCTATACTAGTAAACAGTTATGGCCGAGGTTCATTTTTTACAATGCTGACAATGGCGCTGTACAGCCTGATGGCAGAGGCATCAATGCTATGACAATTTGATACCTATAATTTTATTCTTCAAAGAACTGACGTGCTAAATCTTATGTTGAAATCTACTTATTTCATCTTATATATCAGCATGTGGTATATACAACTGTTCATTGAGCAGTATCATTCTGTCTGAATGAGTCACATCAGAACAGTTATATACACCCATTATATGTTTATATTTGAAGTATTAAACAAACCTTAATGAGCTTCACAGATCAACAAAACAATTGAAAGATCATGCAAGTGTCCATGGCTTAAAAGATCAATAAAACCAAAGTCTGCACTGTTTAATGCTGTATATTGTTCAACACACTGGTGATCATCGCTTTGTGACCAAATAAACCATCTAACACAATATTATTTTTTTTAATTTTTCAATACACAGTATTAGAAATAAGCTGAAGCCATGTGCTGTTAACATGCCTTCCGGGCTTGTTTAAATTCTAGATTTCAATTATTACAATGGAAAGAATGCAATACAAGAAGAATGTCCCTTTAATTCAAAATAATTTTGGATCTTATCTTTATTGTTTTATCAATCAGATTATGACAAAAGAATGTCACAGATGCACGCTCAACAACTTTTAAAGGAGCATTCATTTCAAGCTCTTGAATTATGTCAAAAAATATTTGAGAGGCTTATTATGCAGGTGTTCACAGGTGTTTTTATTACGCAACTTTATGCATGTATACAAAAAACACTGCAAGATGCCCTGTTGTTATGAGCCAACCAAGGGCCACAAATCAACATCTTTTTCACCATGAGTTATGGGGCTTGCTGCCCACATGAACATAGACATAGTCTCTGATATTATTTCAAATTACTACAGCTTTTTTACTCTGAAATATGGAAAAAATAATTCAGATGATAATGAATTTATTTTATTTCTTTTATTGATATCTATAAACGCCAACACAAATCGAATACAAATACACAAAGAAGACAAAAGAGAAACAACAAAGATATACACATTATATATAATGCAAATCCATATTTTGTTTATGTTTACTGTCAACCCTTAGTTCAAAAACCTCTCTAGCTATCCTGAAAACCCCCACAAATAAACGAATACTTAATTAGTGACATTGTCAGTAGAAATAGACAGTAGAGCCTCCTTAGTCAATTCTGGATCATCCTCAATCTCTAGTTGGAATTATAGTTAAAGGAAATTAAGATATTCAGGAAGATTGTTGTATATAAAAATGCCGTGTTTCTTTCAATCAGGAAGTCCAAAACCTATCTGTCAACCGACCCTAAACATAAAAATGCTTTGGTATGGCCTCAACATGAAACATCAATAAACAGATACAAACAGGAAGGTATGACTGTGTTTTTAACATCAAAAATTTAATATATCATATGAATGTGTTCGTACCTTGGATTTCATCTCAACTATTATAAACAATATGTTTATGAAATAGTAACAATGTAAATAGGAAAATCATAAATAAAAAGAGTTTTCATTACTGGCTATGTATACTGATTTATACATGTACATTTAGTACAAAGCCTCCAGTACTGAAGAAAATGGCTTAAAATTAATACCTTCATCAAGAAATACTTACAAAGAAGTAACATTACATATACCAGCGTCTATATGCAGACAAATACTTCGCTGCAATAATGCAGTATGCAATGAAGATGTATATACAGACATATACAATCAAGTTATCTTTATCTTTAACAAACGGAACATTCTTATCAAGAGCATAAAAACAGTATGATGAACCAGCATCTACAAAATGGTCCATTGTAAAAAATGACTAGAAAAAATACATTAAAAGACTAAATATGAAACAACAAATATGCACAACCCCCTAAAACAAATTCCTGCTAATCATCAAGAGTACTACTAAAATGCTATTGACAAAGACATACAACAAAATAAACTCAAACAAGTGATATGTTTTCATCAGTTACAAGGCAAATAACATAATCATATGGCACAAAGCTACCGGTACTTGATAATTGGTAAATGACTGTACAAAAAAAACAATGTTAGCTGTAAATGTTGTCAGTCCCAATCCAGGTTTTAAGCGATTTTGGCAACTTCAGTTTGGCAAGATTTTTTGCCAGCTCTGGCCTCAGGGATTTACGAATCGTTGATCGACAACTCTCCTTCAGGGAAACAGGATTTTCACATTGATACAGAACTGTTTCCAGTAAGTCCGGATTACTCTCAGCAAGTTTCAGATATGTGTACCTTAAAAGCCACCTGTCTAGACTGAGGTTAAACCCTTCCGACAACAAGTAACATATGATATCCTGGCTGTTCTGTCTGCACGCAATGTACATCGGGGACAACAACTCCTTGTGATCCAATTCACAGCCTGCCTCTACGAGGTATTTAATAATGCTTAGTTTCCGTTCTTGAATGGCGACCGTCAGGGGAGATTCGCCTATGTTGTTTAAAGCGTTAATGTCAGCATCTGCCTGTAGTAACTGTTCTATGATGTTAACCGACGCGACTTGCACTGCGTAGTGGAGGGCTGTTTCTCTGGCTCGGGACTTGCTGTAGCAGAAATATTAAATATGTAATTTTAAACACGCGCCTTGCATCATACAATAGAACATTTCCACTGAGTTTTGAACCTATAAAATAAGATTTTATGAACACTCCATATATAATTGCATTATGGCAGCTCATTGCAGGACTACAAATCTGTTTGGCAGACATTTAATACAGTTTGTAAACCTATAACAAATACCATATGAATGATGGACATTGTGAAAATGAGAACTTACTGGTGGATATTTGCTCCGTGTTTGATCAGCAACTCCACGACCTCTGACCTTTCATGTAGAACAGCGAGGTCAAGTGTTGTACTGCCTGTCATATGGTTGGGCCTATTGGCATCACTTCCTGTCTGGAGTAGAGCCTCTACCGTGTTAATGTGCCCTGAGCTTACAGCTTCATGGAGTGGCGCATCTCCTTCCTCACTCACCTACAAGGAATGGGGAACATAGAGATCAGAGGTTGTTTGGTAACATTTGTCTAGAAATAGAAATTAAAGCAAAAAAACTTCAACAACGAATGAGAGGCACATGTATATGCCTAAAAAATTAATTGTTTGGTTAGGGTTACATCATTTTCAAAAATAGGGTAGGTAGGCTTTTTTTTTTATAAGGCTTTATATAGAATGTCATTTTCATCATTGGATGATGGTGTTTGAGTTTTCTTCTGTATAAGCATTTAAGGTTTTCAACTTCAAAGTGAAAAGCAATTAAAAAAAAAAAAAAAATGTTTTTTTTAGTTTTTCGTATTTTTTTCAAACTGACTTTAAAAACGGTAGGGTCGGCGCCTATTCTGAGGTAGGGTCGGGTAACCTGAGCCAAATGTTTTGTTTTTTTAGGCCTAAATATGCTCAGCATTCGATAAAAAAATATAATAAATGAGAATAATTTTTCTTTTTAAATATTCCTAGTTTCATGTTTCATAACGTGTGCTGGTACTTCTTTGTCAGCAATTACAGGGAATGAAAAGTACCGTTCTATCATCGTATCTTATATATGGGAACTATAGTTACAAAATGCACATACTGCGTTGATACAAGCCCCAGCTGATATGAGGAGGGTGACTATGTCTGTGTAACCATGGCTACTGGCATGGTGTAGGGCTGTTCTACCATCAAGGTCACAGTTGTCAATGTCAACCTTTAATGACACCAGCTTCTCACATATGCTTGATAGGCCTGAAATTAACAGGGTTGTGTTAAAAGCTCATATTCTTAAAGCAAATTCAATAAATTCAATATTCTACTAGTGTAGCAAAAATGTTCAATGTCTTTGCTCAAAAACTAATACATTGTACTATTATTCATAACTTACAACTATAGCTAATAATCATTTTCGCCTTTAGCATAAATATCATTAAGTGCATCATAAACAAAGTTAATTATGCTGCTGAATTTAGGACATGATCTTCAAGTCAAATTCACTTAGGTTTTTAAAAGAAATATGTATCAAAAACAACAAACTCTCATACTGACTTAATAATACAAGTATCAATTAAAGTCTTGAGAGTTTAAATAGAAAGGTAAAGAAATAAAAATTATGACCATTTACTAACAATAACTTACACAGGTGCACTCATTCAAAAAATGTGCAAACAATAATTGAACATGTTACAGTCAAAATTCCTCAAATATGATGAGTTTATAAAAATCTCTGATAGAAATACCCCTGAGACAATATCTCATCATCTCTCCTGTGGTGGTCCAAGGAGCAATACAGATTAGATACTAATAGTGGTAAGGACAAATGTTAGTCAGACACTTACCAATAAAGATATTAGATTCATAAATGACAACACAAAACAATAGCCATTATCTATTACTTATCCAAAGGACCAATGTTGTCAATAATCTTATGTCTTCATCTGAGTTCATTGTGATGACATTTTGTTGATCACCTTTATCTAAACTTTTGATGGCATCATGACACAAATATCCCTGTCCGTATCTGTAACCTTTAAACTTATAGATTGTTAATTTGATTATTAAAAAGTGATATTTTAATGCATGTTAAATTGTTCAAATAGCAATATCTTTGAAGGATTATTGCCATTGCATTCATTAAAATGTTGTTTTTTTTAAATAAATATGAACCACATTCTATCACAAAAATGTGTTTTCTACTCTTCACACAAATACTTGTCATAACTGAAAAAAGGACACTTACACACTAAGCAAAAAATTCCAATAGCTTTACCTAGATTTGAAGCAAGAATCAGAGGAGTGATTTTCTTCTTTGAGGCATAGTTGAGGTCATAGTTGGGCATAAGAAGCAGCTGCTGTACCTTTTCCACGTCCCTCTTCCGCATGGCCGTCAGCACACGCTGGTTTAGGATCCCATGGTACTCCATTGTTAAATGATAGTCCCTTTGGATTGACAATGTTATACAAATATATGTCAGTCTTTAGTAAAGCACCAGTTTTAAGCATCAAAGATTTAAATGTTTTTGTACATTAAAAGAATTGCATGAGAATAAAATAGCTCTGTACAAGTGATGTAAAATAAAATTTGGACAATGTTTAGTGTATATACACCACATAAAATGCAGGAAAAAAGCTTAATTTTTACCTGTACAATTACCGGTATGTTTCAGCATTCAGGGTTCTATTCCAGACTGCTCCACCATATGTACAATATTGCAGGGCTGTAGGGATCATTTTGCCCAGTTTAGATGATGCTGATAAGAATGATAAAATCAACATATTAGCGGCTTCTTTTTGAGGTATTTTGTGATCAACTGTCATGACTAAATATGCAGTTAAAACTACGTCTTATGCAGCACCCTGTCAATCATCGAAATTAGATTTTTGTATGAACAACCCTGAATTTAACATTAGTGCTTTGCATCAAAATCTTTCATAAACCCTGCTAGATATACTCCTGAATATAAACAAGCTCTGTCAGCATTTTGCCAGTGCTTGACTTGCTACCGTGTACTAATTTCTACTACTGCAATGTCCTTGGCTTAACTTGGCTAAAGCTATATGGGGAAATACCAAAGCAGACTATTACAGCATTTGATACTTTGATTCCCAGAGTCTATAAATAGTTCAGGCGGTAATAAAGTGTTTCAAATTTTATGTAAACAAAATTGATCTGCATTCTATTAATTTAGTGTGAAATCATTAATGTTTGAGGGACATTAATGTTAATGTTTGTGATTTCATAGGTTGGATGATCAACGAATTCAAGCTCCCACGAAATATAGACACTTTATTCACTTTTCCAATTTTCATGTTATGTACATACTCTAGTATATTCTTTACAGATGTCACAGTATACAGCATAAATACCGAACTCACTGTATATCTTACTACTATTGTTTTGTTAATATATTATATCTGCCTTTAAAAAATAATAAACCAAATCAATTCATTGTGTTTTTAATGAATCAAATAACAGAAACACATGCTTAAACGTGTGTTGTACATGAAAATCTCCAGGTTTACAAGATGTGCGTGTTGAGTGTCGGTACTTGATTTTTTTCTTTAATGAAATATTTAATCGATTACATTAATTGTTTCCTCAAATATAAGCACCTCCTTGGTGTTTTCACAGTTTGCAACATTCTTTATTGGTATTTAATGGCTTCGCCTATCTATAACTTTGATCAGGATGCATCTTCTTTTATGACCTTATTTTCCAATTAAATCAATTACTGACATGGGTATATGCACTAATGGGCATGTCGTACCACTATAGAGAGTGTCATAAACCTTGTGACATAGAAGAGGAAAATCACATGCCCAGCGCTTGGAGAATATGCAGAGGATTTAGGACGATCACAGTTTCTGATTATTTTTTTTCAAAAATGAAAAACCAGGAATTCATGTAGCCATGAAAATTTTCAGAAAATCAAGAATTTCATGCCAACGAATATGAATGAATTCACAATAAAATTACATGTAATTCTTTATTTTGGATAAAAACTGATCTGCATTTAATAGATTTAATTCACACAAGCTTGCAAGTTAGGCATGATACCAAATGATTAATGATTATTGCCAAAGATGCAAACAATGAAACCCATTGCATACTCAATAAGTTTCATTCTCACTGCATTTTATTCATATAATCAGGATTTAGTCTTAAAGCAGCTTTATCTAAACTCCTAACAGAATTTCAGAAACCTTCTTAACATACGCCATGAGGAATTCTTTGTAAAACAGGAAAATAAATAAACAGTACTAACACATAGATCAAAGAAAAAAAGGCGAAGTACACCAGAAGTTAGGTAGGGACACTTAATTTCAACAGGTGGCGTCCCTTTGAGGTCACTAATAATAAGAACATTTAAAAATAATGAAACTTGATCACCAATAATGAAAACTTCAACTTTACAAAAATATCTAATTGTTGTCATCATGCACCTGTTAATTGTAACCATGCCCCCCCCCCCCCCCCCCCCCCACATAGGTTCGGGGGTATACCGAATATAGCCAGGGAAATGGGCCATATTTTTACCTTCCAGGTGGCCTTGCAGTGCAGGGTGAATGCAGTGGTTTTGTCTTCGCGCCCAATATAGCGGGAAATGGGCCTTACTTCTAGGGACACTCAGATGCGGGGGGGATTTTACCAGAGGCCGGGATTTTACACGGGTTTGGCTGGACCTGACTTGTTATTCACCGGATCTGGCGCGCGGGGGGCGGGTGTGGGGGGGGGGGGGGGTCGTGGTTACAATTTACTGGTGCATTAAGGTAAATTTCCAAATATTTGCTACATCCGAATAAGGGGAAACTACTAAATTTACATTTCAACAAGTTCATATTCATAGACCAAGAAACATGGCAGTCATTGCTTTTAGGCTTTTAGTTTAGCGTGACTCACTCAAACTTCACTTCATAGGAAACTCTTTACTGTGTGTTGCAGAACAACTCTCTTTTTGCAAAGTTGTTGCAAAAGGAGACTTTTAAACGTAGCAGACAACAGCAAACGCTTCCGCTGGCAGACAACAGTTTTATTTGTTTTATAAAAACAACCCAGTGACCTCCCCTTACTAGTTAGTATGGCAAAGATCATTCGGAACTCCTCGGCCATTTTTTTTTCAAAAACAAACTCGGATGTATGCAGGTACATCAGTTGAAGTAGTTCGTAAAATTTTGAATTATATCATTAATTAAATGTAATGTTTTAGAGTTGTATTTATTGATCTAAGTTTAAATTGATTGCCATTGAATTGTATTATTGCAAACATAATTAAGAATCCCAAGAGTTAAGTCACAAAGTTTAACTGCTAAATAAAATTACTACGCGATCTACTTGCAGCGGACTTAAACGTACCACTTTTTGAGTATGTAAATCGTCCAAATACATCCGAGGTTGTTTTCGATAAAATGGCCGAGGCACCCCAGTGTATTCATAACCTATATAACAGCATATAGGTTATACGCTTGTGTATGGGTTAGGTTTATATGATACTCATGGTACCGACCTGCATGGTGTTGATGCAAAAAAGGCCCTGTCTAGATTTATTCTTTATTTAAACCATAGAAAAAACATTACCAATATAATAAACATTGTAACAATAATTTAGTCACATCTGTTGATTTTTAGAGTATCTGCGCATGTGCGCAGATAGTCTTAAGACCGCAAATTCCAAAGAACTACTTCTATTCATGTCGTTTTAACCCATTTTTTGTCTCAATGCGCTCTATGTTTAGCAGAATGACGACAACATCATAAAAATAGATTATTTGTATTGCGTTCCGAGTATGAGTTCTTGCTTGTTCGGCTATTTCCGCGCTGTATTTCTGCATCCCGGCGTTTTATTTTTAGCAGGACATAACTATTTTAAGATCGTTATATTTATCAGATTAATGGGTCGAAATAATGGTGGCTCTAATAGGCAGTAAACATACTGATATCCACTCTGAGTTTAGCCCAAGATGTATAACCGACCGCAAGTGTCCCATCGCCTGCATGGTTTGTTATTATAACCTGGTGTGACCCTGAAGCACGCTTATTTGTAATGGTGTATCTTTGATATTACCGTTTTATGAGATAAGAAACAAAAATGATTGTCTGAAAGTCAAAATAGTTGTATCTCAGGTTTCGCGTTGCTAATGCTTCAAATACTATGATTTGCCTGCTATACAATCACTAAAAAACTATTCATTCTATGATTTTTAAGTGTATACTTTTCTATTAAGATGTTTTCAATTTTTTTGCGTAGTAGCTTCGTTCCGGTGTATTCTTGCCATTGTTTTGGACATAATGCTTTCAATTTATTCTAACACACATGCCCTGATACGACATTGAGTCATTCATACGTTTGATGAAGCAAAGTAGTTCGGATTTAACCTGTAAAACATTTAAATTGTGCGAAGCCTTTATAAAAGCACTAGTATTATTTCTACGTTACACATAAATAACATTTATTTATCAATAAAACTTGAAAAAGCACAATCATATTCCCATTCTTAAAACAGACAATTTCCGAGAATCTAAAAATAGTTTCAGCATCATAAACTGACTGATTTTCTAAAAATAGTTTCTACATACAATACCTGACCACATGTTTGTCCTCAACGCTGGAAAACGACCCATCTGATAAGCTCTGCATTTGATAGGAATTGTTTCTAAAGTTGCTCGTAAAAATAAAACCATTTTCCTTAAACAATTAAAACGTGTATGTTCATAAAACTTGCCTTACGTATGATATCTAATCAAAGCACAAAAAAACCTTTAGAAGCGATTGAATGGGGCATGCATTGTAACTTTAAATACATGGGGATACGTCGACTGAAGAGATACGCTGTGCATTTTGAATGGAATTATTGCTGAAGTTGTTTGTAAAACAATGATTTTCCTTAAACAAAACATGTATGTTCATAAAAGGAAATGATATATATGATGTATTGTATTTTCCAATCGTATGATATTTAATCAAAGCAACGAAAAACCTTTAGAAACGATTGAAAGGGGCGTGCATTGATTGTAACATTAAATACATGCGGAAGGGGTATTACGACGATTGAAGTGACATTTACATAACACAAGACGCCATATAATAGATACAGATATGTTTGTTTCCTCGCCCAGTGTGGGCACAAGCGCTTTTGGCCCTCGGCACATTTTCACTTTTATCTATGTGCCATTCACCCATTCCCATAGTCGAATTAAAATTTGCAACTCTCACATATTTGCCCGCAGATAGTCTTTCAGCGCTTCGCGCTTTGATTAAACTTTGCTGCTACTAAAGTAAAATAAAATGTTTTACGGTAAAAACAAATATCATAGTTTATGTCCTTTCCTGCATCTATACATAATATGGGAATTCGAACATATGCACAATACTATGTTCGAATAACTTTTGTCTATTTTATATGAATTTACTTAATCAGCATTGCGATTGCAGCAGCTGCTATAGACATCGTGATATGATAAATATTTTAAAATAATATCTCCGCAGGTCTAATAACAGTTCATTTGAAAGCGAGACAACTCTTAAGTTCCGAATTTTTAATTTAAAGCGAGACGACTCTAAATGCAATGCAGTACAGCTTCACTTAGGAATGAGATAAATAACATAAATTAGACGATTAGGACAGTCTGCATAATACCAAAATTCTAACTATGTTACGTTCCAACGACGTTAGAATACGAAAATGAAGTTCTTTCGGATATGAGCTCTGACAATTATTTCATGGTGCGAACCAGTGTGTGACACAGAATAGCATTAAGCCTAAATTGTTTCAGTTTCTTTGCAAAACCAACACATTAAGAACAGAACAGAACAGATAAAAAATAAAAGACTTGTACAAAGTACATCATCTTCTGAACTCCATATATATATAATACTTGAACACCTTCAATAACTATATTTATATAAAGAAGATCTGCCACAGGCACGCTAGCAGGCGTAAAATTAAATCAAACGTAGTGATATAATGGCGATCTCTGCAATCAATATAAAGTGTTAACTAATTCCTGGGACAAGCAGGAAACGGCCATCTGGCCATCAGTTCCCCCAATCATCCAATCATTTAAATACATCAAAGAATCTCACGACAAATTTGATTAATGAATAATACTGTTGACAAAACAATGGCAGAGTGTGGCTTGACAATTATGATAACAAGATTATAGACTACTGGCCGGACATAAACAAAATGTGATCTCTTCGCATTTTAAAACCTTCGGAGCGTTGAAGTTAAGTCCCCTTGAATAGAGCATTAGTCACGTGTTCTTTTAGCTATTACTAAACCATTGCATGGTGAACTTTTAAATGTGAACAATACAGGGTCTACAAACGTCAGAGACTCAATACTTAGGTGAAAAGTACAGAAACAAGCTCAGTAGCAAAAAAACGCCAAAGACACATAACACAAAGACAAAAAGTCACAAACAAGAAACATGGAAGAGCAGCACAAAACTCCACGAACAGCACAGTGCATACATACTATATATATATCAAGGATTGTTAGGTACCGCTTTGGAAGGGTCAGTAAAATTTAAATTTACTGGGTGTTTAAACCAGTTTTTACGTGCACAAATCTCACTCTTATCCAAACAATCCTATCAACAGAAAAAATAAAAGGTAAATCTTATCAAATATGCATTAACTTGAGAAAACTTATCTGCAGACGGAGGAACACAATTCAGAGCAACTAATGCAAAACTTTTCAAAGGTACGATGCAGTCATTGTTTGAAACTATGAGCACCACACTCAGTCTGCCTTATAAAATAAAAGGTTTAAAAATGTGTGATCATAGAGTGTCATAATAAAAAGCATCACTGTACCTAAACTGGGAACAAGTAAAGAAAACATTATTAAAATAAAAGCGGCATAAAACTCAAAAGGGTAAATATATGGTGTTTTTTAAATGAATCTTATCACACCAAAAATGTTTTACAATTGAATAACAATTACACATTTTTGTCAAAAACTATTGTAATAAAGATATCATGTAGCATCGATATTGTTTTGCATTTCTGAATGTCAAACTCAGGTTCAAGACCTGGGTGAATATGGGTCAATTGGTCGAAAAATATCACATTTTATTTTTAAAATGTAGGTATAAGGTTAACCTTTTAACATTTGCAAAAGTATGAAAAAATGTGTGTTTTTTCCTGCTTACAAAAACGCAAGTATTTTGTCTATTTATCAGTACTTTTGATGACCCGTGACATTTGAACCGGAAGACATCACGCATGCAGTTGTCAAGCGTCTGCATCGCGCGTCACGCGCATGTCAGTCGTCTGATACACAGCACGCTGGCAGACGACAATAAATCAGGCCGACTAAAATACATTAAATTCCGTTATTCTGGACAGCTCGACGCAGCTCCCCCGTGAGAAAGTTTAACTGCGAGATACTTTATAAAAGATAGTAATCATTAGTTCCGTATTTTTCTTGATAACTCTGAAAGCTGACACCTTGAGGAAGGAGCTAATAAATTTCAATTTTACCGAACCACCAACGTGCTGTATCAGGGATTCCAAATCATTTCAACAATTACAAAGATTAAACTGTATTTTATTCAGTTCCAGATTAGAAGTACAAAAGATTGGAAATGCTTATTGTTTTATATATGCACAAAATTACATATACATTCATATGCACTTTAAGTTTTTAATGTGTTCTTTGGCCACATTCATTTAACACCAGATAATGTTTGTATTGTTTGCTGTTATAGTCTGTAATGCATTCAATGAAAATAGGAAAATGAAATAGAATTGTACGTAATTTAACATAAATATTAGAACATTAAAAACAAAGTCCGATATAAATTTCGATATGAGTTTATATGAATGTGTGGTTTTGTCTTTGGTTTGAGTCAACATGTGCTGTGGGTAAGTTAAATATGAACCTGTAAAACGTAAGAATCCCTGAGTGAAACTGGCGAGTTTATTTACATGTCTAGTAATAACATTATCATAGTACCAAAACACTCACAACCGTTGTCTACCTCATAAACGCTTTGATCCTAGCATAATTCAGATTATTTTACTATTCATTGAAATTACAAAACATAACTGATCATACAGAACAGCGTTTATCTACAGCCTCTCAGTATCAATCATTATATTATCACTCCTCTATTCAGCTGATCAGGGTAGTTTCTAATCAATTGACGTTTCACAATTCCTTTGATGTGGCCAAATAAATAAAATAACTTGTACAAATATTTGTTAATACATAAATCGTACAAACTGTCTGCGTAGAAAATGTAGGGGGTCCCGTAGCTCGACAAGAATGAACAAAAACACAGTACCTCAGAGTAAGTAAGGACGTTATGAAAGCTGGAGCTGGGGTTTCGGGGGCAAATATTCTCAAAATAGATGTTATATGTCAATATGGTAGAGAAGGTAAGGTTCTTGCATAAATTACACCAAAAATGCATCATTTTAAACTAAAATTAGACAACTAAAATTAGGGAGAGGACGTCACTATCCCCCTTGACATGTTAAGGGTCGATTAGGAGATTCCTGAGGAAAGGGGGGGGGGGCACATACCCCTAAAATGCACCTACTTCTATATCAAATTCTTACCGCCCATGTACTCGGGTGTTTTTCAGTTACCCTCTGCTTGTTTATTTCTTAAGCTACGTTTGTTTGAAAATATAAATTGTATCATTATTTCCAGAAAGTCCCTGACCAGTCTGTTACTTTATTGAGATGATTATCAAGTATTTATAAATTCTGAAGTATTTAACGAAATTCAGCGTCAAATTCATGAATAAAAATAAATAAAACGCATATCTCATCGTACACTAACGTAAGGCTTTCAACTGATCTAACTCCTATGATATAGATCTATAAAAAATCACTGACA
Organism: Mya arenaria; assembly: GCF_026914265.1. Classification (NCBI taxonomy): domain Eukaryota; kingdom Metazoa; phylum Mollusca; class Bivalvia; order Myida; family Myidae; genus Mya; species Mya arenaria. The sequence goes on along the minus strand of NC_069135.1, from coordinate 17,788,296 downwards.
TACGATAATAATTATTAGCCTCTTTTCTGGATGAATAAAGCTTTCCCTTGGTCAGACTACAACCACGATCAAATGTGTTTGTACCTCCCAAAATATCCTCAATGCAAATAAAATCGAAAAGGATAACAATGCTTCATTTTTCTTAAGATGTTTATTGCACTCTTTTGTCACAATAAACATTTCTTTGAGTGATGTAAAACGCAAAAGAGGCCAATTGGGTTTTGGTTTTACAGCTTTTACTTTGGGTGCCGTTCGGTTTGCCTCATTCACCAACAGAATTTCCGATAACAATTGTCCAAGGCACTGGCGATAATCAGTCGCCTTTAAAAGCCCGCTGTATTTAAACATACCGGTTAAGGTGATATCCAACACTTACCTAGCGGGTAGAGTAAAACTGTAAATTGGAAATATATTAAATCAAATGGTTATTGGATTAGAAACTCATTACTGAAATATCATACTTGATTTATTACTCTGTGTAGCTAAACCGCAAAATGCAAAAAAGTGTATAAATTAGAAATTAATGGAAATACTGAGTAGAAAGTTAATAATGATATCTTTATGAGAGGTTATAGATCTCCATCTACGGGTACGAGACTAGTGACCATTCGTCGATGCGACAGTGAAGCGTTGAATTATATGGCTGAAATAATTTTTAAAAGCTACTTTGAGTGTTATCGTATATGCCATGCACGGTTAGTTTGACAAGACATCAGAATTGATTAACCGTAAATTATAATTGACCGTAAAGTTGAAAGATACCAGTAGATTGAATTGGAATGTTTCTTGTCTGATTGTAAGAATGGGATTTGATACTGAGAAGTTTGTGTGCTACGTTTCTGAGGACAGGAAATGCTCGTTGTGCAATCTTGTTCTGGACAATCCAGTCCAGGGACCGTGTAAGCATGTGTTTTGTTCCGGCTGTATACTTCCTTGGGTGGTGGAACATGGCTGTTGTCCTTTCAGATGCCAAGCATTGAACACTGGAAACCTGACCAATGTTTTGGCGCTCAGGGATCTCGTGCTTAACATGAAAGTTGTCTGTGAATTTAGATTAAATGGCTGTACGGAGCAGCCAAAGCTGAGAGAGTTTATCCCACATATCAAGGAGTGCGCATACAGAAAAGTAAGGTGTGGGAATGAGGGGTGTGATAGGTTGGTTTGTGCGAAGGACTTAGAGGCCCATGAAATTCAAGATTGTGGTTTCCGTCCTGTTGGTGTCTGCGAATCTGGTTGTGGAGCTGTTTTGAAGAAAAACGATTGTGAGCATGATTGCATTCAATACCTGAAGTCTGAGGTGCTCAACCAACAAACACGTGTTCAGAATATCGAAAAGGAGCTAAAACTATTAAACGACCAGCTTAAGACTCGGGAGAAAGAATTACTGTTACGAATAAAGGGTATGAAGAAACGTTTACAGTTTCAAGGTATCAAACTAGTCAATCAAGAAAAAAACCCGGAAACGATGCCAGTGGACAACAGCATGGAATGCACGACCAAGGTATGGTGGCTTTGTGTTCATAAGATGTATAATGCCTCTAGCATGTTGCGCTAGTGTTCATATTCTGCTTTGGTCAATACATTTGAGTGTGAACACAAAATATGTCAAATGATATATAAATTTCTATATTTTACATTAGCAATGAACGTACAATACAGCGTACCCCTTGCAGAGATTATTCTAAAAGTAAGTGTGCATTGACGTGAATAGATGTTTATTAACAAGCTAGTTGCATAGCTCCGTAACTTCTGAAATCCGTCCAAATGGTTGATACTGATAGACATTTGACCTCAACGTTTGATAAATGAGACCGAGCTCGCTGCTATTATGTAATGTTTTACAGTATGATGAAATGAAGATATGATTAAAGCCATGAAGTGTGCCGATTACTTCTTGGGACATTGATCTAAAATTGAAATGCCATAATTGAAATAGAACAAAGCATCCTTCTTCCATAAGTGCAATATAATAAGAACATTTCAAAGAAAGTTACATGTGTCCACTATATTTATAACGAATACATGGTATGAATGTATGTATAAGGGTATACTATACAATGGTCGAATGTATCACGAGAATAATGTCAAATTATATTAATGGATAAAGACAACCGACCCATCACTACATCACTGATAATGTTAAATATTTATATCGGGCGACTCCTTAATTGAAAAGTAAGTGTGACATAAACGGCCTAAAAACATATACATACAGCTATTACAGCTTATGGAGTTACCCTTTCTTTTTAACTGCATTCTGAAGAGAAATTACGTATTTTGCTATCTTTCAAGAGGAAACAAGCTCCTTTATTTCATATGAGGAACAATGTTTCGTATATTCCTTTTCTAAAAATAAGACCCCTTTAAAAGGTAACATAATTCCAAAATTACAAATGTGTGTACCGGGTACCTTATAATACAAGTATATGCATATCGACAGTATCATATTCACACCTTAAGTATATACAAAATAATGATAAAATATATTATTTTTATTAAAAAAGGGAGAAACTGACGATGTAGACACTTACAGATTTTTTTTTGATTTTTTCGTAAATTTTGATTTTATGTACACATGTACAAGATAACTGCATTGCTTTCCGCATATGTTTAATTTTCGTTTTGTTGAAACATTTATTTCATAAAATAGAAATAAATGATTTTTTTTTATAAATTACACCTCACGACGGAAGGGCAATCCTGTGGACACAATATTCGCGACAGCGGCTGCTGCATCGCCGAATTTGCGAATAGTATCCTGAATAATCCACACAACATAGGAACTTGGGTATTATATCAGGCACAATTAGCAGAATAAATCAACATATGACGAGCCATGATCTGGTGACCATTGGCTTTAATTCTTTTGCTTCCCGGATATACAAAAAGAGTTTCTTTAAAGATTGCGCGAGGATTACAGAAGGCGGCTTTTCTGTTTGAAATTGTACAGGTTTTCGGGATTTCGGGCTATGTTCAATCCCTCCACAGTAGACAGGATGTCCGCAATTCTTTTTAATGTTTTTAACATTTCGACGAATTGAAAATTGAAATATATTTGACTCCTTAAGCACAATTTAAACAATTCCATTATACCATTTATTCAGATCGGAGTAAAACATGTCTTTTTACAAAAATGTTAAATGGTGTATTTCTGCTCAGTCTGTGTGGTAGATCCTCGTGTGTGTGGCATAGCCTATAATCTGCTCAGGAGTCTCCACTCGTGCCTTTTCGCACCATTTTGATGATGAAGGTGACAGCTTCTTGAATTCATACTGATTTATACTCGCACTGAAATATGAGCGAGCATGCCTTCTCTTTGAACACACGTTCGTATCAGTTTTGATTTTTAACTAATGTTCCGGTTATCGATATATTGTACCCATTAGACTAGCTGATTAAAACGAATGGTAATGACAGATTGGACATTTGGTGACCCAAGGTCCCGTGCGATGTAGGTGTCCATGTACATTAGGCGGGAGGTGGGATGGTCATTTAATTCAGGATAGGCGAAATATACATGTTTTGCAGACAGGATCTACTGCCCGTACTCACGTTCCATGCAATGGAAACAAGATTCATATATAATTATGTTTACAATTCTAAAGAAAACTTCGCATATAGCCAAACATATTAGTTACCCATAAACATTTTCAAACAAAAACTTTTGTCAACATTTTTTTAGTTATCCAATAGGTTAATTTCGTTAAGATATTAACAATGATAGGATTTATGTTAAGTTGCAACTGATTTTGATTTTCAATGCAATTATAAGCCACGTGTATCAACTCACGCAACTTTACAAATGAATTTATTGTAAAGCAAAGCCAACGTCTTACAGTCACGGACAAAAGAACAAAGATCTGCTGTTTACGTAAGAAAGCAGGGAGATTAAACTGATCCTATCATATCCATGTTTCATTGATTATGACATGAAATACGACATTCTTCTAAATGAGATCAAAGTCTTACAGTAGCAACAGACGGCGAGGTAATTCTGTAATCGACATATTTTTTATTCGCATGGTGTTAGCACTTTCCAATTCTAAGGGTTGCGATACGAAAAATCTATGTCGAACGTTGTCAGGGGCATTTGCTAGGACAGGTATATGCTATGTGACCCAACCATCAAATCGCATTCGGAGCTCCTCGGCCATTATTTTCAAAAACTGGCCGAGAAGGTCCGAATGATCAAATCGTCGGAGTCTCCCGTAATTTTAGTAGAAGTTAGCCGTGTAATCGATTGTGCAATATACTGCAGTGCAGTTATGTACCTTGTTTTTAAAGTTACCATTATTTTTCGCGACCCTGACTGACACGTGGACGTATTTCGCGACGATGTCATTTTTCATTTCCTACATTTATTCCGTTCTTAATATCCTTTCAATTTATGTTGCATTTCAGACATGTTATGACGCGACATTGAACTGATGGCACTTTAGTACCCCACTAGCCGGATTCAATACAAATCTTAGGAATATTGACATTTTCTTCTAGCCCGAAAACAATTTTAATAGGTTTTTACCTTTGGGATTGTGTGGATTGTGATCACTGATTGCTTGTTTTAATGAAATACTTTGTAACCATGTAAAGCTTTTAATGCAGAACACATTAAAATGGAAGCCTAAAGATTTTGTTACTTCAGGGAGGCTTTCAATGTTAATTACATGTTTGGACCACTGCATGTTGTCTTTGTTTTACTATCTGACAGCTTCCAAATCTTTCTAAGATCCTAGCCTAGCGTTATCCAATTAAGAAAACAAAGTGTCCAATTAAAGGCATAAAAGCTACAGTTCATTCAAAGACACACTTCTTTGCACAGTATCATATTCATTAATTAAAACTAATCCTTGAACCAAGTTTAAAGGGTCTTGCACATGTTTTCGTAAAATTGAATTTTTTGAATGAAGAAATGTAGCGAGGAAAATCATAAGGAGTGTTAAAATAAGATACAAAAAGCTGGAACCCTTCAGTAGATGTTGATATTTGTCCAGATATCACCTTTGAAGACCACAATTTTCATTAGTGTTCATAGTGTTAATTAGTCACTTAATCATGGCTTTGTTGTTGTGTGTTTGGTTGATTGACATAATCATGTGATGTTATCAATATATTTTTAAAAGGTAGAAATATCCATCACTTTTATTTAAGTCCTGATGGCCTAGTGGTGAATGCGTTGGTTTTCTTTTTTTTCTTGACTTTACCGACTAGTGTTGGCACCCCACTAAAACCAAATACTTTTAATGCCCCCGTCCGTCCGACTCAATAACTCAGAATATTATGGACAGATTTTAAAATAACTTGCCACTTGTGTTCGGCATGCCAAGACGACGTGTCGCATGCAAGAACCGTGTTCCTACCTCTAAGGTCAAGGTCACACTTAGGTGTTTATTCCCAATGGAATGCTGCATATAAGGACATAGAGTATAGGTTGTCGTGTCCGGGCTGTAACTTTCCCTTGTATGGACAGATTTTAAAATAACTTGCCACATGTGTTTGGCATACCAAGACGACGTGTCGCGTGCAAGAACCGTGTCCCTACCTCTAAGGTCAAGGTCACACTTAGGTGTTTATTCACAATGGAGTGCTGCATATAAGGATACAGAGTATTGGTTCTTATGTCCGGGCTGTAACTTTTTCTTGTATGGACAGATTTTAAAATTACTTGCCACATGTGTTCGACATACCAAGACGACGTGTCATGTGCAAGACCCATGTCCCTACCTCTAAGGTGAAAGATACACTTTGTGTTTATTCACAATGGAATGCTGAATATAAGGACATAAGAATGTAGGTTGTCAAGTATGGGTGGTATTTTTTATGTTCAGAGGCAATTTAAAATAACTTGCCATATGTATTTGTTTGATCTTTAACTTTTCATGTACTGACCTTGTTCATAGGTCAATGTCACATTCGGGGGCATTCGTCACATACTGTGACAGCTCTTGTTTTTAATACTATTATTGTTTATTTTTGAGCAATTTTGTATCGTTGAGAAGTATAATGATAAAATAAATGTTTTTAGATGTATTACCAGGGAGGAAAAATGTTTGGTCCTAAAACACGATCAAGTACCTTTAAGCTGTTTGTTGGTTACAGCAGCTGACAGGCATAGATTAAAGCTATAAAACTGTGACTGGGCAGCATTAGCCCACTTGAGAAGGATGGCTGCATCAATCATAGTGTTACAGTATACAGCTAGGGAACGGTCTGTTCTACTCATTCTTGTCTAGTTTATAGAAAATAGTGAAATATCTGTCTATGGTCAAAATTTGAGAAGAAGCCTGCAATGGTAGAATACTTTAATGGCTTGCTCAAATTCTGGATTTATTCAGCAACGCTCGTTAAAAAACTGTGTCTTGTTCACAGAAAGTTTTAATATCTAATGACTCTAATTTCAATTAGTAATTATAATAACAGTTACTGTATAAAGCTTTTTACAACTGTGTGACATTTCCAAGGCATTTGGCTAAGTTAACAGCCATTATCATCAACATTTAAATTTATATTTATCGACATAATGAAATCCAACTTATAATTATTGCTGTTGTAATATAAGTCCAAGTAAAGCAGTTAGATAATATCATTTTTAGGCCTTGCAGACTTTAATAACTGTAATCTACCATTGGCAGGTCAACATAACATTTTTTACATTTGATAAAATAATGAGCATATCAACTCAACTCTAGCGCTGTTAGAACTGCTCTGGTTAATTAACATAACCAGTCAGCTCTAATTGACACGGAGCTGTGTTATGCATGAGTAGCTTGCTTAAAGTTGGGCTGTAATGCGTATTCATAATATGTTATGCCATCAAAAAATAGTGCACATAAGCTGCGTCTTTACCTAATTAGCCAATTAAAAGCATAGAAAACACAATTGTTTTTATATCATGAGTTACAAAAGGCAATATAAAAAGCAGAATATGCAAATAGTTTCCAAATGAAGGCGTCAAACAAAATCAAAACAAATATATGTGTATAATTATATCTGTGTTTACATTTTGGCCTCGGCCAGAGATATTGGTACAATCGGTTAAAAGAAGAATTCAGTTGTTCTCAGATTTATTCCACGTATATGAACCATGAATCCTGGAAGAAACATCATCACCAGGATGATATTGAAAATACAATGCTTAGTTGGCATAAGATATCAAGCCTAAATATTATTTTATTTCATTTTATCCCCATAATTCATGATTATATGTGTACTGTCTCTAGATGTTTATGTTAATTTGTTTCACAAAAAGTAGCAGGCCAAAAGCAGCTTTTAGGGCTTTGATATTGTTTCACAGCAATTTGAGGGAATCTCTTTTTAATGAACCTGAAGTCCAGCGTATGAAATTTCTGTTGCATGACCTTCAAAGTGAGTTAAAGCTGTGACTGTCACAGTTTCATAAAATGATATTATATTGATTGACCTAAGATCAAAGACAGAAATGGAAACAGTATCATTTTTTTCAGAAGTGCTAAAATGTCTCTATGCTAATTATTTAATACAGTGCTGGGAATGGGCCAAAGGGAACATCTGCTGGCTATTTCTGACAGTTTTTTTTGTTGTTTCAGTGTGGCACTGAGAAGAGGATGACTTTAGTTCTTGAGCGAGCTGCTAGTAGCCTCGGATTTAACATCATGGGTGGACTCACAGTAAGTGTTGATGCGAGTGTCTACATCTTGTACAGTAGGATTGTAATATAATTCATGGAGTAAAGGCCATAATGTTACAAAGGAACCTTCTTTTATTTAATGTTGCTTGGTACTTTCTCGTTTTACCCCTAATTTTAAATGTAATTTCTTATTGGGATTTTTTTTCACCTTTTGGGCACAGTTGCGGCAAAAATCAAAGAAATTGGTATGTCTGTCTAAAAACTATGCAAAGTAAAACAATGGTATGTTTGTGATAGTTCAGTACCAGTAATAGTATCAATGTAATTGGCATAGTTTGTTGTAAGTCCATACAGTACATTGAATTAGAATAATCTGTGCAGAACCTTTGTTCGAAAATATAAATATTCTATAATAATCGAAGGATTGCCTGTTATAATTTGAATTTTAAAATAAATGGCTTTTAAAGGAATCACAAATAAATAAATTATATGATGTCTACAGACAAAAGGAATGTTTGTCAAAGAAATCCATTATCGAGTAAATTGATGACAAAAAGACCTCAATAAAAATACTGATACAACATATCAGAAATAAACAATTCAATTTGTATAACTGTTATCAGTTAGACATATATATTTACATGGCTGAAAATAATGCTCAATATTATAGCAGTTTAATTCTTTTTACTTTAAGTGATCCTTAGCTTATTTGTAGTAGTAGATCGTGTTCAACAGTTAATTCTTGTAGAATTTATAGAGAATGTCACAGACAGTATGTGCCGTATATGCACATTTTTGTTCTTTCACCTACGAATTAAAAGGACAATGAGGTTTCATATGTTGGCATGGGTGGTGCGCCATAGACATGTAAATTGCTGAGCATTACAAATTGTATTGTAAAGGTAACATTTAAATATCTTAAACCTTTGTTAAATACAGTGGACATTTTAAGTAATGCGGAACAGTGATAAAGAATTGATTCAGACAGAAAAACTGTCAGTGAAAGCTTAGCATGTATCACCAGCCCTTTAGACTTAGGTGACAAAAGCTTTCGCTAATCTAGGAGGGTTCCACATCACAAGAGGTACGGTTAATTTATCGGCAGTTGTTTAATACCCGTTTGCTTTCATCTTGGTAATATTATTAAATATATTGTAAAACCCGCTTTGATATTTTCCATTCTAGTTGTCTTTTTTATTTGTTGTTAGAACTATTGTAGAAAATAAATGTATTTTCCCATACAATATTGGCTTGCTGGGTCTTATCTTAACCAGATTGCATCGTCTGCTATATAATGAAGAGCTGATTGGATAAAAACTGAGTCCATTATACCAGGCATTGGATGATAAGAGATGGATGCACCAAACAAGACCAACCCAACAACAGTGGTTTTCTTTTTAAAGACTGAGGGTCTCAGTTACTACAGATTTCTTTATTCCAGCAAGTTTTGTCCAATGTTTATTGCTGTCAACTGCAGGCTGTGTTGTTATAACTGTTTACTGCCTATACCAAAATTGGTGCTTCACTGAAGGTTTCAATGTTTTGTTCAACCCGCCTCAACCTTTGACTTCATGCTTTAAATTTACAAAAAAATTAATGCCCTGGTTCATTTTGTCAATTAGATGGCTTCAAAGCTTAATGAAGTGTATTAAGAATGTGTGTATAGGGGTTCTTTTATTACTCTTTGTTGATTCTACTAATTATACTAATTAAGTACATCACTCTGTGGTGTTTGAGATTAACTATTGATTTAAATTGAAAAACTGAACTACATGTATGTCACAAAATGAGGCCCTATTCTGGTAGGAAGTGTTTTTTTCGAAGATTATCATATTAACTTGTTTATAATGGCTGCAGACTCTTCTTGGAATAGTATGAAAGAGGTCTGAGAATTAATCTTTGGGTGCTGTGAGTAATTGTTTACAAAATATTTCCTAACTGTCCCTTCCAATCACAACCTACATGTATGGCTGCATCACAATTAACAGTTGACGTATGTTTTTACCAATTTTTCGTGATCTTAAAAAAATCTCCATACTTGTGTGAACAAGCTAACTAAAGTAATAAAGCCTGTAACAATTCCTCAATGTTTACATGAATTTTATATCCTTGCTGCTTTTGCTTCTGATAAACAAAGAGTGAACCCTATCAGGAAATATGATTGTAGTAAGGTTTTAAATAATAAATAATGATTTTCAAAGACTTGCAACATTTTACTGAGATTTTGTCAAGAAACAAAAGCCTGCTGATTTCACAATGAATAAATTCAACAAACAAATGTCAGAGCGGTGTAAATCAAGCATAGGAAATTGCCTTGGCCGCTGGCGCTGCACACAGCCATGTCATCTCTCCACAATGCACTTGGCATTCCGGGAAATTAGGCTGTAGAATTTATGAAAACAAATGCTGCATTATTAATGAAGCAGCCTCTTTCATAGCTGTTGTTTAATGTTTTGATTCTGTCAAAGTGTTTTGATAAGTCAGTAAATCTGGCTAAATAATGTCTTTGCCAAACAGTGCGCATGTGCTCGGAACTGGATAGTGACTACCAATGCAGTATGCTAATACATGCTTGTAGTTATTCAATACAAGCCAAGGAAATGGAAGTGCCAAGACTTCCTTCTCACATATTTTTAAACAAGATTCATTTGGCTTGGATTACAAAAGACTTTCAGTCATCTTTTCGTCACAGTTGTAATGCTCTGTTACAAATGGGTTTCTTCATCTAAGGCAGGATTGATGTTCTCATCATAACATATTTCTTTGCAATCCTAGCTATTTTATATCACCAGACACAATCGTCATCATGTAGAAATAGAAATAAAACAATGAAAAGGAAACAGTCCAAACCTTGTGATAAAAATAACAGGCTTATAAGAAACGGCTGACCTTTAAGTATCAACAAAAAACTAAATTTCTTTCATCAGCTATGCCATTAAACATGTGTATCTTAAGACTTAATTAATGTGACCTTGAGTTCCAAGTGCATCATCTCTTGAATACCAAGAACTTTTTCTGCCATTTGTCTTGACTGGTTCCAAATGAAGCCATATATCTGATGTCATTCAGGGCCTTTTCTGGAATTTTCAGAATTACTGGAGGGACTTCCATAAGGGTCCTGTCACTTGTTGATAAAGAGGCTGAGTCACCATGAATCTTCAATGCTGATTTTCTCCTATTTAAGGCATGGTCAATTTGATTAATAGATTGGCAGAAAAATGGTAGAAAATTGCTTTTTATACAAAAACAGTTTATCACTATTTGCCGATGAATGTTAAGGTCCAGCGTTACTCATTTCATGCAAATCTCTATTTAATGTGATTACTGTCTGCAAATTGAGACAAATTGTAGATAATTGGCTTTTCAAAGTTTCATCACAGTGTCTTTGAATGAATCTATGGTAGTTTATATGATGGAATTTATTGTATTTTTCATGGGTCTCTTGTTTTACCAGAGCAGTGATTATGAGTCAGTAAGAAAGAATATACGAAGTCTTATTCATGGTGCCATTAATCACCTGATAATGAAATAAAAGTCAGTTTTGGTGCCTTTAATACCATTTAAAGTATGATTCAAAGACACGTTTGCAGGTCATGTTTTTTTCTAGTTTGTAGATGTCACTTGGTGATATGGTCTTGATGATGTCAGTTCTGAAATTCTATACAATTTTCTAAGGTGGGCATGTGTTTATTGTGCGATTTCGTGTATGTAATGTTGTCATTTTGGAAATTTGATACCTCAATAATGAAAACAACCTATTCATTATCACCTGACTACCAAATGTGGCAGAAAATTAAGGGCTCAACGCCAAATACACAAATTGCGGGCTCCATGCCAGGGTATGGAGTGACCACTAGCCAAATAAAACGCCCAGTGGTCAAGCATAGAGGTGACACTGTCCGGTAGCAAATTGTCCATGTGATGTATTGTCCACTTAGAGTCGATTGAATGTCTGACAAGTGCTTGACCAAAGAGTGGACACATGTGGTCATCTGTTATTTCTGTCAATGTTGGGGAAGTCACAAATTTGGCCCTAAAAGTTTCAGAGGAGTAATTTGTCATTGAATGGCATTTACAGCAGCATTCACAGACTAATTAATGTCGGTGGATTTTTGGATTTAAACCATCCAAACTACCATAAATTTATTCTGTTTATACTGTTACAGACTTTTTCATAATATGTCAAATAATATATCAAAATTACAAATAATGTACTTTTCTTTTTTGATGATATTCAAAAAAAATGTTGACTATACAGTGCTTATATACAAATGCACATATATATGTAATTTTTACTGGAAATACTGCATGCTTTCTGTTTAGGTTCCATCCAATACAGTTTATGTTAAGATCAAAGGTTTTATAATTGAGTTATGATTGAAACCTAATATTTTCGCTGTCTGTGATTAATTGAAATACATGTCAGGTTCCTGGCTACCCCTGGTGGTCATTATTTCTTCCCAAGTTGACCTGTACTAACCTCCAATAATTTTGTGACCAAGGTTTCAGTCATAGGATACCATTGGGAATATATCACATTGGGGTAGGTTTACTGAAGTTTCTTTGAGTCTAACAAGAGCCTTGTGTATAATTTGATTAACTGCAGAAAGAAATGCACTGAGTTGAGGCAGACGGTCATTTTGGTCATGATCTTTGATTATGTGACATGTTTTTATGAGTGTATAAGGATATGATGCGACACTTGCTGGATGGACGGAATATCTTTATTTCTCCATCAGTCTTGATTTTCTTAATCACCCAGATGTTCACAAGTTTTTTCCTGATTGAGAAAAGATCATTGTTTGTAACTGCTTCATAGTTTGAGCATTTGACAACAGTGTACAATAGGGTGGTTGTTTCAAGCCAGGAGATGGTAATGAATAAATTACATCCTCTGATGAGGTCCAGAGTTATAGCAGGGTAGTTGTTTTTGAAAAGTGGGGCTTGGAGTGAATAAGTTATGACCTGTGGTTTTGGGAGTAAGGGTGTTCTGATAGAAAGGGTGTTTGACAGCAGAGTTACACTTTGGTTCTGTTTCTGTGATCCTCCTGGGTAATAAATAAATCATTACCAATAGGGGACAGATTGTGACAACCAACATCTGATTTGGTGTGAAATATGCTGTACATTCAAACTGAGTGCTGGTAGTGGTGCAGCTGAAGGCATGTCCACAGCCACAACAGCCACTGGGAGTGCAGTTTGATGACAAGAAAAGCTCCATATTTAATTCGCAATTGTCAAAAGTGCAGTTAAGAAGAGTTTTACAAACAAGTCTCATGTAGGAGATGAATTTTGGCCAGCCAAAGGCTTGTTTAAAATCATCTTTGAATAAGCAATGGTAAAAATGTGTAACATTTACTGTTGCCATTTAAGACAATTGCATTAGGTTGGCCCATACAATGATGAAAACTTCAGCTGTTTGCAAAAAATCATGAGTTTTATTATGCATTTTTGTTTGTTTTTTAGATGAAAAATCTGTCAAAGAGTATTTGCAATAGATTTGTTAAAGGCATGCAAGCATTTGTTTAAAGATTTGTCATTTTCTTTGATGTCTAGCCTAGATTAAACTAAGTTTTTCATAAACACAAGTGAAACAATTTATTATTTGTTTGTAAATAGTTTGTGTAGGGATAATTTTAATAAATTTGGTTTAATTTGAAAACAAGAAATAAATCTGAGTAATATAGAGTGTTTAAAAGTTTTATATCCATTGACAAGCAGACTTGAAAAGATAAACAAACATATATCAGGAGAGTTGAGGAAAGCTCTGCCACAAAAGGTGTAAATACTATAATGTCCATAAAGTCATAAATTACTGAGAAAAATATACAAATGATGGAATGAAACTTAAATACAATGTGTTCCTTATACAACAAAGGAACATTTTGTTTGTCCAGATATGCTTCAAAAGGGGTAAATTATATTAAAAAAGATGGGTTTTCTGATTTCTGATACTCACTTTGTATTCATTTTCCAGATTGTACAATATTCGATCATACTCTTGGTGTTAGATGGCTCCATATATTGATACACAATCTTTCCTCTGATATTTGGTTCCAATACTTGACCATCTATGTGTCTTCTTCTTCAGCCCGAGCCCAACAACAATGGAAACGTCATCATCAGCCCAAACAACAGCAACAACAACAACCAGCATGTTGGCATGGCAACAGAGGGGATTATCGTTTCCAAGGTCCTGGCTGGTGGACCAGCACAGAAGAAGGGTCTCCAAACACATGACCAGATTGTCAAGGTGATTGTAACCAGTCATTACAGCTTAAAAAGCATTTCAATTGAATGTTAGCCCAATACATCACGGCCAATTTTAAGCAGAGCAAATATCAACATTTGTTTTATTGCGATTTTGGTTATCAAACAATGAATATAAAGCTCTCTACAAGCAAACTTCCATTGTCATAAAGTGATTAATGACATGGAAAATAATATTTAGCAACTCTCTTGTCTCATGAGAATTAACGAACAAGTGTAAAAGTGAAATTGGTTTGGGTTTCTGTTTGGTCATGAAAAACAACTTTATGATGGTATTCGTAGCTAATTGAGAGTTGAAAGAATTGTTCTGTAAACTTATTTGCAGAAAAATGTGACCTTTAGCCTGTAGTGGTCATTTTGATAAAAGTATCAATACATACTTAATGGTTTATAAGAGGCAGGTGATATTTATGAGAGTAGACAAGTGGAAGACAAACAAGTCAGGACACATGGCTTTTATAGGTCTATAGGACGGCTGTCTCATAAATTTACAACATCAAAAGCTCCAAAAAGTCTGTCCAGTATGTCAGCTTGAGAAAAAAAACTTAAATCCATTTATGTGTTATATTAGATTTTTTACTATAATTTTATGCTACTCTGGGCCAAATCAGTTTACCAGATATCATAGTGGCTGTAAAATCACACCAGCAGCCAATGGTATAAAACTGGTTATATGTTTAATTTGGATAAAGTTAGTCAAAATGTTTTTTGATTGGTCAATATTTATCCAATCATGAGTGTTGACCAATTGAATTGCTTCTATGTACAAACTAACCAAAAGATAACCTGCGGATAACTTATCCAGATGTTCTATTTTAGGTACTAATATCAATTATACAGCCTTACAAATAGTTCAATGTGTAATCATGTATGTAGTCAAAATGGGAAGAGAACATTCACCCATTCTTCAGTTTTGCAGCTTGGTATGGCCTTGTTTAATTTCCGTGTTGTATTTTTGCAGCATCCGGATTCTTCGTCTGAGGAATTTGAATACAAAGACATTCAGACATAGATTGGCTAATAATGACAAATTCATCATGATTAGGTATCATTACATTTCGAATTACACAAGATATTGTATTATGTTAACAAATTGAGACAAAACTAGAATTTCATGAAAGGAAAAGCGCTGTAATTTGGCTGTCTCGTGCCTCAGTGCTTGTTCCAAGAACACATTCTTTAGTTTCCGTTAAGGTGTTATTGCTTGTCATACCAATCTTCTTGCAAATGGTCAAAGTGAAAGAAACCCTTTGTCAATTTCAGTTTCCCCGAGCTATAATTTTAATTTCCAGTCTTTTGTCAAGACTCATCCAATGTTAAATTTGTTAGCAAAATTTTGTAGAACTACTTGAGCAATTCTGCTGTATTTGCATGTTCGTAAATTACAGGGTGCTGATGTTGCATGTTGTTTCCTCATTTTTGGTGACTTTCCCGCACGCCAGGGTTTTGTCACATGACCAATGGTGATCCATCATCATTTCCAGGCTTCAAGTGCCCTTCAAATATTACGCCATTGTGGACGTTTGCATCACAACAGTGAAGTTTTTGTTCCTTTTCTTGGACCTTTTTGTTCCTTTTAAAGGACAGGCAATATCCTCTCTGGTGATATCCATGATTTGTTGAAACTTCAATTTCCCTCTGCTCATCTTGTGCTGGCAGCTTTGTTTCATGATGTTCTCTTTGATCTTAATTCTTTTCAATCCCACCATTCTTCACACAAGGCATAAGGATGTGCCAATGGCCTTTTTAAGTATCCGGGCAGAAAATTGAATTTTATGAAAATGTTTGCATAATAAAAAATTGATGAACCATCTTGATTTGAATATTTAATTTGCAAGTTGGAAGCTCCTTTCTGGAGAACAAGGAATTCTTGTGCATCAGGAATCAGGCATGTCTAATTAGTTTTGAAAGGGTATTAAAATGTCCCAATAAGGAGGTCCTTGTCATGCAGAGGGATTTATGTTATTAAACATGCTATTCATTTTTCAGTGAAAACCAGTATTTCTGCATGTCAGAAATTCCCAAATATTAGTATTAATTTTGTCGTAATGTAATAATGCTTTGTTTTCTTGGCAAGCTAATTTATCATTTTAAATTCAGAAAGAAAAGACATAATTGAATTGAAGTCTTTAATGACAATGACTATTTATAAAGATGACAATTAAGAGAAAATAATGTTTTTTCAATAAAATTTAAATTCCCTGGATTAATTCTCAACTAAATATAATTTGCCTTACAATTTTAAGTTGTAAAATTTGAATTGACTCTATGGGCCTTTTAATTGTTGAAACTGGTTATTAGATTGTCAATGAGGATGATGAAATTTTTTGGAAAGTTGGTTATGCAAATGTCACATTTTTTTGTTCTTTGGGCACACCCCACTTCTTGATAAATGAAATTAAGAAGATTTGTTTTCAATAGGAGTTGAAGTTTGGAAGTTTTGGTGACTTTCCAAAACCATCTGTCACAGTCCTGAAATTGAGTACTCCCCTTATTTGGGAATGTTTTATGTTCCACATGGGTGTCCTTCACATCGTTACGAACCAAATTAGCAAATGTTACATGAAAGCATATTTGCAAGGAGCGTATTTTATGAGTTTAGAGGATAACACTTTGTTCATTCTTAAAACTTTCTTGAATTGTCATGTACAAAATGGGTATCCCCTTTTGGGATATAACTCAAAATTAATGAGTTTTCTCCGTCTTTTTCATTTAACTCCTGGGAGATGTGTTTAGGGAAAAATGCGAACCTTTGCAAAAGTCAGTTCTGATGAGTAGGGTAATTTTTCAAACTGAGATATAAGCCAGAAGTGCTTATTACTGGGAATAAATCATTGTATTGATGAATTTTTTGTTCCCAGTGGATGTTTCTTGTTAATTTGAGGCTATTGTTACAAATGAAGTATGTAATTGACAAGGTTCTGTAACTGGCATTCTCCTGGAAACTTATGTAGAGATCCCATCATGTTTGGATATGTCTTTAAATCTTTATGATTGAGCTTCTGAAGAACATGAAAAGAAATGTTGTTCATTATAGTAAGCTTCTTTTGATGGCACCACGATTATTTGTAGATGCCTTAAATAATTATAATCATCTTGTCAGTCTGTCTGTCTGTCTGCCGGCACCAACATCTATGGTTTATGGTTAGGGGCTCCATTGTGTAGTTTTTTTTATTTTTCCAAGAAGAAAGAAACTTATTATTAAACCATAAATGTTGGTTAGACTCTGTCCTCATTTTCAATGTTTTTTTCTAAATTAAATTTAATCTATCAACTTCTTAAATTTGATCAAAATGAAATACGATCTTTAAGGACAAGTGAAATAACTCGAACTTAATGTTGTCTGATTTATGGTGCTTTGTTAACTTAATATTCAAATTAAACGAATGAATTTACTTTTTTACAACTTGAAAAGTTTTAAAAGAAATTTAATGAAACTTGAAGCATTATTATATCACATTTCAAAAATGTATGTTATACAAGAACCATAATTCTATGACAAATGTATACCAAATTGCCTCCCTTCATGTGAGTTTTGTTTGATATTTGAAAGATAAATTAATAGCATTTATTATGTGATGGATCTATAGTTGGCGTTAAGTCAACTATGAAACAATAATTCTTTTTACAGTGTGCTTTTGTGTAGCAAGGGGCATCACTCCAGTTATAAGATACCTGTTGATTTATGCCAGGAAAGGAATAAGCATTCAATGCACCAATCTTGCTCTTAATGCTCTAGTCGTCCATGCTCACTTATACATCCTCTCTAAATGATTGACTATACTTAACTGTATTGACAGACATGACATTGAAATCCAGATATGAAAAAGTCCCATTCCTAAAAAAAAACCTCCAACTTTCTTTGATTTTCATTACTCATCTCACTGCCTCCGGAAAACTGTAGACTTAGCCAGGGAAACCCTTACAAAACCCAGCTGGATGAAAGGTGGCCATTTCCTGGTCTTGCTTGTTGCCGCCAGGGATAAATGTCATCACAAAATCCTCATAATTATCTGCCTGACTGATGTCCAACCTTATAAAATTATATCAAGGTTCTTCTGTGACAATTGGTGGCATGTTGGAGATATTCTGAGGCACTTTCAGCTTCTTGTAGCTAGGCATTTTTTTATATTGTCTCTTGAAATGACTAATAACACAGCGCTGAGAGTTTTACATGCATTCCATAATTGACTAGGTTGACAGATATTTCAGTAGGAATTTCTCTTCACTTATAAAAACTTTAAAATAACTTGGAAACTAGAATCTGTTTGTTTATAAATAGAGAACAAATTATCTTTGATATTTTGACACCAAAAACAAAAAACACACAATAATAAACAGAATTATAGGTTTATTTTGATGATTATTTGATCGTTGATATTTTGACATCAAAAACAAAAAACACACAATAATACATAGAATTAAAGGTTTATTTGGATGATTATTTGATACGTCATTAGTTTGTTTTGAAAGGAAAAATATAGAAAAGAGGAGTGGGACATGACATGGAAATCAATGTCCAGAAAACATGCATGTTTATGCCTCTAATCAAATATTTGCCTGAGTTAATGAACTCTATCCTGATGGGGGTCATATTGCATGTCACACGCACTCTCACAAATGAACGTCATTAAGGGCCACTCCGAATAAGGGACTCACAGAGGTCATTTCCCCCATCACTCTCAGGTCTGGAGGGCCTTTTTTGCTGCTCATTAGTTATGGAATGCTGCGCTTTATTAAATGCAGATTGCACTGGAATTTGAATCACTATTGCACTGGAATTTGAATCATTGTTGCACTGAAATATGAATCTCTGTGTCACTGGAATTTGAATCTCTGTTGCACTGGAATTTGAATCTCTGTTGCACTGGAATTTGAATAACTGTTGCACTGGAATTTGAATCTCTAGCACATGAATTGTATCACTGATTCAATGAAACTTGAATCCCTGTTGCATTGGAATTGAATCACTATTGCACTGGAATTTGAATCTCTGTTGCACTGGAATTGAATCACTATTGCACTGGAATTTGAATCTCTGTTGCACTGGAATTGAATCCCTGGTGCAATGAAACTTGAATCCCAGTTGTGCTGGAATTGAATCACTATTGCCCTGTAATTTGAATCAAGGTTGCACTAGAGTTTGAATCCCTGTTTCAATGAAATTTGAATCTCTGTTGCTATGATATTTGAATCCCTGTTGCACTGGAATTTGAATCACTGTTGCACTAGAATTTGAATCTCTGTTGCACTGGAATTTGAATCACTGTTGCAATGAAATTTGAATTCCTGTTGCAATGAAATTTGAATCACTGTTGCACTAGAATTTGAATCACTGTTGCACTGGAATTTGAATCACTGTTGCACTGGAATTTGAATGTCTGTTGCACTAAAATAGGTGGCGTACGAAGTAATAACTTACATTTGGGGTCTGCCTTAATCATCAGATCATTGTCATTGGTTTAGGCCCCATGACCAGGGGTACTTTCTAAATCACTCGTTTTGACACCCTGGCATGCAGTACCTTTTTTATCCAGAAATAAAATACTCTCAAACTGATACATAGCTTGAAGCTGTATGTCTCTACAAAACAGCTGTGCTCAGATAGAAAAGTCATGCTCAAATAGATAGAAAGTATAAAATCACCTTGTCTTTTCTAGATTTATGCTCCGATAGATAGAAAGAAATCACATCTAGCTTGAACTAGACTAATGCTCAAAGATGGATCAAAATCACATCTTAAAGGGAATAGACACCAGATGATGCAATTACAAGAAAAAAGTAAATTGTCAAAAACTGAAATAAGTTGATACACATTGAATCTTCCTTACTCATGTATCACATCGTTTAAGACACATGTATCTTTCGCATTTTTAGCATATTTTTCCACCTCGAAATTTACTGGGTTTGTCTACCATGTAGATACCAGTAAATCTTAAAATAGCGTCGGTATTTTTATCTGTACTAATCATGAGTCTTTTATATGCTAAATATAAAAACTTTAACTGGGAAACTATTATGAGCTATTTTTAAACAGTAAACTCAGATGAAACAGCGACAAATTTTCTTTTGTTTATGTGAAGTAATGTATAATCGGCCGCATACTAGCTGACAAATTTAATTTTCTTTTGATGAAATACTGTATTTGCCGATTTTGCGACCATCTGGGGTCTAGTCCCTTTAAACTAGGAAACCATTATGCATTATTTTTAAATGAGGAAACTCAGCTTGGACAGCGATTTTATTAATTGCTGTGTTTATTCTTTTTTTTCATGTAAAATGATGTATTATCAGCCTCATAACAGCTCACATTGACTATTCTTAGAGGCTTCCTCAGTAAAAATGTCAGTGGAATACCACTGGAATACCAGCGGTATGCCGGTGGTATACCAATGGTATTTCAGTGGTATACCAGCGGTAAACTTTGGTGGTATTCCACCAAAATTTACTGCTGGTATTCCACTGGAACTCCACTGAAATACCAGCGGTAAATTTTGGTGGTATTCCTAATGTCAAAGCAATAGAGTAACTCAACACTCAGAAAGTTTTAAATTTATTGAGTTAATAAAGCATAAACTCAGGAAGTAAAGATAATTGATAAACAAATTGCCCATGGGTTTTTTGCTGTATAATCTTGATTAAAAACAAATCTTGTGTGGCTGTCTAGCTCTTAATGAAATTATTTTCCTCTTTGTCAATACAGAAGTTTATTTTTATGCTTTTTAGGGAGACTAAGGTCAATTTATTGCATATTTGGGACCCTGTCTGCTGTTCCGATTATTGTTTAATAACTATTATTGTACCCGTTTTGCATTGCTGGGAATTAAATAGTTTGATACACAGAAAGAATTACTTGTTTCATTTTCTTCTAGGGATGATGAATAAATGCAGGAGGAAGAGTACTTAACTAGTTTGAAAAACTCTTTAAATTCACATTTAATGTATTGTTGAAGTTTAAATTTCTAAGTTGCACCATCTTCAATGAAATTTCAGGTGAATGGTTAAAACAAATTGATTTAAAAAAGCTTAAATTAAACTGTAAAAAGGCCGTTAAATTTGTTGTTAACTCAGTCAATTTTCCTTACAAGAATTTCAATGGCTGTCATTGATTTATCAGATTTCACCTCATGACAATATAATAATGCAGAGAATGTAAGTGGTTTAGCAAATATCTCAATAAAAGCTGCAAATGCCTCTATTGTTCATAATGCACACTGATTTTACAATTTGTTTTCCATTTCCAGTTCATTTGGTGTAGGAGCAAAAATATAAATCCAAGCCTCAGAGAGTTACTTCCGATTGTCTTCAATTAGGTCTATCCAATAGTATTTATCTTGGGAAGGACATCTGAAAGAAATGTTTTTAAAACTAATATCGCACACAAATTATATTTACGGAGTCAATGACATGAGCAAGATTCAGGGGGAATTTTTATGAAGTAAATGAAGATATTTTTGGCTGCACATGTGAAATTCGCTCCTGTAGTAGCACCCTGACCATTGACTCAATTTAATGCAGCTCAGATCCAGCTAAAATAAGAAAATAAATGTACATATACATCCCCCATGTCTGGGGAATAGCAGGGACATTGACTTTCGGTCAAGCCCATCCCAGGTAAAAACTTCTTTTAAAATCCTAGCCAGATGCGCCCTCACCCTGGGGACATCCTATTAGTAAGGCCCATTCCCTGCTATTTTTGGCCCAGAAACAAAACCATCGCATTCACTCAGCACTGAGGGGCCACTGCAAAGGTAAAAACATGGCCCCTTTCGCCCCGCTATTCCCGGGTAACTGCCGGACCTGGGGGATCGTGGTTACAATTGACAGGTGCATTATTCAAGTTCGTAAGTTTGAAGGCTAAGGAACCATATATAGATGCACAGAGACATGAACAATAAAATACTTGTAAGATCTCATTAACTAACTAATTTTTAATAGTAGGACTAACAACTAATTGGATAATTAGCAAGCCCGATTTCTTAGTATGGTGCTTGGAATGAAAAAAAAATCAACAGTCCAACAAGCCCTGCTTTGAAACTAAGCAAGCCCAATAATCATTTAGGTACACTGTGTGGGACTATTGTCATGTATCTGGGAGTTGTTTTTAAAGCTGTGTCATTAAAAATAGAGCTGCCTTCCACTTACTTCAAATGTTTTTGGTCTGGCTACCTGTTTATCTGTATGTGATAATCTGTTCGTCAAATATGTTGGGTTAATTTGTGAATTTTAACATTATCTTTCTCAACTACTGCAAAGTAAGTAAATATAACACTGCTCATTGACATCACACTCTGCAGTGGGTCTAGTGTTTATTGTTTTAACCTCACTGTGCTGTCAGGTTTCCATTGCAGTGCTCCTTCAGAAGCTATAAATGTTTGAAAAGGCAAACACCTGGCTAGAAATCAAAACCAAGTAATAATTATGGTATTTCAAGGACAGAAGTATTAGCGCTAATAGTTTATAGAGAGCTATCATGAGGTTTGTGGTCAAACCATCAAGGCAGAGGATGGCCATCGTAAGTGTGTAAAGCCATCATCCTGCAGGGTATATCTTGGTGTGCAGGAATAAGGCTCCCGTGGAGTAGATCTTGGCATGCAGGAACCACTCAGACCATCCTGCAGGGTATATCTTGGCATGAAGGAACCACTCAGACCATCCTACAGGGTAGATCTTGGTGTGCAAGATCGATATATCGCAAGCCACTCAGACCATCCTGCAGGGTAGATCTTGGTTTGCTGGAATAAGCCTCCTGCAGGATAGATCTTGGCTTCCTTGAATAAGCCTATTTCAGGGTAGATCTTGGCAATAACGGTTACCACCCAGACCATCTTGCAGGGTAGATCTTGGTTTGCTGGAATAAGCCTCCTGCAGGGTAGATCTTGGCTTCCTGGAATAAGCCTCCTGCAGGGTAGATCTTGGCTTCCTGGAATAAGCCTCCTGCAGGGTAGATCTTTGCTTCCTGGAATAAGTCTCTTGCAGGGTAGATCTTGGCTTCCTGGAATAAGCCTCCTGCAGGGTAGATCTTGGCTTCCTGGAATAAGCCTCCTGCAGGGGAGATCTTGGCTTCCTGGAATAAGCCTCTTATGCTTTTAATTCTGTTTTAAATTAATCCATAATAACAGGCAAAATGTAGGTGATCATTAGCCTTTAGAGTACCATGTAATGCATGGCACAGAGTACTGGAGTGTTTGTTTATTTCCTATTTTAGAGTCATTTTGATAGGTCATTGCCTTAGGTTATTTGATTTATTTGATCTTGCTTATTCATGAAAACAGACTTACATCCTTTATATATTTACCCATGGAATGAAATGTCTCTTCTTCATGTTTGAGCAAATAGAAATTAACATTTTCACCAATAATTATGTGTAATGGGCCCTAATGGCTCATAAGTAGTAAATATTGTGTTGGATCAAAGTTTCTTAAATTATTCCATTTGATACATAAAGTAATGATTTGTTGAAAGCTGTTTTTGGAGTGTGTTTACCGATGTACTTGAATCATTTGCATAACTCACTATTGCTTATACGATAATTAGGAGTTCTTTGTTACTCTGAGTGCCCAATGTTTTCTCATCTTCTGGTCTTGGAGGGTGTATTATGACCTCTCTGATAGTCTCAAGTAGCCAGTTTGATTGATTGAACAGATAAGCTGATTGTATAGTTTTCCCAATAAATGGATAAAATGTGGTTTACCAATAAATAGAAAAGATATGTTTTCCCAATAAATGGATAAAATGTGGTTTCCCAATAAATGGATAAGATGTATTTTCCCAATAAATGGATAAGATGTGTTTTCCCAATAAGTGGAAAAATATGTTTTCCTAATAATTGGATAAGATGTGTTTTCCCAATAAATGGATAAGATGTGTTTTCCCAATAAATGGATAAGATGTGTTTTCCCAATAAATGGATAAGATGTGTTTTCCCAATAAATGGATAAGATGTATTTTCCCAATAAATGGATAAGATATAATGTTTTGTCAAGCACAGAAATGATTTCTTCTATTTTGTCCATGGAATCAATCCTATAATGTCAGGGGCATAGCTTGGCTAGGCTGGATGTTACACACATGAGTTAAAGAGTTAATGCCCTTTGAGCTCCGCTGCCCTTCATAACTTTTACCCCTGGTGCAATTTCTTTCAGTTGAAAGAGTATCTGATGTTACGTTCTTTCATTTGTCTAAATTGCTAACTACTGCCCTAAATGGCGAAGATTAAAAAAAAATATTTTGCAAAAGAAGACCTTCAGGGTAAAATTCATGGTTTGGAAAAGAAATTCAGTCACATACTTAATTTCATTTCAAGATGATGACAAATCTTTGATGACAAACCAGCATGTGTAGAACCGTAGAAACCAGACTCCTTCCGTGGAATTTTTATCCTAAAAATGCCTTAAACTAATCCCGTTTATCCATACATGCTGTTGTTTAAACAGAACGCCTTGTACCCGTCATATATTGAGCATGCATCAAAATTAATTATAAAGAGCTACCTGTCAGGAATATATTTGTTGAGTCAAAATTGAATGAAAGAATTTTGACATGAGATTTCTTTTGCACTGATAGAATGTCCCAAAACCTTTTTTAATATGATGTCAAGAATGTCTTTTATGTTGCAGACTTGGAGATAAAATATAAGAGGTAAATGCTTCCATTACTCATCCCCATTTTAATCCTGTGACATGAAATTGTGCAAGTTCATGATAATAAAAAAATCTCCCATCTTTGGTTTTAAAAGAGGATTGTATTTTAATGACTTTAAATGCACTGCAATTTTTTTTGGTTCTTTATGATATATGAGCGTCTGCTTCTAGGGGCCGTATTCTTAAATTTAAGCTTCTTAGTGAAACATTTCTACTAGTGAGGATAGGTGCTTTTATTCTAAGTCGAATTCAATGAAAGCTAACAATGTTTTAACATGCAAGAAACATGAGCAAAGAGAACCAAAAAATAAATTACTTGAATAATTGAAAACAGCTAACAGCATAATTACCTATTCGTAAATAGTGGTAAGTGAAAACAATATATATTTAAGTATATATTTTACTTGAAAAATATTAAATACATAACTGTATTGAAATAATATTCTAGTTAACAATATAGTTTAAACAAAATATATATTTTATAACGATTGTGAAGCAAGTTATGATAACTTATACTAAGTCACTCTCATTGGCACAATGGCAAGTTCAATTATATTTATTAAGGAGATATAACATAAAAATACACATAATACAGGTGAAAAAGACAACAGCAAACATGAAGATTTGTAATTGACATAATCTAGAATTGATGATCCAAGATGGAATATCTGAAAGAACTTGTACTCATTTAAGTTGTGAAACTTGAATTAATGAATCATGTGCTTGAAGAATCTTTAATGGTAATGTTAAATTCAGGGGTCACATGATTGTCATATATCAGAAGTGTCACTTTGCACAGTATGGTACCAAGTGAAAACTGTACGAGAATTATTTTATTTCATAACAATTGGGTATTGAAAACTAATTTGTACCATTTACTTGTATCATGTCACATTGCGCTCGATTGCGAATTATTATTATGGCTTCTTATTAAAACAGATAACCCAAATTAACCTTTATTGCGTTGAGCTGGGTTTTTTTTATTAAGGCATTGTTAAAGATGTACCAAAATACTGAAATTAATGTCAAGATGTTTCGTTTAAATGTGGGAACAAAAGGTGTCAAGATGTAATTTGTTATTTTGGCATTTTTTTTAAGACATTCCATTTGAATGTCTGATATGATCATACTATGGTACAATAACCAAGATACCTCAAACAAGGGGAACAACAAGAATTAAATACCAAGATATTTGTTAGACTTACTTCCCTTTATCATGGCAAAATAACTTGGCGCTTCATTCACACAGCCATTGATCATAATAGAATATTATCATGTTTTCGAAGAAAAACAGTTGGGGTGTTTGGATAGCTTTGGTTTCATTGTTGTTAGTGTTGCCAGCAACATAGTTTCAAAATGGTGACTTAAGCCATCGTTCATAAACCATCCCTGATATGAAACTTGATAATCTTGTTTCCAGAGACAGTACGCACATGTTAAGGCAGGCCAATTACTCTGACTGTAATAGTTGTTATGTTATGCCCCTTTTTGACTGAAAAACAATAGTAGGCCCTCGACATTGCTCTTGAGGCCCTCGATATCGCTCTTGAGGCCCTCGACATCGCTCTTGATTATTTCACTTTGACTGAAAAACAATAGTAGGCCCTCGACATCGCTCTTGAGGCCCTCGACATCGCTCTTGATTATTTCACTTTGATTGGAAAACAATAGTAGGCCCTCGACATTGCTCTTGAGGCCCTCGACATCGCTCTTGATTATTTCACTTTGACTGAAAAACAATAGTAGGCCCTCGACATCGCTCTTGAGGCCCTCGACATCGCTCTTGATTATTTCACTTTGACTGAAAAACAATAGTAGGCCCTCGACATTGCTCTTGAGGCCCTCGATATCGCTCTTGAGGCCCTCGACATCGCTCTTGATTATTTCACTTTGACTGAAAAACAATAGTAGGCCCTCGACATCGCTCTTGAGGCCCTCGACATCGCTCTTGATTATTTCACTTTGATTGGAAAACAATAGTAGGCCCTCGACATCGCTCTTGATTATTTCACTTTGATTGAAAAAAATTCTAGTAAATTTAATTATATACTTAAGTAAAACTTCAAATAAACGTAAGATTAAGATATGGATGAAATAGGTTAACATGCATCTTATTATATTTCTTCCCCACGGTTGTAATATATTTCATTAAATAGTTTAAATGCTATGGTGTATATTAATTATCATCATCTGGTTGAAGAAGCATAAAGGATTGGAACAATTTGTTAAGCATCTTCATTCATACAAACCAAAAGTGTATGCAAAGGAGATTAATTTTAATTATTCTATTAAAAACCACCAACATAAATTATTACCTTGTGTACATAGGAATTGTTGCAGAGATGCCAAAATATTTTGGGAATTTAGTGTGAAGACAGTAAAACTTGATTGTTAGCTGATACTTATTGCAAACCATTCATATAGAAAATATAACCACC
Organism: Mya arenaria; assembly: GCF_026914265.1. Lineage (NCBI taxonomy): Eukaryota > Metazoa > Mollusca > Bivalvia > Myida > Myidae > Mya > Mya arenaria. Next base: position 17,761,342 of record NC_069135.1, on the reverse strand, counting down.
AAGTTTTCTTGAAAATGAAAGTTGGTCCTTAATGAAGGAAAATAATGAAATGTGAAGAATGATTGTGTAATGTGTGTATTATAGAGTTACAAAATGACCCTATGGAATATTCTCGTAAGTTTTGATATATAACAGGTAACAGAATTAAGCAATTATGCATAATTAACAGAGCATGCTTAGTCTATTGATGAAACAGGAATTGAAACAATTTCAATAAACCTAAGCACATTATAGTGCCGATAAAACACATTATCTGATGATGATAATTGTATCATAATTGTATACCTTTCTGTTTCACTTGCAAAAACATGTCCTTAAACCGTGACAGAGTTAATAATCATGGAATACATAGTTCTTTAAATTAATTATATATCATATTTTTTTCTTTTAAACAAGTGCCATAAAATGAAGAAAAAAAAGCACATCACATTTGATAAGATGCTGAAAGCTGATATGTTAAGTCCCTGTGTTACATAACTGTCAGGCTGTGATGGACAGAACAACTAACAGATTCAAATCTACTTCTTTCATCTTTTTTTAATCCAGAAGTCTATCCATTACAAGAAGACTTGCTAGACTTTTTCCTTGCATACAGTGTGATTTAGTGCTTGACATATGTCCGTAAATTCTTTATCTGTAGTAGAAGCTGACAGAGAATCAGATTTTTCTACGTTTTTTTAAGCAATACATTTAACATGGTCTTTGAAGCAAGCTTCACCAAAGTTTGTTTAATATCCATCTATCTATCCTTAATAAAACCATTTATTTGACATGGCACAGCCCAGCTGCAAGATTGATGTAAAATTAATATAAAACGTTTTTAGTGTTTAGCACAAATGGCTCTATACTAGCCAGCAAATAAAACCAATATTAGTGACTTAATAGAAATTTGACTGTTTTTTTTATCAGAGGTTTTATAAGTGGTTAAATGAGACTCCTCCAAAGGTTCAGTATTCACTGCAAAAACAAACAAACTCAACTTTGAACAGTCTTGTCTTTTCTTTTGTCTCAAGAGTTTCAACTTTAGTTACGAAAAACTATTTTTTTAATCTTGGTGTTTTTGGCCCTTTTCTGCTTAAAATTTGCCATAAATTGGTTTCTTGACAATAACTTAAGACAGGTACAATGTTTCTTTTTTGGTATAGATCTTTAACACTGAAAATACAAGTCAAGGTCAACTTTGGTATCCATCCACTTCATATGATTGTTGGAGTTCTGGCCTAACTTTTCAAAGAAATAGTTAACCATTCCTCTTTCCAGGGGGCATATGGGGATATTCCTCATTCTGGTGACAGCTTTAGTTATTTCAGTTGCAAAAGCAGAAGTTTATTGGTAATTCGTGTTGAGGGACAGATGATCAAATTCCCCAAGGTCTAAATCTCTTTTCCCAACGCACCTTACCCCATACACCTAATACATTCCCAACAACATTTCTACTCAGAAAAAATACAAAATACAATCAAAAGGAACTATCAATTGCTCTCGGCAACAGTCAAAGTTCCTCCAAAGTATTAAATAAAGTGTCAACCATACAGAAACTAGGTGGGCCTACAGTGGGCATTACAGATGGGAACACATATATAAGGCAGCAGAGAAACTAGGATACTGTATAGGAACACCTGCAGTAGACAACAGAGACATTAGGGTTGGCCACAGTGGGGAATACTGTTTAGGAACACCTGCTGTGGACAACAGAAATTAGGTGTAGCATAAGTGGGGAATACACCATAGGAACACCTGCAGTGGACAACAGAGGCATTAGGGTTGGCCAAAGTGGGGAATACTGTTTAGGAACACCTGCTGTGGACGACAGAAATTAGGTGTAGCATAAGTGAGGAATACACCATAGGAACACCTGCAGTGGACAACAGAGGCATTAGGGTTGGCCAAAGTGGGGAATACTGTATAGGAACACCTGCAGTGGACAACAGAAATTAGGTGTAGCATAAGTGGGGAATACACCATAGGAACAACTGCAGTGGACAACATAGACACAAGGTGAAGCCAAAGTCGGGAAACAGTATAGGAACACCTGCAGTGGACAATAGAGACATTAGGTGTAGTCAAAGTGGGGAAACAGTATAGGAAAACCTGCAGTGGACTACAGTATAGGAACACCTGGAGTGGATGACAGTATAGGAGCACCTGCAGTGAACAACAGAGGCATAAGGTGTACCCAAAGTGGGGAATACAGCATTGGAACACCTGCAGTGGACAACAGTATAGGAACACCTGCAGTGGACAACAGAGACATATGGTGTAGCCAAAGTGGGGAAAACAGTATAGGAACACCTGCAGTGGACTACAGTATAGGAACACCTGCAGTGGACAACAGACACAAGGTGTAGCCAAAGTGGGGAATACAGTATAGGAACACCTGCAGTGGACTACAGTATAGGAACACCTGTAGTGGACAACAGACACAAGGTGTAGCCAAAGTGGGGAATACAGTATAGGAACACCTGCAGTTGACTGTAGTATAGGAACACTTGTAGTTGACAACAGAGACATATGGTGTAGCCAAAGTGGGGAATACAGTATAGGAACACCTGCAGTTGACTGCAGTATAGGAACACTTGTAGTTGACAGCAAAGACATTAGGTGTGGCCAAAGTGGGGAATACTGTAAAGGAACACATCAGAGACTTTTTAAGGAGTAGGAACAGTCACATCAGACACTGAAATATAACATGTTTCATTTTGGACATCACAGAAAGTAAAAGAAAGATAAAAAGCATACTGAGAGAGTACCATGGTACATAAAAAAAATTATGGTAAATAAACTAATGATAAAACAATGTTTTTGTAGAATCTGCATCTTACATGTTCCTACTGCCATTTAAATTCCTCCAGTCTGTATTTTATCGCTGAACTGGAATGTTTTGTCTTACATTTACAATTGAAAACACACTTTCTTGAAAATTTGAAACAATATTGTTGTAGCTTATTTTCTCACAGTTTATACTAATTGAAATAATTAGGCAGGGAATCTTCTTCAGGGAAATAGTGTTCTTATTTATTGAAGAATGTTAAATTGTTCCGAGATACTTGTTGAAGCACATTGATGAGGACTTATGCAAAGAGTGGTTTTCCGCAACTTTTAAAAATAATTTCTTCATGTAGACAAGTTAATAGGTTAATATTAACTAAACAAAACGTTTGAGAATTGTGTACTTGTAACATTTATAATTGAAAATAATGAAAACATTCTTGATAAACATTGTCTAATTAAAAGGGGAAACTCTTTATAATGATACCATTGTTTGTGTCTGTTAATGATCAATTGTGAAGTGTACATTCTGGAGAAAGAAAAGAAAGCTTTGTATGCCCAGAGCCCCAGACTGTCAAAATATCTTTGTGGTGGAAAATTCTGGGCTTGTAAATCAGTAGCTGATTAACTATCTGAAAGGGAATCTCAAAACTCCCAATCAGTATTTGTTTTCAAATGTCAGAAAAACTGGAGAGTTTCAAGTTTCTAGAATATAACACAGGGCACCTGTTAATGTTTAAATTATTTGCTCATCATTTGTTGCTAATTTAGGGGATCTGGCTGGGTCCCCAGTTGGGATTTCTGCTTTATATATTCTGGCATAGTGTCATTTGGAAGCAGTGTTGTCGTACAATGTCTGGTATTCGCATTAAAGGTATGCTGAATTACATGTGAATAGTTCCACTGCAGCTCATGATTTCCTATTGTTATCCAGGAAATTGTGATGCACCTCAGTAGTTGAGGAACCATGTGCATTGGTGCTGTATTTCGTATTAGGTGATGGCTCTGACCTGTTATTAAGGCATTCTTTCAGAGGACTATAAACCAACAGGTTGGTTCATGAATTTGCAATAATATAAACTGTTCAATTTACTAAGAATTATAACTCTTTACTGTTCTATTTCCTCGTGCATGGAATTTTGTGCCATAATAAATTCGGTTTTGGGCCTGTTCTGGCACTGCTTATCATCGTACACTGACATTTATATTATTTTAGTTCATAATGTCAAAATAAATGTTATAATGTAGATGCATTAAAGATACTGCATGGCCACTTTTGCATGCCTAGGTAAATAAATAAATTCACCATTTTCTGATTAATTAATTAGTCCTCAACAATTCCACTTCATTTACAGCTAAATTGTTATCTAAAGTGGCTGATTCATTTTCTGGATGGTTATAACAGATTGAATGCTTGATACTGTCATGGAGGCTGGTGTATTTACCCCGCCCCATCCATCACACCCCTCGCATCCAGAGGTTACAGTGTCAACCTTATCTACAGGGCTTATCAGCCACAAGATGATAAGCAGTGTCCAGTAGCAGGTCTTTGAGTGTTTCCATGGGAAATATTTTTGGAATATTTTGTTCTATCAGACAGTGAAGTTGTTATTTCCCAGACGGTGTTGCTATAACAAGAAGGAAAGTTACTGTCTTTTTATGAGTAGGATGATTATCTTCATAAATTTGGTTTATTGCTTGGTTACAGGTATGTTGTAATTTTTTCTCCGGTGTTTATATTTTGTACTTGACAACATTTATTGTTGGAATATAAAGCTGGCATCAATTTTTATTATTTTTTTGAACAAAAAATGCATTAGAAGGATAGAATACTTATGGTCATATTCTTGTGATATTTGCAAGCTTTAAATAAAAACTAAAAATACATTATATGATTATAATATGGTAAAATATCTAAGTATCAGAGATTTCATCCATAGAAAAGATACCGAATAGCACCCCTTGAAGAGTAAGGTAATCACAAGGTAGTGTTTGCATGTTGTTTGTTCTCTTTCTGCATTGATCTGATCATATTTATTTCAAATGCATTGACCTTGTTATGATCATGATGCCTACATAACAATTCATAAATGGGCAAAAGGCTAGCACCCTGCCCAGTAATAATCAGAGCCAAATGAAGAATCCATTGAATCTTTAATTTCAAGGTCAGTGACAATCCCTTAATCTATTAAAGCAACTGTCTTAAAAATTATTAAGTTCTAGGCATGTAATAGTATTTAACAATAAGTTATCAGCATTATTAACAAAATTGCTGATAACTTAGAAAGGTGCAGTATATTACTATGTTATCGTATATTTAAAGCCCTTTATGTATGTTAATAGTGATGTAAACTTATTTTTTTCCATTCATATCCAAATGACTTAAACTTAACCGTTTTGACATTTTTTAACCCCAAGGATGATAAAAAATATGCATTAATCTCAATAACTAAATAATAAAAAAATCATAAAAATGCGTTTCATCTCAAAATTAACATATCACATGAGTTTTTATGCCCCCGAAGGTGGGCATTTTAAATTGCACTGTCTGTCCATCCGTCCGACCATGTGTCCGGCTCAATAACTCTATCTCTTGTATGGACAGATTTTAAAATAGCTTGCCACATGTGTTCGACATATCAAGACGACGTGTCGCATGCAAGACCCGTGTCCCTAACTATAAGGTCATGGTCACACTTAGTGTTTGTTTACTACAGAATGTTGCATATAAGGACATAAGAGTGTAGGTTGTCAAATACGGGTGGTATTTTCTTTATCCACAGAGGCAATTTAAAGTAACTTGGTGTATGTTTTTGACACATAAAGGCAATGTTGCATTTGCAAGACGTAGGCTGTATTATTGTCAAGCTTGATGAATTTCAATCCTATCACAAAGACATAATGTCATGTCGTCTTGCAAATGCACAAGCCATGTTGGTTTGACATAATGCAATGTGGTCTTGCAAATGCACCAGCTATATTTGTTAGACATAATGCCATATGGTATTGTAAATGCACCAGCCATGTTGGTTAGACATAATGCCATGTAGTCTTGCAAATGCACCATGAGCCATGTTGGTGAGACATAATGCCATGTAGTCTTGCAAATGCACCAGCCATGTTGGTGAGACATAATGCCATGTAGTCTTGCAAATGCACCAGCCATGTTGGTGAGACATAATGCCATGTAGTCTTGCAAATGCACCAGCCATGTTGGTGAGACATAATGCCATGTAGTCTTGCAAATGCACCAGCCATGTTGGTGAGACATAATGCCATGTAGTCTTGCAAATGCACCAGCCATGTTGGTGAGACATAATGCCATGTAGTCTTGCAAATGCACCAGCCATGTTGGTGAGACATAATGACATGTAGTCTTGCAAATGCACCAGCCATGTTGGTGAGACATAATGCCATGTAGTCTTGCAAATTTGCCAGCCATGTTGGTGAGACATAATGCCATGTAGTCTTGCAAATGCACCAGCCATGTTGGTGAGACATAATGCCATGTAGTCTTGCAAATTTGCCAGCCATGTTGGTGAGACATAATGCCATGTAGTCTTGCAAATGCACCAGCCATGTTGGTGAGACATAATGCCATGTAGTCTTGCAAATGCACCAGCCATGTTGGTTATAGACAAATTATGCAGTGGGGTCTTGCAAATGCATCAGCCATGTTGGTAGGACATAATGCCATGCCTGTGGTCTTGCAAATGCACCAGCCATGTTGGTGAGACATAATGCCATGTAGTCTTGCAAATGCACCAGCCATGTTGGTGAGACATAATGCCATGTGGTCTTGCAAATTTGCCAGCCATGTTGGTTATAGACAAATTATGCAGTGGGGTCTTGCAAATGCATCAGCCATGTTGGTAGGACATAATGCCATGTAGTCTTGCAAATGCACCAGCCATGTTGGTGAGACATAATGCCATGTAGTCTTGCAAATTTGCCAGCCATGTTGGTGAGACATAATGCCATGTAGTCTTGCAAATGCACCAGCCATGTTGGTGAGACATAATGCCATGTAGTCTTGCAAATTTGCCAGCCATGTTGGTGAGACATAATGCCATGTAGTCTTGCAAATGCACCAGCCATGTTGGTGAGACATAATGCCATGTAGTCTTGCAAATGCACCAGCCATGTTGGTTATAGACAAATTATGCAGTGGGGTCTTGCAAATGCATCAGCCATGTTGGTAGGACATAATGCCATGCCTGTGGTCTTGCAAATGCACCAGCCATATTGGTTAGACATTATGGACAATTCATTGCTATTTTCTTCCCTTTTGTATGTACTGACATAGTTTAAAGGTCAATGTCACATTTGGGGGCATTTATCACATACTGTGACAGCCCTTGTTTCATTATCAATTTCAATGCTAATTATTTTTATTAGGCTTCATTTTGTTTTGAGGAGTCTTTTTTACAATGACTGAATATTTTTGATATTTGAGATTGTTGTACTTTTGAACAAATTTCTATTCATCAAAATGGTGATGCTGAACATGCCCAGAAATTTCCAAATGGTTGGAATTGATCAGTGTTAATTCCTTCTTTCAGAATTGAGGCTACTTGATTTAGATGACCTGGGTCAGGGGCTGTGCTTGTTTTAGTGAAGGAATTGAACTGATGATGGATGTGGACAGCCTTTAGATATCTGGCAAATGTTCCAACTGTTCCATTAACAGAAATGTTGATAATGAGGGGGGTACAAATGTCGGAATTATTCCGGCCTGTCCAGCCACTCTTGGTGATAATTACAGGTCTCATTAACGGTTTGGTCTGTTACATGTTTCAGTTGAATACTTGACACATAGCCAAAGGGCGGGTCCTGTCAACGGAACTGCTGCCTGTGAGGTGTCTGGGATATATGTTGTGTTTTCCAAAACTTGGAATTCGTTTTTTTATCATAAAAATGCTGTAGTGAAACATGGTGGGTGTAGAAATCTTTAAAAAGAATAACATTTATTGCCACATGCTGCCTGAGTCTCAGCTTGTCAGTTTTGAGGAACCACATTACATGAAATTCATTTATTTTTGTAAACATTTAAGTCTGTTGTGGCCAGTCATGCTAGTGCTAGGCCCAGTCTTATGATTAACAACCCAGGTGCCCTGGTCGAAAAACCACTGCCCTACCATGGTTTGTTTAATTTCTTAGAAAATACGAATTATCTGAAAGTAAAACAAACAGGAGCTGAGATACAGGGCTCTGCTATTACTGAAACTTTGTTTTCTTTATCTACATGCTAATGAGAAATAAATGTAAATTGGTTAAAACAAATAGACACAGGTGTCATGCAGTTTTGGAAATTGGAAAGCTTTTGATCCAGTCCTATTCTACAGCTGCAGAAAGTGTGAGATGGGGTATCTTCTGAGGGAGACATTGAAATCCAGAATGCAGCCCTGTAAAAGTACCCCATGCCAAAACATAAAGTCTCAGGGTCCCATGTAATGTCTTCTCCTTTGAGTTGTTAGACTTCAAAGGGTTTATGTGGCTATGTCTTAAAAGCAGAGATTCATAAATAAAATGACAGTGTATGGTGTTAATTAAAACATGTAAGAGAGAGGGCACGTGTGTTTTGTGATGGATGTAACCTTAGGTCACTGGAGGAACAAAGTTCTATGAACAGTTTATAGTGTGAAATGAGTTCCAAAAGAGCCAGGAACAAAATAAAGAACGCTTGATACTGAATTTACATTGTTTGTGTGAACTTATAAGTAATAAATATATCACTTATTTGGACTATTTGACAAAATGGTGCTTTTGTTTTGCAAGGCAAGTACATCAGACTTCTGTCATTTCATTATTAATATTTTACATAATTTGACCTCACCTTTAGGATATACATTTAAACAGCGTTAATCCGAAGTCGTGGGGACCGAGATAAAAACTTATGATTAACGATATTTTGGGTTAACGTTTCATTATTTATTTTAAAAGAAAATGACTGCCCTCACAAATTATTGATGACGTTAAATATTTAGAAATAAAATCCTTACTGAAAAATAAATTCGAAGAGCGATAATTTTGGATAAATGGTGTTTGGATTAACAGTGTTTAAATGTATACATCCAACTTCAAAATGTCTGCAGCCACCTTTATGAAACTGGTTGATTCTGTGGTTTGGTCAAAGTTAGCCAAAATCTTTCACATTGGTCAATATTCATCCAATAATTACTTATCAAATTATATAGTTGTGGAAACTAACCAAAAGATAACCCTTGGACAACTTATCTTAGTTTTATTCAAACAGCTGCTAGGCTGTAATTTTTTTTGTGACGATTTGCAAAATCTTAAAAAAAGGTAATCATGTTTGCACAGAGGTTAGAGTACTAGCCATGTTTTTAAACAAGGTCTCCAAGTCACTTATTTCAATTAGCCAAAATACATACTAATAATGGATTTTGATAAATGAAAAATGGTTTCTTCTAATTAGCATGCAAATATTTCTTATATTATTTATAAAAACTCTTAAAGAAGTAAATATAATGCATATTATAGAACAACAAAAATAGTGAGTTTAGCTTAAACCTGTTATAAGGGACTTAAGAAGTTTCGAGAAATTGGGGCCAGGGTTTGATTCCCAGATTGGGGGCATGTGAGTTTAATGATATGGCAAGTGGTCACATTGAAGTAGGTGTTTTTGGTACTCTGATTTCCCTACAGCCCATGCAAGACGTGCCATTGCCTGCATGGAGTAATATGTGCCATGCAACAAGTGTGATTAGTATATGTTATATTGCAAAAACCTGTTCAACAATCCCTGGAATATAAATGAGTTTATATGTAGACCTGATAGTACAGAACAGAAGCTGTTCTTTCCAAAAAAACAACACTTTTTCACAATTTGATGAAAAGCTAAATACAATTTAAACATGTTTTTTTTTCATTCAGAATATGATTCTTTTTTTTGTGAATATATTTATTCGGATTGCAAAAAAAATTAAGACAAAAAAATAGAACCATTATGTAAGGCAGCAGGGTAAAACAATGGGGGAACCTTTGAATGATTACAAGAAAATCTACATTTTTAGTTTCTTACATTATGTTTGATGTTTTCCTTCAGATGAAAGGGTAGGAATTTAACTCAATTAGACTGGGTTTAAAAGGTTACAGATTAACTGTTTTGTTTTCACAAATGTTCATGAGGTCTCCTACTGTTCTCCTCATCTGGATCATTCTTTTTTTCTTGAGATTATATCTTCCAACATGGTAACTATTTCATTTCCAGTGGAAGTGCACTGTAAAACCTCTGTACATTTGCTGCTTTCTATTAAAGATGCAGGGTGTTCTTTTTTTCCATAATTACTTGCATCAAGTGATTACTGCTGCCTGCATCACAGTGTTGCAGCAATTAACAGCAACATAGTATAAGAATGTACCACATGAAATGTGTTTTCAAAATTATCCCATCAATCAATAGAAAAAGAATGAGTATGTTGTAACTATCCTGTAGCAAAATGTTACCTTGGAACTTTCCCCTGCGTAATTAAATCTGGAACTGTGAGTTCTAGAACTATACGAGCATTGTTGTAGAATGTGTGTTCTAGAATAGTTCAAGCGCAATCCCACATCAGTTCTAGAACACTACAACAACAGTTATATTACATTAAGTAAGACAAATCTGTCTCTGAAATGTTCTAGAACTGTTCTGTTAATGTTTGTGACCACTTGTTCTAGAACAGTTATATAACATTTCAGGGACAGATGTTCTAGAACTGTATTTCTCCCACCTCATATAAGTAGATCCAATAATTTAGCCATGCTAGAAATTCTTATCTTGCCCATGGGCGAAGATAAAATGCCCATATGGAACTCCTTTTTAATGGTCACCACATTGTAAATACCTCCCTTTTTGAAGACTGTCATCTGTAGCATCCTGGAAATCTTGTCTTGTGGCAATATTTAGAATGCTAATTGAGTATTTCTCGCTTCAAATGTCACCATAAAACAGTTTTCACGCATCTTTCAAGAAATAATGTTTCACTCTCCTTAGAAATATTTAAAGCTGCACCCTCACAGATTGGCCATTTTAACAACTTTTTGATTTTTTGTCTTGGAAAGAGCAAATTTTTGCGTAAATATCTGCAAACCAATGAAGTAAGATTGCTGACAAAAAATCAGATCGTATATTTCATATTTCCGTTTGAAAATTAATGTTTTATGGCTTAAACTGTTACTAACGGTTTAAGAAAAATGCATAAAATATCAATTTTTGAACTTATATATAAAAATATGCGATCTGATTTTTTGTCAGCAGTCTTATATAACTGGTTTTCATGGATTTTCGCAAATATTGGCTTGTACCAAGACAAAAAATAAAAAAAAATGTCAAAACGTTCCATCTGTGAGAGTGCAGCTTTAAAGACCGATTTGACTATTAACATAATCTGAATCACTGCACGCATATCCATGACAACCACGAATTATCGCATATCCATACGCAATTTTTTTCCCTAAGCACAAAAGAGTTCCAGCAAAAAATACATTTTTACTTAATTTTGTTAAACTGAGGTGGCAGAAAAAGCATCTACCATAGCCGTTCGTGTAAAATAGGTTCATCCCGACCCTCGCGCAAGGTATTTTGCGGAAACTCAGTAAACATTGTTTCTGCAAAACACCCTACGCTCGGGTCAGAATGAACCTATCTTACACTCTCAGTCATGGAGGATACTTCTATGTTACTGTTTATGACTAATTGTTCTATAAAAGTTATAGTACATGTCAGGACAGATGATCTAGAACTCACTGTGATTGGTTATGACCATTTGTACTAGAACACTGCTATAACATATAGTACAGATGTTCTAGAACCCTATTGTTACTGTTTATGACTAATTGTTCCAGAACAGTTATACTACATGCCAGGGACAGATGTTCTATAACTGTTCTGTTACTCTTTAGGACCACTTGTTCTAGAACAGTTCTTTAACCTTTCAGGGACATATTCTTTTGGTTCTGTTACTGTTTATGATCACTTGTTCTAGAATAGTTCAATAACACATATACCAGATGTTCTACAACTGTTCTGTTACTGTTATTGAAACTTGTTCTAGATTTTTTCCATAATATATAGAACAAATGTTTTAGAACTGTTCTGTTACTGTTTATGCCCATTTGTTCTAGAACTGTTCCGTTTATATGACTTGTTCTAAAATAGTGTTATAACATTTCAGGACAGATTTTCTAGAACTGTCTTTTTTACCACTTGTTCTAGAACAGTTCTATAACATTTCAGTGATAGATGTTCTAGAATTGTTCTGTGACTGTTTTACCACTTGTTCTAGAACAGTTCTATAACATTTCAGTGATAGATGTTCTAGAATTGTTCTGTGACTGTTTTACCACTTGTTCTAGAACATTTCTATAACATTTCAGGACAGATGTTCTAGAAATGTTCTTTTACTCTTTTGATGAGATGTGTTAATGTTTAAATTTAAATATGGGTATGGTTTAGTTCAGAGAAGACTATTGTTTTCTGAATTCTTACTCTCTATCCAAGTTTAAAAACGTTATTTTCAACTAATACTAAGATGAAATACCATGTTAGTAGATGTAAATAGATTAAAAAAATAATGATGCTGTAGAAAGAGATATAAATTGCATTTCAAAGAAATGCCATCCAGGGTTCTTGGAGATAATGTTCTGTCTACAGTTGTCTCCCTTGTAATCTAAGAAATTCTTCAAATTGGTTCTAAATATTTGTTTTCTTTTCTATTTTCAGGTAAGTGCCGGACATCTTACATGGTAGTTAAATTTACTTTATGGTAAATAGGTGCTTTGACTCCGAGGTAAGAAGAAAGCATTAAAATAAAAATAATAAACATTTAAAACATTATAGGCCTTAATGATAATATTAAATTTCTGAATGGGTTGGGGTTGGTTTTGGAAAATGAAAAGGGACAGAGGACATGTAAGAGATGCATTAGTATTTTTTTCCCTGACAACTCTTTTTTGAAAAATGCTTAACTAATGTTTAGCATTGATCACCAGGCCTCACATTAGCTGTCACTAAATGAACAATTCAAGAAAAGTGTCTTTATTTAAAAGATGTTGTTTTATAAAAACAGTGTTAACTTTATATTTTAAAAACTAAGCTACTCGTGATCTATCCGACTTAAACAACAGAAAGTGTATTGCTTGTTTCTCAGTCCGATACTATACATTTGTATGAGAAAAATGTCAGGAAAGCACAGGAAACAAACATTTCTGTAGTATTAAGAACGTCCTTGTAACATAAGTAGGTGCACGATTTGCACGAGATTTACCAGTTGAAATATCCGACAGAAAAACATTTGTGTGTGAGATTTATCAAACACTTTTGCAGGCCTATGATTGGCCGGCTGGAGGTAGCTGTTGTCTAATTATTGTTTAAATTAGTGGTGAGCTAGCCTGATTTACAGAAAAGGAAGCAGCTAGGCTCGGCCGCAAAGTGAGCTAGCCTGATGTTAAGAAATTGAGGCCGCGATGCTGGGCCGCAAAGCGAGCTAGCCTGATCTTAAGAAATTGAGGCCGCGATGCTGGGCCGCAAAGCAAGCTAGCCTGATCTTAAGAAATTGAGGCCGCGATGCTGAGCCGCAAAGCGAGCTAGCCTGATCTACAGAAAATGAAGCCACCAATAAAACAAAAATCAATTCCTCGACTGTCATTGACCAACAATTAAGTGCAAATCCTTGATACAAATCCTAATTTTTGCATTTCCAAAGGCAAATAGTAATGTTAGGAATCATCAAGGGGCTCACAATGTTTATAAATACTTAATATATTTTGATTTTGATGATTGGTTTTTACCATTTGGATACAGTAATTTTGAAACAATGTCAGTGGGGGAATATTCGGATTTCCTCACAACTCACTCTGACACATCAGCACATTCTGCTATTTAATGGGCTTGATTTAAAAAACATTTCTCACTCGCACTTAAGGACATGAATGTTGGCAAAAGAGGGTTAGGGAACTGATTTGCTAATAGTTTGATAATGATGATACTTTGTGGGAAATGATTCACTATTTCATGTCCTTCTAATAAGACCCAAGGTCTTAAAATCACGGAGGTTAATTCCAGTGTTATTGATTAGTGTTCATTATAAACACGACTTGTTCTGCGGCTTGACAGTTTAAGATGGACCGAGAGATACTTTTAAGGAACTTGTTGATCGAGAAAATTGCAGGAAAGCAATGAATCATGGGATTAAAAAGGGAAATGATACGATTTCATGGCATTTGGGTTCATGTCGGCATTTTATACAGGGATGAAGAGAGATTGTTTACGGCTTTCTCTAACATGACACATGTAGAACTGTGTTTCTTGCAGATATACGCAGCAGTGCTTTTAAAAAAAGCTAATTTAAAAACAAACAGAAAAATAAGTTTATATGTTATTTATATAATGTAATCTTGTGAAAACTGCCAGTTATATAATGTTAACCCAAATCTTGAGCAATCCTTTTTTTCTTATAGCCATTATGTATTTATCAAGTCTTGAAATATTTTTTTTTCTTTTGTGCAGCAACCATTTATTTTTTGGTCATTTAAATTCAGAGATGTCTAGGGGTATTTGAATATGTCTGAAATCTTCACCTTGATAAAGAAGCTAATTTCCATGACAAACAGATAAAATCTTCAAAATATATTGCAGACAATATTCTTGTAGAGTTGTCTGTGTCTTTCAGACTGAATCAGCATATTGAATATTCATTATTGTAAGATATTTATCTTTTATTGTTCTTACATCACCGAAAATATGAAATGTGAAATAACTGTCAGCGTGGGTTCTCATGGGTTCTCCCATCAAGATTTACCATAATATGCCAATTGTTTTGATATCAGTCTCCCTAATTCAGTGAAAAATTTGATCAATGGTTGAAAATTTACAAATCTATCTCTTTGATGTTAGCTTTTTTAATCTAAATAATAAATGGGTAATTGTTCAGAATGGAGTTGTGGAGTATATTTCTGAGATGTTTGTCAGAAGTTTGGGTGTCTGGACAGATAACAAACAGCTTGGCTCTCCAGATATCCATAGTTATTGATGGCTGTGATATTGAGCTACAAGAATTGGCCATTTAATAAGAATTCTGATTTTTTGGTACATGAGAAAAATCTTTAGAGCGGTATTGTAGTGCTTAAGCGCCTGAAAACATTCTGTTGTGTATGTATCTGCATTGTTTAATGACTATTGTATAATGCTGGCTCCTCCGAAAACAACTTTTAGTGCTAGCGCCTCCAGAAACACACTATTGTAGTGTTTGAGTCTCCTAAGAAATTTATTAAAGCACTATTTTTAGCGCTAGCCCCTCCATTAACTATCTAAATCACACCATTAGGAGTCACTTAAGAGTTATCCCCCTTTAACGATGGAAATTATTTAAAACGAAGAACTTGAGAATCCTTTGACCAATCATCACAAAAGTCAGAATGTGAAAGGGCAAAATATCTTGGACAACCAGTCATATTGCTCAAGAGTTATCACCCTTTAATTGTAGAAATAACTAAAGAATCCTTTGTCCAATCATCACCAACTTTGATCGGAATGTGTCTGGTAATCTCAGTCAGGTTTGATAACCAGCCATGTCACAACGAGTCTATCAATAGTTATGAGCCTTGAATAGGCAAAAACTATTTACAGTGGCTGATCACCTAAATTTGGCCAATGTACAACCAGTTTCACGAAACTTTAGTCAAAAAATAGGATAAGCATATTTTAAGACAGTTTGCATCTTGTTTTTCATGAAGTTTGGCTTGAATTACATAGAAATATTGATATTTATTAAAATAATGCATGTTGTACATGTCGTCCTAATTTGCTCTTGGAACATTATAAGGGCACACAATCTAAAGAAAGTGTTTCTGTAGAGGATAATCAAGAAAACTAGAAGATAGTTGAGACACGTTCATTTTCTTTCTGTCAAGTCCGCCAAACTTGATACACGAAACCTTGTTTGGCCTCTAGCCTGCATGTTTACTTTTTTAAAATCATTTTGAATAATAACATTTCAGTGTGATTGATGACTTGATTACTTTATGTCAATATATAGCCTGCAAGCTTCCGGTGAACACAGATCTTGTCCAAGTTACAGAGATGCTTTCATTATTTAGGATGGTATTGGTAACGCAGTGATTTGTCATTGCTTGACGTGCGTTATCAATATTGAAGACTTTTGATTGTCTAGAGCAGTTTTAATCTCGGAATTACATGTCACATCAGTGAGACACTGTTGCCCAGTTAGATATTGGCCGTATTTTGTAGCCTCTTATGGTCTGAATAGAAAAAGTTATTGTTATTAAACTTGTCTTTAATGTTGGGTATTCAATCTGCAGGTACATATTTACTATTTATGTTGAGCTCATTCTTTTCTCATATAACATTTTGTCATTAACGGGGGACATTTTTATGGACTTTGCTCAACAGTTGATTTGTCGTTCATAACAGCTCATTGTAACATCATTGTACATCACACTACGACAATTAGACCAACATTGGGCAAACGTTCGGCTCTTCTAGTTGTTTAAAAAAATTTAGGACTGGATGTTTCCTTGCAAGTGCAAACGATGTGTGTTTGTTGAAAAATTTAAAATGCAAAAGCTTTGTCAACGTTTGGAAATCAACATTGGTGTGAGTTGTGCTCTGTTCGTTAATGTTCCTAAATGCTTGAATTAGTTGTACAGAGGTTGCTTTAGTTGGAATGATTGGCAAACATCAACTGAGAAACTGGCTGGCCGTTAACTTTACGGAAGGCTTGCCCATAGAGTACCTGATGCAATGAACCTGATTGGCAACCCAATGAGCTGGTGTAGGCAAACTTTGCACAGCTAACCGGTATTTAATTTGAACTTTGGACAATGGATCCTTAGTGGTATGACCACTTCTCTAGATGTCGCCTGATGCTGCCTTCAGCTTACTGTTGCTGAGCATTAATTATGTTTGTGTTATTTGGAATAAGTCAGCGACCACAGCACATATGCTCCATCTGTGTTGGTAAAAGTTCACCTACAAATACATACAATGCTGGTAAATGCTGCCAAGCCCTAGCACATGCTGACAAACATACGTAAAAGTTGGTGTGCAAGATGTTATACATTTTGCAAACATAATTTTGCCGACGTTTGGGCTCATTTCTTAGACTTTTCAAACGCTGACCAAAGCTGCTTCAAACGTCCATAGTGTGAACCCATCTTAAGTTCAGGCATTCAAGGGTTATTTATCACATATAGTGACACACGTATGGATACCATTGTAAAATAGATTTCATGCATAAAATAAACTAATTTTTCATTAGATGGTTACTAATTGTCAAATTTAATGTTTTCAAATGATGGACATGTTTTTGTATTGAATTTATACACTTCCATTAAAGATTATATGATTTGCATTAATAATCATTTGCTAATTCCAGTAGCATCACATTTCAAAGATCTTCTAACATGAATAGATCATAATCTGTGCAGTTATTAATGAATAATTTACCATGACTTTTGAATTATGGAAATTGAAATTAATGTGTGAATGATTTATATTCAACAGTGATTCTGTTACACAAATGTAGGATCTGGTACTGCAAAATCAGTTTTAGTAATTTGTTCAGGTGGTAATTTAACATCCTTATATAGAGCTAGATGAAATACCCTTATTTGCAATAACATATATTGTAGATATATTATTAAGATGAAGATGCCACAAAATGACCAGCATATACACAGCATTCCCAATTATCTACATATTGTATAGTGGAGGTATATTGACCTGTAAGCAGTCTTGTATTGCTAAGAGGATTGATATCATCAGTTTTGGTGTCGCCTGAAAAGACGACATATAGGGGTTACTTTTGTCGGCGGTGTCGCCGGCGGCGTCCGCGTCCCATTTTTCGCTTGTCCGGGGTATATCTCCTAAACTATTAGTGGTATCAACTTGAAATTTCATATGTGGATAGATCTAATTGAGGGCAAGTGCAATGCACAAGAACTGTTACTCTTGCTTCCATATTTTTAAAGGTATTGCCCTTTGTCATTTTTCATGCTTAAAGTTTTGTCCGAGGTATATCTTGTAGAATATTATCAACTTGAAACTTCATATGAAGATAGATCTCATGGAGGGCAAGTGCAGTGCACAATAACAGTAACTCTTGCTTTCTTTGTTTTAAAGTTATTGCCCTTTGTTAATTTTCATGCTTAAAGTTTTGTCCGGGGCATATCTTGAAGAATATAAGAGGTATCAACTTGAAACTTCATAGCTAAATAGATCTCATTGAGGGCAAGTGCAGTGTACAAGAACCGTTACTCTTGCTGCCATATTTTTAGAGTTATTGCCCTTTGTTAATTTTCTTGCTTAGGTTTTGTCCGTGGCATATCTCGTAAACTATAGGAGGTATCGACCTGAAACTTATTCCGTAGGTATATCTGATTGAGGGAAAGTGCAGTGCACAATAACAGTAACTCTTGCATCTATATGTTTAGAGTTATTGCCCTTTGTTAATTTTCATGCTTAAAGTTTTGTCTGGGGCATATCTTGAAGAATATAAGAGGTATCAACTTCAAACTCCATATTTAGATAGATCTCATTGAGGGCAAGTGCAGTGCACAAGGACCGTAACTCTTGCTGCCATATTTTTAGAGTTATTGCCCTTTGTTAGTTTTGTCCGGGGCATATCTTGAAGAATATAAGAGGTATCAAATTGAAACTTCATAGCTAGATAGATCTCATTGAGGGCAAGTGCAGTGCAGAAGAACCGTTACTCTTGCTGCCATATTTTTAGAGTTATTGCCCTTTGTTAATTTTCTTGCTTAGGTTTTGTCCGTGGCATATCTCATAAACTATCAAATGCCACCTACACTTGAAAGTTAAATGGCAACATCATTGTCTATAAATGAATAAAATGCCAATCTAACAGCTATAATGTCGACAGTAAATAATTCGTCAGGCGACACATCCGACTCGCGGAGTTCTAGTGTATTCTAGTTGACGTATATTGGCCCCTTAAATTGTCACCAGTCTTATATTCCATAGTAAAGGTATATATGGCCCTTTAATGTCACTGGTCTTATATTCCATATTAGAGTTATAAATGGCCCCTAAAGTGGAGGTATATTGCCCCCCTAGTTTAACAAGCCTTATATTGCAAAGTGGAGGTATATTGGCCCCTTAATGTTATCAGTCTTATATTCCATAGTGGAGGTATATTGGTCCCTTAATGTCCCCAGTCTTATATTCCATAGTGGAGGTATATTGGTCCCTTAATGTCCCCAGTCTTATATTCCATAGTGAAGGTATATTGGTCCCTTAATGTCACCAGTCTTATATGCCATAGTGGAGGTATATTGGTCCCTTAATGTCCCCAGTCTTATATTCCATAGTGAAGGTATATTGGTCCCTTAATGTCACCAGTCTTATATTCCATAGTGAAGGTATATTGGTCCCTTAATGTCCCCAGTCTTATATTCCATAGTGGAGGTATATTGGTCCCTAAATGTCATCAGTCTTATATTCCATAGTGGAGGTATATTGGTCCCTTAATGCCACTAGTCTTATATTCCATGGTGGAGGTATATTGGCCCCTTAATGTATCCAGTCTTGTATTACATAGTGGAAGTGTATTGGCCTCTTAATGTACCCAGTCTTATATTCCATAGTGGGGGTATTTTGGCCCCCTTAATGTCACAAGTCTTATATTCCATAGTGGAGGTATGCTGACCCCCTTAATGTCACAAGTCTTATATTCCATAGTGGGAGTATATTGGTCCCTTAATGTCACCAGTCTTATATTTCATAGTGGAGGTATGATGACCCCCTTAATGTCACCAGTCTTATATTCCATAGTGGGGGTATATAGAGGATATTTGTTTATTTCAGTGTAAGATCGTATTTTATTTCACGAGTGTCATAGAAAAACATATTTTCACGAGTGGCGAAGCCACGAGTGAAAATGTAGTTTTTTTATGATCACGAGTGAAATTAAATACGATCTTACACTGAAATAAACAAATTTTCTGTTTCTTTTATGCTTATTTTCGTAGTTTTATTTGTTTTTTATTTATTTCTGAATTACCCCCTTTTTTGAAAAGGGTGGGCTTTACGCCGCTACCCGTGGGGCGCCCCTCATGCATAATTATAGCTGTCAACTTTTTTACTTTCGGTTTGCTGAGAAATAGTTCTCTGCTATTCATTCTTATAGCTTAATATTCGCTCGTTTTTTATTGCAAAGCTTTATGAACAGTAAAAATGAGGTATTATTAGTGCACAAATGTTCCAAAAAATAATGAAAACACTTTTTATTTTAACCAAATTACTACGCCGCTATTTATAGAATGAAAATTTGGAAGGTCAGATGTGTTAGCAAAACAAATGTGGATACTCATTGGATTTTAACCATTCTTCTTAGTTTAAGACTGCATATACGCGTGTTTTTAGTAAGTTAATATAGTCATCTTACTGTCAGAGACCAGTCTGTTTCACTTTAAGATGTTTGTTTTCCAGAAGAGTAAATGCCACGCTAGTTTGTTGACACATTTTAAGATGTGGGTGGGGTAAAAAATATCGGATCTATCTGTAAATTGTTGTGTGAATTCTCCAGGAAGCTCATTTTACGTACTACAACGGTTAACAGTTCAAAATACATTTGATCGATGCTATAAAAATTTATTTATGTTCGAACAGTTGTTTTTGTCTGTAATTTGTTTGGAATGAAAGCAAATGTTCGAACATTCAGCTTCAAAGATCAGTAAAATGTTTGATAAACGGGATAACCGGTAATAAACGGTAAGTTGTTAATTTCCAATTATATATTTATTTAAATTTATAAAATATTTCTTTATTTTTTTTAACCTTTTTTGACATAATTTACTGAAGTCCAGTGTTCTGTTTTGACCAAGGCAAGTACATGTTACAACAAAGGAATTTAAAAGTAGTTCTGAAAATTGATATTTTCACTCCTTATTTTGCAGTGAAAATATCAAATTGATATTTTCACTGTTGTTATTTCACTGTTAAAACCCCATATTTCATCGTAAAGCATGAAAGAAATTGGTCCCTTAATGTCACCAGTCTTATATGCCATAGTTGAGGTATATTGGCCCCTTAATGGCACAAGTGTTATATTCCATAGTGGGGGTATATTGGCCCTTGAATGTCACCAGTCTTATATTCTATAGTGAAAGCATATTGATCCCTTAATGTCACTAGTCTTATATGCCATAGTTGAGGTATATTGGCCCCCTTAATGTTATAAGTCTTTTATTTCATAGTGGGGGTATATTTGTCCCTTAATGTCACCAAATCTGATATGCCATAGTTGAGGTATATTGGCCCCTTAATGGCACAAGTCTTATATTGCTAGTGGAGGGTTATTGGTCCCTTAATGTCACCAGTCTTATATTCTATAGTGGAAGCATATTGGCCCCTTAATGTCACTGGTCTTATATTCTTTAGTGGAAGCATATTGGCCCCTTAATGTCACCGGTCATATATTCTATAGTGGAAGCATATTGGCCCTTTAATGTCCCCAGTCTTATATTTTATAGTGGAAGCATATTGGCCCCTTAATGTCACCAGTCTTATATTCTTTAGTGGAAGCATATTGGCCCTTTAATGTCCCCAGTCTTATATTCTTAAGTGGAAGCATATTGGCCCCTTAATGTCCCCAGTCTTATATTCTTAAGTGGAAGCATGATTGGCCCCTTAATGTCACCGGTCTTATATTCTTTAGTGGAAGCATATTGGCCCCTTAATGTCACCGGTCATATATTCTATAGTGGAAGCATATTGGCCCTTTAATGTCCCCAGTCTTATAGTCTTTAGTGGAAGCATATTGGCCCCTTAATGTCACCAGTCTTATATTCCATAGTGGAAGCATATTGGCCCTTTAATGTCACCAGTCTTATATTCTATAGTGGAAGCATATTGGCCCCTTAATATCACCAGTCTTATATTCTATAGTGGAACCATATTGGCCCCTTAATGTCACCAGTCTTATATTTTATAGTGGAAGCATATTGGCCCCTTAATGTCACCGGTCTTATATTCTATAGTGGAAGCATATTGGCCCTTTAATGCCCCCAGTCTTATATTCCATAGTGGGGGTATATTGGTCCCTTAATGTCACCAGTCTTATATGCCAAAGTTGAGGTATATTGGCCTCGTAATGTCACAAGTCTTATATTGCTAGTGGAGGTATATTGGCCCCTTAATGTCACTGGTCGTATATTCTATAGTGGAAGCATATTGGCCCTTTAATGTCCCCAGTCTTATATTCCATAGTGGGGGTATATTGGTCCCTTAATGTCACCAGTCTTATATGCCATAGTTGAGGTATATTGGCCCCGTAATGTCACAAGTCTTATATTACTAGTAGAGGTATATTGGCCCCTTAATGTCACCGGTCTTATATTCTATAGTGGAGGTATATTGGCCCCTTAATGTCCCCGGTCTTATATTCTATAGTGGAAGCATATTGGCCCTTCAATGTCACCAGTCTTATATTCTATAGTTGAAGCATATTGGCCCTTAATGTCACCGGTCTTATATTCTATAGTGGAAGCATATTGGCCCTTTAATGTCCCCAGTCTTATATTTCATAGTGGAGGTATATTGGTCCCTTAATGTCACCAGTCTTATATGCCATAGTTGAGGTATATTGGCCCTTGAATGTCCCCAGTCTTATATTCAATAGTGGGGGTATATTGATCCCTTAATGACACCAGTCTTATATGCCATAGTTGAGGTATATTGGCCCTGTAATGTCACAAGTCTTATATTACTAGTGGACGGATATTGACCCCTTAATGTCACCAGTCTTATATTCTATAATGGAAGCATATTGGCCCTTTAATGTCACCAGTCTTGTATTCTATTGTGGAAGCATATTGGCCCCTTAATGTCACCAGTCTTGTATTCTTTAGTGGAAGCATATTGGCCCCTTAATGTCACCGGTCTTATATTGCTAGTGGAAGCATATTGGCCCCTTAATGTCACCAGTCTTATATTTTTAGTGGAAGCATATTGGCCCTTTAATGTCACCGGTCTTATATTCTATAGTGGAAGCATATTGACCCCTTAATGTCACCAGTCTTATATTCTATAGTGGAAGCATATTGGCCCCTTAATGTCACTGGTCTTATATTCTATAGTGGAAGCATATTGGCCCCTTAATGTCTGGAGTCCTATATTCTATAGTGGAAGCATATTGGCCCCTTAATGCCTGGAGTCCTATATTCTATAGTGGAAGCATATTGGCCCCTTAATGTCACCAGTCTTATATTGCCTAGACAAAGTATATTGGTCCCTTAATTTCACCAGTCCTATATTCCATAGTGGAGGTATAATGGCCCCTTAATGTTTGGAGTCCTATATTCCATAGTGGAGGTATAATGGCCCCTTAATGTCTGGAGTCCTATATTCCATAGTGGAGGTATAATGGCCCCTTAATGTCTGGAGTCCTGTATTCCATAGTGGAGGTATAATGGCCCCTTAATGTCTGGAGTCCTATATTCCATAGTGGAGGTATAATGGCCCCTTAATGTCTGGAGTCCTATATTCCATAGTGGAGGTATAATGGCCCCTTAATGTCTGGAGTCCTATATTCCATAGTGGAGGTATAATGGCCCCTTAATGTCTGGAGTCCTATAGTCCATAGTGGAGGTATAATGGCCCCTTAATGTCTGGAGTCCTATATTCCATAGTGGAGGTATAATGGCCCCTTAATGTCTGGAGTCCTATAGTCCATAGTGGAGGTATAATGGCCCCTTAATGTCTGGAGTCCTATAGTCCATAGTGGAAGTATTATAATTGTCCCCTTAATGTCTGAAGTTCTATATTCCATAGTGGTACTATACTTGCCCCTTAATTTCTGAAGTCTTGTTCTTGTGTGTAAGTCCTAAAAGGAACTCGACAGTAAATTTGTATCTTCGTTTTAGTATCATCACATAAATAAATTTAAGGAAAAAAACACCTCAAAGGGAGGAAAGATGAGGAATGGTGTATTATTTTGGCCTAAGGAAACAGAATAAGCACTGATGAGATATGTGGGTGTTTAAACCCTCAACCTTATGCTTTAAATCATAGTTTACCATTTACTGACTTATGCAAAGGATGTCTTTTATTTACTATTTAAAAATCAAAATATGGGGGTTGATGACTTCTTCCATAAATGATAAATTGATTAATGTGTTTATTTTTCTTGTTTATGTTAATAAGGTAAACATTCCATTTATTTTCAGATTGTATCTGAAGGATTAAATGTGAATAATATTATCTTGTTTGTGTTTGCATGGTTTACATTCTTTGAAATATTGTAATTAATTATTTCCATTAATTGATATGCAAACATCATTTTTTATTCTTTTCACTACCTGCCTTTGAAATAGTAGAATCGAAAAGTAAGAATGAATATGAGTTTTTAAGCACATGGAATACATCATCATGCTTGTAATACCAGAAGTTTTCTTTTGGTCATTACAAAGAGGACTGTGTCTTTCTGAATGAACAATAAAAAAAGATTCATTAATCATCTGTTTATTTACAAAAAAACATGGAGAGAACCTACTTTTTGGACAGCATTATTTTCAAACCAAATTTAACAATTTCACATTTTTTATGGACTTTATATAAGCATTATTTTTATGGATGTATTCCAAGAAGTATCTATTCAACATTATGTAACATCTGAAAAAGTGTTTCAGGAAGAAACAACAGAAGTGTCTCCTTTCTTTGTAATGAAGGCTGATTTTTTGTGCAATTGGTGTGTAAATATACGCTCCATCTTGTCTTGTGACATTTTCTCAATTACTCCCAGAAATAAAGAACATTTGGACAGACTTTTCCATTATCTTTCACAATATCCCCTCTCCCTATAGCAAATAAATTTTCTAAATAAAGGAAAGTTTGCCAGAGGACCCAAAGTATTACAGAATTAATGGGCTTTTGTTAACATAAGATTCTTGAGAAATAGTTTTGTAGGAACAACTTGTTGATATTGCTTTGAAAGGAATGGTATACATTTATAAAGGTTCTAAAGACCATATTAATTTTGTAATAAGCTTGAAAGACATTTGACTAGCCTTGTTTAATAGATCCGCTTGAGCTGAATCACATAACAGATAATCAGACAAATGATCTTCAGTCACTTGCTTAGAAGATGCCATGGAAACTGTGTGTTAAACAGTTCTGGTGGTATAGGTGTCCGCCTCTCTCCTGAAAGGTTGTTGGTTCAATCCCCATTAGGGGTACTTTTTCAATGGGCCTCAAAAAAGTTACAGTTCTGGTTTCTGCCCAGCATTAACATACTCAAGGTTTATTCTATAAGCTATCAGCGTTCGTCACAATCAAGCTAAAATAAGTTAGTACATAGTTCTTGTTAAAAAACATTGGACATTGATACTTAGTGGTTTAATGAATCTTCAATAATTGTTTATGTCATATAATTGCTGTTGCATGTTGCCAAAACTACATTTAGTAACAATTTTGTCCATTTTATGAGGTTAAACCAAAAATAACTGCAAAACTACTATTTGTTTGTAATGTGGTGCTAAATGGTTTTTGTGTGGTAATTTTTCATAACTTTCAATTGTCACATTAAAAGCATTGCCTGGTGAAAGTGTTTTTTTATTGCCAACCTTTTCTAGGGAACACCCTGATTAGCATTTTACAGTTTGCTGTATTGATCCTACTGTGGTGAGTCAACTTCAAAGGTAATAAACTCACTATCTTGCTTGAAGGTCTTCAATAATCAAACAGTTTGACACCTTTCAAGGCCCAGTGCCCCCAACATGATCAAAAGCCACCTGTAATTAGTGGCATGTATTTTCATGCAATATTTTCATTACACTCCAGGGCCAGCTCATGAATCTGTGATGATGGAGTGATAGATTGGTTCCTTACATGGGTAACAGTCAATTGTTACAGAAATATAGAGGAACTGGTATTAATATCTAATTGACATGCTCCATGAGTTCCTGGAAGGTGTAAGGGGTGATAGGGAAGCCCAATGGTAACCTGTTACACTCCATCTAACCCTGGCTAGAGCAGTATTTACCTTTACCAACTACTGAGTCAAAACCTGCTATGATATAATATTTAGTGGCACAAATAAATTGAATTGCTTGAAGCACTGCAAAAGTTAAAACCCTGTTTTCCATCAATACTGAGGAGAATAGGCTCACCACAGGCATCATTGATAAATGTGTTCTTAATTGCAGCTCTGGTATTATTTATATGGAAACTTTCCACATTTAATAATTTTAATCAAGTAATGACAAAACTTTGATGACAAAACGGATAAAAAAGATAAAACACATTGCTAGAAAAAGATAATTTCCATGAAAAATACATGATGCCTTTGATGAGATGAGTTTAATTCCATACCACAATTGGGAGAATAGGATGTTAGATTTGAGATAACCAGCATAATACAAAGTGTTGCAATTAATTTCTACATGCATGGCCAGAGTCTGTAACATATTGCAGCACAAATATAAAATGTTGTCCAATATTCTCTGACCTGATGGTGTTTCAAAGGCATTGAGAAATGTGATTTCTGACATAAACTTAGGTAGCAGATGGTTGCATCAGCTTTTTAAAGATTTCCCTCTGAACTTAATCAACTCTGATGAGGTACTTTAATGTCATTGTTGTCTGTCACAAATAATGCTCCTAGATATGTTTTCAATAACTTTCTGCTGTTTCTTACTTATCTCATTTTGGAAGCAGTTACACTGGCCATGTTTTATAACTCTACAAAGGTTAATTATATATTCAGTGAATGTTTTACAGACATTACTTGTACCCAAACTAGATGCTAAAGAAGATGAAAATGGAATAGAAAAATGTCGCAGACATGCAGATTATTTCATAGATGCAGGAAATCCTCTTGGGTTTCAAATATCATATCAATTGGATAAGTTTGTGCCCTGCGGTCTGCACTGTCTGCCGACTGCTGAGTTTCACATATATCACTGTATAATTATTTATTAATGTGTGTTACTTCACGAAAACAATAACCTGACTGCTATGGAAGCAAATGTAAATTCAGCATTATTTTAGGAGTATTTTGAAAGAGTTCTGCTGCACTGAGAGGTGGTTTTGGGTTTTCTGAATCAGTCAAATATGCATCATTTGTACCTGGATGATCCGACCTTAGGTGTTCTTTGATATAAGTGTCACAACTGTTGAGCTGTTCTTTTAAACAGGTTAAGTCTGATAGATCAATCTTTTATTACCCTGTTATTGATTGATACAACCTCTGCAGATTCAAATCATGTGTCAAATGATGTAACAGTTGTGGGTAATACTATGAACCAATGATCTAAAACTTTCTGCAGTATTGTTTGAATTGATACTCAGTCCTGTTCAGGGTGTTAAAGATCAATACTGATTCTACTGATTCCAATTAATGGTGACTTCAGATGCTTGATGTAACATGACAGTATTTACTTTCTAAAATGAAGCTCCTTTCAAGTTCTCGGTTTATTTTAGTCTTAGGAAACTTTAGAAATGATTGGTAATTACATTTGTAAAAGGACAGTTGTGTAACTCTGTACTTTTGAAACAAAAGTCCAGTTCTAGAAATAGAAGCTTGTAGGATGATTTCCAGAAAGAACCGATATTGACAGCTTTGCATCTACTTAATGCAAGTTGAAAGCCAATTAAATGGTGTCCCTATGGAGAATCGGATAACATACTGTTGTTCACAGCCACCAATGTTTTCCTGTTGCAGCTCACTTGTTGAATGTTCCTTAGATATGATACTCTTGGAAAATGCAACTATTGGTTTTTGAGGAGACTCCCCTCAGCTAAATGATCTTTGACAATAACACCTAACCTTAGCTTACAGAACCTCATTATACTTTCCAGTGAAAATACTATTACAGAATCTATCATTTATCACCAAGTGAAAAGTCACATCTGTGACTTAATGGTGACAACTTTCTAGTAGTTTTATCACCATGGAAACTGAATACACTCTTTCACTTGTTTCACTTCCGATGCTGCTGTGGAAAAGAAGAAATATGTAAAGTGAATTAATTGATGTTAAGTAGCTGCCATTCTTGATTAAAGAATTTACTAGTGAATTATTACCATAGCAATAGGTTAATGGGTTCCCAAGAATTTAATTGAA
The DNA here is from genome assembly GCF_026914265.1 of Mya arenaria. Lineage (NCBI taxonomy): Eukaryota > Metazoa > Mollusca > Bivalvia > Myida > Myidae > Mya > Mya arenaria. The sequence continues at coordinate 17,733,467 of NC_069135.1, read as the reverse complement.
AATGACAAGAAATTATAGTTAAGCAGAGGTGAGAATAGGTTATAAAGAATTGTGGAAGGATGGAGGATTTATGTAACAAGTGGTTGGATGCCATCAAAGGTCTAGATGATGCTGGACTTATGGTAAGTTTAATGATCATATGAATTTTACAATTTTTGTTGTTCTTTGTTTCATTACTCTCAAAAAAAACTCATTCAATAAGAATAATTACAGTGTGTGATTAAAGATTGGATTTTTAAAATTTGAAAATTTCGAAGTTTTATTAAAGATGACATATTTCATTATCAATTTTCTACATATTGTCATATTTTAGATCCTGTTTTATGATATTACTGAGGTTGCTTTCACCTTCTTCAATTTCATGTAATTTTATGTTCCATGTAATGCTCCTTCCATCAGATGAGAAAAGCAGTGAAGTATTGGCATATGGAACTGTGAATATTATCAATTATCTCCCATATTTTTTAAATTAACGCTGATGAGGAGTGATGACAATTACTTTTTAGTTATCATGCTCCTGATTATTTCTTGACAAAGGGCTTAAAACGTTATACAAACAGTAATCCTGTAAATGTAAAAGAATGGTTATGAATGTTTCTTTTTCAAATATTAAGATGTTCAAGGGTACTTAACGCTTTTCATTAAAAAAATTGTCAATAAATGTTGTGGCAAGGAAATTGACTCATACTTCTTTATCACAATTTTTGCTTGTCTGCCCTTATTTAAAGGTCAAAGTCATCTCCATAACCTTGGTGTCTGCAGCACTGCCTGGAGAGAGTCAAGACCTGACAACTGAAAATCTGTACAATTATTTCCAATTATTTGACAGTGTGTATCAAAATTATAAGGCTATAATAAATGTTCAATTTATATGCCTCTTTGACGGGAGCTTGAAAAACATGCACATGACAAAACCCTTCCTGCTCATTTTTGTTAAGGTGGACAAAATCCCCCCTCATCATTTTTATAAGGCATCGAAACGCCAACTAAGGTTTTAAAAGAGTGGACAAAACATCCCTTAGCTAGCACATCCACCTTGTCGTATAGTATTATTTAATACAATAAACCCTGGAGGGTTTTGTCAGCCTTCTCAAAAAAAAACTTGTGTGTTTTGACGTGATCTTGGTTCTATCTTGCACTGATAGACTTCTCATTTTCATACTCATGAATGATGTTTCCTTCCGCTGAGTAAGCTTTCTATTAAGCTATGCTCTTTAAAATATAAGGTTTCTTGTAGTTTATTTTGTTTCTCTTTGAAACTTTTATGTCATCTCTCAGAGGCGACATTAGCCAAACTGCCACAGGCAATAATAGTATTGAACAATTCCAAAATAGCCATATTTAACAAACCTATAAAATATTTATCTCTGAAATGCATTTTGAACAAGCAGTAGATTATTATTTCCTGGTGTTTACGACAAAATAGCATGATAGAAAGTAATTTTGAGGAACAATTTCATTCCGAAGACAAAATTTAATCAACTTATTTTATTGCTGTGTATTACTTTGATTTTGTTCTGTTATCCATACAGGTTAAAAAAATATGTATGCTTAATTAATATAATTAACAAACTACCAATTTCCTGTCTGTATCTTATAGTGTACCAGCCAACTGCAATTACATTATGACAAATTAATGACCTTTATACTGAATTTAAATGCAGGTTTTAGGCATTTTTTATTATTTTTTTCAAAATGTGTAAATTTAAACAAAAGCGGTAGATTTTGTCGGGACACCGGTAGAAGGGTCTAAAAAGCGGTAGATTTTGTCTACCGCCAGTCAAGTTCACATGTCTGATATCCTTAAAAAAAATGAAGGCGGAGCTCTTGTTTTCTGTCGGACCTAAGAAATATAGTATTTTATGTGTATTAAGTGGATGCTATTAATTGTGGACCAATGAGAATCTAGTTCTATTCAAATGTTTGAGCATGGAAAACCTGTGGGTCAATGGTGACTGAGATTCAAGCAACATTATCAAATAAATTGATGTCATCTGTAATTATTGCATAAATTAACATTGCAGCTGAGGTTCAAATCTCACCTAAACTCTGAATTTCATTCCAAAAAAAAACATATAAAAGAACAGCTTTGTCAACTTTATAATCCTAAAGTACACAGTGAAGACTGCGCAAGTGCCGACAATGTACACAATCTAGAATCTAGAAAACCCCAAACCTAATGTTCTACAAAATATTTTATGCGAACAATTATATGTGTGGAAAAGAAAAAAATGAACCTATACATTATACTCAATTCTCATTGATGCACACATACACTTTTAATGACCTTCAACGTTTTGAGGGTTAATAAAAGATAATTGTATCTTTAAAACTAGGCACATTTGTAATGATGTTGACCTTAACTGGCAACCTCTCAAGGTCAAATCAATGAACATCCAGGCACTTACATTATTACAAAGATGTTAACCTTTTAAGTTGGAACACAGCTAAGTGAAGGTATGCACCATTTCAATGATGGTGACCTTTCATAGTCAAATATATAGGTCAAGGCATGTGTCATGTCAATGATGGTGACCTTTCATAGTCAAACACATAACTTGATGCACCATGACAATGATGGTTTCTTTCAAAAGTCAAAAATCAAGTAAAAGCAAGCACCATGTCAATGATGCTGACCTTTCAAGGTCAAACAAATAGTAAAGGTATGCACCATATCATTGATGGTGCCCTTTCAAGGTTGAACAAATCAATGAAGTCATATGCACTTTGTCAGTGATTGTTACCTTTCAAGGTCATACAAATAAGAAGTGACCATGTAAATGATGGTTACCTTTCAAGGTCAAACAAATAAATAAAAGTATAAACCATGTACATGATGGTGACCTTTAAAGGTTACATAAGGGAAGATATGCACCATAACAATGATGTTGACCTTTCCAGGTCAAACAAATAAGTGGAGATATGTACCATGACAATGGTTGTGAGGTCAAACATTTAATAAGAATGCACCATGTCATGATAATGATGACCTTCCATTACGTTCACATACTGGTATGATCAATTTAGTGCAATTAATGGATGTCAGTGATAGTGATATTTCACTGACTAAAATGTAGATGTAACTACCACACTTACAATGATAAACATTTGGTAACAGTGTCCAGATTTCAAGCATTCTATAAGGAAATCATCAAGTCTCAGTGATAATTTTACTGAACCAAAATATCTGTTAAATATTTATATAGTTGATCTAATATTATATGATTGATTGTTAGCTGATATATTCCCGAGTGGGGATCATATGTCCAATTTTTTCAAGTCTAAGCATATATTTAGTTACAGAAAAATAGTCCGCAGCTATTGACATGAAACCTCCTAGACATGGGGGGAAAATGGAATTCTGCAGAATTTGATGGATTAACTAATGTTAACCATAAAGAGTATTGTATCATATGAGGCTGAGCAATATATCATGTTTGAAAGATACAGATAAACTCAAATAACAAAAACATAATGGTCAACAATGGACCGTCAATTTCCACATAAACCTATTAGGAGTAATTGATAGGCATTGGGACTGTACAATACAACTTTGGTCCGCCTATATCCTCTAAATGGGTTCAGTAATCAGTTAATGTGATTTCCAACTCTTTCATCTGAATTTCGCCAATCCACATTTACTTTCCCCTTCCTTATAAGTAGCTTTTTTCTTATTGTTACATTGCTTTCAGCGTAATTGCCAGCAGAAGACCTTCAGTTTGGATTTCTTGCCATAATTTGGGATAGGTTTTCATATTTTGTACAGGATGTATGTACTAAGTTTGAATACTTTTGAAACTGAATGTCAAGATAACACCCAACTAATATCCTTGTGGGTGGTGGGCCTATCACAGTGTTTGTTCAATTTTTCTTTCATCTTTTTAACTTGTCTTTAATGTACTTCAGCAAAGTAGAGTATTAATTTGATTATTTTTTACGCACAATTGATAGAAGTTTACACAAATATTCCCACAATGACATCATTGCATTAATCTTCAACAGGTCTGTTTGCTACTGTAATTGAAAGTTTTCAGTTTCAAAGGATTATGAGTTTATTTATTTCTGATTGGTTTTACCGAGTCCATTAAAGATGACTGTCAACATTGTTTGCTGACCTTACTTTCGTTAGTGCAAGCTTTTTTGAACTCAAAATTGTCATGGTGATTTTTTACATTCAAGTACCTCTCAAATTAAAACTGTAAGCTGTTTGCATCTTGTCACTAGGATCTTTTAAAAGCTATTGTATACATTAATGTGCCTTTTCAAAGAGCATTAGTACCAAATGGGATGGATGCTTCTGCAGGATTCAAAACAAGACCTGACTCTGAAAACATTTTATTGTTTTTACTTGTCTCTGTCGTTTTAGTTTCAAATGTTTAAATAATTGCCTTACTAAATTGTCATTTCATCTTAGTCTATTGCCTGTGCAGCCTCCTAAAGGGATCTCTGTGCCTATATGGAAATTCTCCCTTGTAGGTGTGGTGACCCCCCCCCCCCCGCCCCCCCCCCCCCCCCCCGCCCCCCCCCCCCAAAAAAAGAAAAGAAAACTAATTTTAAAAATAGAAATGAAATATTCCGCATTGACAATTTGTTAGCGTTGCTTTACAGCCATCAAAGCTTGTTTACATGGTAAATGATACAAAATAAATTTTAAGGAGATTCTTACAGAGTTTATGCCGCAGTCCCTACAAGGAAGGCTAAGATAGTAACACCTCATATCCGCAGCTAGCCAACAGGTGAGAAAATCATCGCAAATGGCTACTACAAATTTTTCATAATGTTTTCTTGGACCGAAATTATGAAAAAAATGATTTATTTTGGACCCATTTTTTTAAGCTATTTGCTGTTACTAATGTGCAAATCTTCCCTTCTATACGGTACAGGCACCTGAACTAAAAAAACAGAGAAAATGCCTTACAATGGGAAGATTGTGAAATGTTTGCAAGATGTGATAAGGTGTTACACAAAAATTCTTGTCAAGAATCTTTTGGCTGTAACTTTCATAGGCCTTAATTATGGGTTCTGTTAAGACATAGAAGGTTATGGTAAAACTGAGGTGTCACTTTAGACAGGTAAAAGGTCATGGTCACACTGAGAAAGCTAGGTCATGGTAATATTTAGAGATCACATAAAGACAGGTAGGCGGTCATTTTTACACTTAACTTTTTTTAAAGACAGCTTGAAGGTCACATTGAGATGTCATTCAAAGACAGTAAGAAGGTAATGATCACACTGATATGTCTTTCAAAGACAGCTTAAAGGTCATGTTCAGAATTAGAGATCCTACAAAGACAGCCAGAAGGTCTTGGTTACAATGAGGAATGAAACAAAGACAATCAGACGGTCAAAGTCGCACTGCGATGTCATTAAAAGAATGTTTAATGGTCGCAATGAGGTGTAATTCAAAGACAGCTAGAAGGTCATGGTCACACTGAGAGTTTATAGAAAGACAGATATACATGTAAGGTCATGGTCACACTGAGAGTTTATAGAAAGACAGCTATAAGGTCATGGTCACACTGAGAGTTTATAGAAAGATAGATATAAGGTCATTGTCACACTGAGAGTTTATAGAAAGACAGCTATAAGGTCATGGTCACACTGAGAGTTTATAGAGACAGCTATAAGGTCATGATCACACAGAGAGGTTGTAAAAATACATTTAGAAGGTGATGATCACTAGAAGGTGATGATCACTTTAAGAGGTCATAAATATAGATATATAGAAGGTCGTGGTCACACTGAGACAGCTAAAAGGTCATGGTCATATTGAGTGGTCATACAAAGACATCTAGAATGTCATGACTACACTTACAGGTCATATAAAGACAGTTAGGTCATAAATACACAAATAGTTATACTTAGAGGTCATCTTATTTATAAACAGTTACAGTGATCAAGATCAGTACAATTAAAAGTGTTCCAAGCAATTGAAATAGGATATGATCTTTGTTATTTTTTATGTAAAAATGTGCCATTTTGGATCAAAATACATCTTAGAATAATAACAGTTGAGATTTAGGCCTTGCATCAGGGATGAACACTAACTGAATTTCCCAGAGATCCAGTACAGACACAATAAGTTGAAATTGGGTGTCCCTTCCTAAGTCAGGGGTCCCGTCGAAGATATGTCTTTGTTCTTTATGTTATAGTGTGGACTTTTATATTATGTCTGTTTTATGTAAAATTTCAAATGACATGTTGTAGAAGGTCTCTTAAATTCTTCCGTTTCATATGAATCCTGAGTATGAATCATGTCTATGATCCCAAATATAAAGATTTAATTACAAATGAATAGAATCGATGCATTTTGTGCTTCAATTCTATCTATGAAAGATGTAAAACCTGAAGCAGAGTAGCAAAAACCAGCAGTGTAAACTTTATCACCTCCTGCGCAAATAAAATATACTTTTTCGATTGTTGATTTAATTCTGCTTGAATGCTACACAAACTTTGGGTTTTCATTTAACATTCTGCCAACAAATTATGACTTGGAGGTTCTGGAGTCCTTCCATGAAATATGGTGTCCTCAGGATGACAGGACATCCTAAGTATCGAACCCTGCTCGCAATGAGTTTAACAGAGAGCATCCTCATGGTTCTTCAATATTGAGTAATACTTCAGGAGAACATTTGTATTGATTTGCTCATATTGATTATAGAACTGTTCACTAATGAAGGTTTAATACTGATTCATGGTGGCTGCATCCCAATATGGTACTTTAATGAGAAAATATGTTTCATGCTGCATGTTTTGTAGTGATAGCTGCAGGGGTCTAGATGAGGATTGGTAAGGTTATAAAATTCTCATCAGTTCAAAACATGTTTTTTCTTTTGCTTTTTATAATTTTGTTAGCCATTTGCAAAAATATTTTTATATTTCTGTAATGAGATGTTCTTAGCTAGAACATTAAATAGGCATTGAATAGGAACAATGAAAATCCAGCTTAACTATTATATTATTCGATATTCCTCAAGAAAAAAACTTATGCTGAATTGGCAGTAAACATTTCTGTGAAAACTCTCATTCATCCAAAACAGCTTATCTAGGAATATTTGGTCTTGGTATAAACTGCAGAAACTCCCATTAAACTGGCCCTATGGCCACAAATATTTCATCCACAACTACCATTTTAGGAAAAAGTCCATATTTGTGTGGCGTTTCTGGACAATTTTATCTACGGTATATGTACGATAAGAACAAATGGAGTTTATGGATAAATTCCGGGAACTTTATTGAAGGATTTGTCATGAAATTGTCTGAGAATTGTCATTGTTTTATCTGCCTCCAGAGACGTGGTTAGTGCCACAGTAAGTCTGGGAGCAGCTAAGGGAGGTTATTTGTGTGAAACATCACACCCAGGGGAGTTAATCTCATTAATTAGTCTGGGATAATAGGCACTGCATACAAACCTTTAATATGACTTATTTTCTTGAGGATTGGTTAATATAAATGATCTTAGAAATGTGGCAAATTGTGAAATGAATGAAATTTAGAGAACTTAGATTGAAATATGAAAAATGCTAAAATTTATTATAAAGGCTGAAATAAAAAGGCATGGTGTTTCGTTCCCCTCAGCAACATTGAATAACACATTGAAAATTGAGGATGTATTTAGTGCAAGGTGGTTTTAAAAACTCTAGAGGATTTAAAAAAAATCTGTTTCATTTCAAAGCTAGACAAGAGTTTGTGTAAGCCTAGACTGCTTCAAAATATAATTTATTTTAGAATGAGCATGTCTGTCAATGTTTGAAGTGTCTGACTGGAGACCACACAAGTAATTGAACTTAATATTTCCCTAGAATCCCAGCTATCAAGGCAATGTAACCTTAATGTATCACAAGGGAAACATAAAATTCTTACAGCATATAAATAAACAATAAACAATTTAAAATTTCTGATGAAATTTGACTCTGGATCAACTTGTATACTGGGTAACTAGACAAAGCCGAGTTACATCCTCCAAATGATTTTTTTCTTGTGAGAACAGCCAGCTGTCATTGATAGAAACCGCCACATTTAATTTTTTTTATAAAAAATGTTTTTTTTCAGTTTATATATGTAAAACCTTAGGTTATGTCATGAGTCATCACATATAATAAAGTTATATTTAACCAGTGTATATATACATATATATATATATATATATATATATATATATATATATATATATATATATATATATATATATATATATTGAAAAGAAAAGATAAAAGTGTTATTGTAAACAAATGGGATCTGATATATCATTTTCCATGGTCAGTCCTGAGGCTTAATGGTTGGTTGTACAGTTAGGATTATATTGGCATTTTGTTAATTATTGAAATTACTCTATGCATATAATATAGTATATTTTAACAGAAAACATTAACCTGATGTGAAAACAAATATGTCTAGCATTTAGTGGATTCAATAATTTGTAGGCAAATGAGAATCAAGTTGTATTCCAACATCTGCCTCACAGCCAGGTGCTTCAGGGTCATGACATTTAGGCAAAAAAAACCAAAAAACCTGTGTTTCCGGTAACCCGACCGACCCTTTTTTTTCCTTGCCGACCCTAATCTTTTTTTAGACATAAAAGTAAAAATAATAATAAATTTTTTTTATATATATTTAAATATATCATCATTATTTTCGTTGTTTGTCTTTCAATGTCACCGGGGAATAAGCTTTCATTCCTGATTATGTATTACCGAGACGGGAAAACAAAATGGCGGAGGGCGGCGAAGCCTGTCCGATATCTTCAAATTGGCAAATGCATGTTTTCGGTCCAAACACGTGGTTGATCACAGGATACATTTTTTGCTGTCTTTATAATGAAAATATTTTGAATTATAGTTCGCCCTGTTATTTATCTATATCCATGTCCAAAATAAAACTTACTGTTTAACGATTAGGCTTTGCGAATTCATGCAGGCTAACTGCCAGGTTCCAAACACATTTCATTAATCGTTACATTAATTTATCAGCAGTTATCAATGGTTATTTATTTCGCGTAATTTAAGTCCCATCAGCTGAAATCCAAACAAAAACCTTCGAAAGTTAACAGCACATTTATTGGAATGTGTCAGCTGCAAATCAGACGGTACAATTTGTGACGTCAGAGCACGAGCGGTGACACGATCAAAGGCGCTTGGCTATGGTTTGTATTTAATTCGGTCAGTCAGATACCGTATGATTCCATTTGAATGCCAGGATTTCGCCTAGGCTGGTAAGAAAATACCATACGATCGAAAATATAATAATCATTAATCGTCGTCTTGGAATCTTAAAACAATGACCGAAATGTTTGAATTCATTATAAATATTAATGAAACTTTGATTGTACGAAAATAAGATACGTAAAATAAATCAATATCCGCGTTTACTTGTTCTATTATTAACCTACCTCCACTTGAAGGCCTAGTTTAAGGAGCTCACTGTTGACAAGAAAATCGGCGATTTTCCTCAGTAAATAAACAAATTTAGTTGATAATTGACTGTTTGGCTCGAACATTATCACAGATTTAAAAAAATGAAGTGCTGGATTTTTCTTTAAAACCAATCACGACTTATAAACGAGTATTGTATACAAAAAAACACCCGATTTCATGGACAAAATTGGCGGGAAAATACGGTAGTCGAAGGTAAGGAAATGTTTTCAGACATTAAACAATGCTGTTTTATCAGACTTTTTGTAAATAAGGAAAAAAAATAACAGAAAATTGCATGATATGGAAACTGTAAAAAAAAAAAAAAAAAAATCCCGACCGACCCTATTTTTTTTCGCCATGTCACCGGAATTTTTTTTTTTGGCCTTAGCAAAACTCTGTAATCTTGGATAGACTAGCTTATTCGGAAGCAGCAGCGCTGTGGATATCTGGCAGCAATGGACATTTTGTTGAACGTTCAAATCTTACCATATCTAGATTTTATATCAATAACATTTACTGACAAAATCATGAAATAAAATATGTCATCTGTTCTTCTACAAAATTTAGCGACAAAGCGTTCTATGGAGAATAAAGTTCAAAAAACACACACACAAAGGTGTGTATAAATTAGAAAGAAAGTGGAATCCTTATTAGTTCAAACACTCATCATATAAATTATAGTATATAATGCTGCTAATGGTATGAAAAGATACGCATTTGAAAATATGCAAAATTGTTGCTTTTTCAAACCAATATAAACAAATACAGCATCTTTATAGAGAAATGTCTGTAATGTCTCGAAAATAGTAATTAAGAAATGATAATTAAGATTGTTATGAAAGACAATGAGAGTTACATAATAGTAATAAACACTTTGTAATTAGCACACACCTATGTATGTGTGATGTTTTTTTCTTTATTTACAATGAGAGAAGGTCGAGGTCATGTCACAAGATGTTTCCCATCATTGACATTACCCCACCCACTCTGGTTGCCCTGTCATAGGTAACGAAATTAATACTTTTTTCTCAGGTTAATTTACCCATACAATGAAGCCTCGGGTAAGTTGAGACTTTAACAAATGTGAAATGTAGAAATTTGGATAAAGAATAGGTTTCATGGACACTTCTGAATTCATTTGTTTTCCGTCTTACATGTATATCATCTAACAAGTATTTTTGTGTGATTTTTTGGTGTATAAAAAAAACAGTACATGCTTTATCACAATATTTACTGGTAGGGATTTTGGAGGAAAAGACACTGTTTTGGACTTTCAGGTATTTCATAAAAAGAACATCTTTGTCTGCATTAAAAAAAGAAGTGCACTGGCTTTACTTTTTTATGTAATAAAATTTCATGTTGATGCATTTTAGTTTATACTAATTTTATGTCAAATATGTTTCTGAAGACATCTTTAACCTCAGTTATAAATCCCTCTCAGGGTTTCTTTTTGATGGAAACCTGGAGTACTGTACGGTATGTCATTTTAAGGGCCAAGAGCCGCTTGTAGGGCTCATGACAACAAGGGTGCCTCTCAGATCCAAGACTCCTGCAATGTCTACAGTCAATGTATGGTGGCAGCATCATTGTTGTCATGCAACTAATTAACCGATTAAAGAAAGTGTCATTTTGTTACCCGCCACAGTGCACATGAATGACAGTTCTTCTTCATCATGTTTCTTTTCTCCTTTGACCCTGCGAACGAAGACCCATAGTCACTGTTTACTAACATCAAAGGATCATTGAAGAATATAAATGTAAAAACAAACTTAATGGAGTTACAAAAACTGAACAATACATGGTTGAAGTAAGCTAAACAAGGGAACAGACAAACGCTTTCTTCTTACCTGATTGGTTTTGAAGCAGCATATAAAATGCATGATAAGATGAAAGTTCACTGTCCTAATTATTCTGATAAGGTAGATACTGTTAATTCAATTATTTAATTCTTTTAATGTTTTATCTTTTCAGGTAAGTGGGGCTTGAAGAATAAACATGTAGAATGAAACAGTAGGGCAGTGGTTTTTATCTGCTGATGGAACTGTTTGGTAGTACTCTTATCTGCAGATGAAAGGTAGGGTGGAGTTTATTTCATTGCTGAGACAACCTGTTAGATTCAAATTTGATAACAACTGAAAGAATAAAATATTATTTGTAAGACTTACTTTTGTAAGCTACTAATGCACCAGTCAATTGTAACCAAGCCCCCCCCCCCCCCCACCAGGTCCGGGGAATAGCTGGGACTTTCGGTCCAGCCAAGCTCGGGTAAAAAAAAAACCTGCAGAGACAAACTGCTGGTAAAATCCCCGCCAAATGCCCCTGCACCCAAGGGACCCTAGGCAAGGCCCATTCCCCGCTATTTTTGGCGCAAAGTCAAAACCACAGCATTCACCCTACACTGCGGGGCCACCTGGAAGGTAATGCACCAGCCAAATGTAACCTCAGCCCCTTAGGTCCAGGGAATAGCAGGCACTTTGACAAATGCCCCCGCACCCTTGGGACAAAGGCCTATCCCCCACTATTTTCAGCACGAAGAAACAAAACCACTGCATTCACGCATCGCACTGCGAGGCCCCCGGAAGATAAAAACACGGCCCATTTCCCCCGCTATCTTCGTTTTACCTCCCGACCTGGGGTCCGTCAGGTTACAATTGACTTGTGCATAATTTAGCAAGCCATTTTGTGCATGAAGGAACCCAGCATCTGAGCTCTCATTTAAACACTCAGTATAAACATGACAGCTCTAAGGCTGGGGTTAAAAATAGGCTAGGTAAGGAAAGCGGAAACAATAAAAAAAATTACACCTTTTAAATATATCATCAAACTATGACTTTGACAGTATGCATTGCATTGTTTGCAAAAAGAAGGGAGGCTAATCATGGGTGACTAATTAAAGAAGATGAATTGCCTTTCTTTACATGATGGAAAGTGCTGATCAGAGTGACAGGAATGATTCCCTGTATCTACATAATGGTACTTATTCTCCGCTTTAACCCTGAAATTGCTTCAAATTAGTGTGAAAAAGACATCTTTCTTTGTAATGAGGGCACATAATTTGTCATTAAGCCACTTATATAGGATGTATTATCTCTTTCTTCATAGAAAAACATTTTTCTTTTCTTAACTATCTAGTCTTTCAGTTGAAATATGGACAAAAATACATCTTAATGCAACAGAAAATATACACATACTATTAAACTAAATAACTGCTCAAGTGAAATAGTACACATGTATGAAGGCTTGTTAAGTCAGAAGAGAAAAATAATATCTATATATAATATAGAATTTCACTTAAAAATCACCTTCTACATAAAATGTTGCATACAGATGTTGTAAAGCAGAAAATAGAAAACGGTAAGAGATTATTAAGTGTACATTATATTGCAATACCACATGCACAATGTCTTTCTGATAAATGTCTGTAAATGTTCAGTCTTTCTTTCTCCTTGGGTAGCAGGCAGGGTCAAACAATTCTTCTGGCCACACACACATTTTATGGTCATTTTATTGAGTTTTATTCCCAAGTAATGTCATTTCATGGACAATTGCTAACCACTCAATGAACTTTGAGCATGGCTCTTCTTAATTAAGATACAGTACATAGAAGTTCTTAAAAGTATTTCATTTTAAAGACCCTACTTAATACAGTATTCTTGATGTTGGATACTCTTTGGGCATATACACTGTACATTATTCTCATTAGTGTGTTTTAGACCTACGTAGAGAGTTGTATTATTTCCAGGGTGTGCAGTGGATTGTTTAGTACCTTTTTTAAAACAATGATTTTTTTTTCTTCATTTTATCTACAGTTCTGTGGTCAAGTGTTTCCATGTGAACAATGCGGGCAGTTCTTTAGTTGTCTTTTTGGAATGTTAATCATTAGGCTTATTTGATACTTATCTGTTGGGAAAAGGGGGGGGGGATTAGGTCAGCCTGCCCTGATTTTCATATTTTTTATGTTTTCCAACACAATAGCCTGGGAAAAACTGACTTATTTGACCTTTTTTTCAGCAATTGATAAAATAATGATTTGCCTCATTATGACTGATCTACTTTTGAAGTGGAGAGTAAACGTACAAAGCGAACCAAGTTTCCTTTAATGTTGAAATTGTTTAGGACCTTTTGCGATTTTGTTTAAGGAATATTAAGTTTTAGGGCGATTTGTTCAAGTTACAATATAGTGTGTCAAGTAGTGTTAAAACTTTGCTTATTGGCATAAAATAAGGAGAAACTTTATTATTTGTAACATCAAAGGAGGTGTGCTTTTTGAAGAAAAGTAAATTCAATTATGACCTGATGGTCGCTGAGATAGGTTTGTAGAAAGTCAACTAAATTACAGGCCAGCTCAAATCTTGTTAAATGTTTACTGAAACCTTTATATGATGAAATTAGGGATTATTTAATCAAAGTAAAGTTCAGAAAAGTGAATTTGTCCAAATATGAGTTTGTTTATGTTGGTTATATTTTGAAATGTTTGATCTGTAAGGACTGTTATTATGGACTAGAATTAGACCAAACAGTGACTCAGTTATGTTTTTATTCATGGTCCTTGTCATAAAAAAACATAAACAGTGAAATTGAAGAAGTGTTTTTTTCATTGCCATTTGGACTGTCAAATGTCAATCAAAACAGATTATTATTTTTATCATTGTGAAGAGACACTTTAATACAGTCACTTCTTATGACAGAGATCATGGGTCTGAAACTCAACACAATGTTTTTCTGTAGGAAGAGACACTTTTCTGACATATCTTTGGCCTTTCTTGCATTTTGGTCTTTATTTCGTTCTGTACTTACGATTGGCACCATTTATGACGCAGTTTTACTTTGACATGTTTTGTATCTTGAGTTTTCAAATTACACCTCGTTAACCCTTTGATTTTTCAGGTTGAATACTATACTTTTGTATGATCAAATTTCAAAACATTTAACTGTTTATAACATTATCGGGGAAACTGTATTGGAAATGGCACTGATGGTACCTGGACAAGGCGGGTACAACATTACAATGCATGGGGACCTTATCTTGCAACTCTCTGCAGTGGAATAAGTGCAGCAGATTAAACAGAGCTGGACAAATATCAGTTTTGGAAAACCTGACTGTTTGATATATATGGCATTTGGAAATCTTTTACGAACTACTCTCAATGGCTCAATTATTATAAACTGCCAGGTATTTCAATCAGTCTTGCATACAAATACTCATTATTTATTATTAAAACTGAATTTGTGTCCAAGCCCTGTACCCACTGAAATTTCATTTTGATGTGAGAACTTGCTTAAATTTAAAAACAGTTTGAAACAGTGAAATATCAATTGTATTTCACTGAAAAATCTCTAAAGCACCGGATCGCATGTAATAAAAAAAAAAACATCTTCTTAAAGGAAAAAAAAGGTGAGTTCACTGAGGTTCTGTTCATCAAAGACCGGAGGACTGAATTCTGGTGGCACTTTTCCTTATTCCACTCTGCAATATCACTGTAATCTTGATGAAATCTGTTATAACAAAATGCAAGTGACATTATAGATGATTATGCACAGATTATCCTTTGACCTGGATTGTGACAAACCAGGCACTTTACAGCAGATTTATGGCTTAAAGATCATTATACTAAGACCTCTTATCCTAATTTCTTCACAGGATTGCGGCTTCTTCAAATCACTTTCAAGTGAATTCAGGTGCAAAACTCATGTCTCAGTTTGCTCTTGATAAACATTATGGCTTAATAAAACACAAACATTTGGTAATGCAAGTATAGGTATTTAAGAACTGGACCAGTGTAATCTGAGACTACTCTAATTGGAAAATGAACTCTGCCTGAAACAGCTTTGAAGTTATCTGTCATAATGCTTTAAACTTTAATAAAAAGCATTATTATGGTAAAAGTCATGATTAAAGGCAGTCAAGAAGATCAGGATGATCTATTTTTAGGGCATACAGTTTATGTACTTATTTACGTTCTTAAATAGAACTGAGCATTTTGTATATCAAAATTTGAATAATTTCTGTTGCTTCATTTTTTAAATTTTCTTTAAACTGTATTACTGATTATGTAATCAAGAATACAGTACAAGAAGGCAGTATAACTAATTTATTTATTTATATTTTATTAGGTTTGAAGAAGCATTTGCTCTTGGCTGATTTGCTTCTTTCTTTCATAGGCATTATTGTGATGAATATTATTGTGGTAAATTATATAAAGGGTTTGGAGAGATGGTTGAAGTTGTCTGTGGGTGTGTTATCCAGTTCTATCCCCTTGTATCCCAATACTAAATAACTATTGACTGTAGATGGAATAGTCAAGTCTGTGTATCAGGGTCTGAGGCAATGACCTCAACATCGAAATCATGCTCTATTAGTATAAAACAGAACCCAACTAAAATAACTAAGAACAACCATCGTGACATAAGTCATGATGAACTCTTGGAGGTTAGAACTCTCACCTGGCCATGGTCTATTATCTTTTGATCAGTCTATTATTACAGCTTTTAGGACAATGAGAAAAATATGAAAGATATTTATTGTTCAAATGTGATATCAATCAAAAATCAAAGAACAATGACACATCTAGCTTCCATATGTTGGTAATCTGTGCCATATACCTTGTACAAGTCTTTACAAATTATTATGTCTGTTTTGTTTTTATTAATTGGCTTTTTAATTATACGAGGGGTGTTCAGAAAATTTTGAGACAAATTCGGTCATATTTTTATTTCTTGACATTTTCGTATGATTTTTTCAGAATTTGCACCTACACATTTCATCTATTCATTCAAACTATGCATACCACATATTCTTTGATTAAGACAATTTATTTTGTTATGTTATGGTAACCTTAGGTAAGCTTGAGTGGTGCACTATTACATCAACATCGAACCTGACTGTAGAACTATGAGTTTGTTCTACATTTATGATCCTAATTAGCTCTGCAAATTGAAGGTAAAGTTTGTTGACATGGTTCTGGGAATCTACTGGATGTCCATGACGTCATTTTGGCTCTATACGGTAAACAAGTAAAGGCATTTAGTGACTTGAATGAATCCAGAACAACGATATTTGGTCAAATTTTGCTTCAGATGGGTAAAAGCAGACAAGAGACAATAGCTATGATCTAAAATATGTATGGTGCTATACAGCTATGTCTAGGACTCAAATCTATGAGTGGTACAACACTTTCAAGAAAGACCCTATGCATGAGGCAGTAAATGATCCAAGGCTGGACGTCCCAACCCAGCATAAGGACGTCCTCCTCTGGAACGCCGGGGCAGCCATTTACTATAAAAAGGTATTAATTTGTTGACTGGTTATAAGACACACTTTTTTCCCCTCAGATTTCGATGTAAAAAAATGCCTGCGTCTTACAACAAGTAACAAGCTTTTGACATTTTTTCTAAGGTTGATTTCAGACTGAAATTGGCTCTTCAGAAAAATTAGCTAAAGAACTTCAGGAAGACTTTATCAATTACAATTTTAACATTTTTTCTATACGTCCTAAAACCCAAAACATAGATTAAAAGTTTTTCTCGGGTTATTCACAGATTTTTTTGCCGCGTCTTATAACTTCTATCATCTTATATAACCAGTCATTTACGGTAATAAGTAGTTCAGCATAAAAATAAATGCAAAATCACCGCTTTTAAGTAAGGCAGCGGGACTTGATAAGAGCAGTAAGGAAGAAGAGGCCAGAGCTTGTCGGCAAATTCTATCTTCACCATGACCATGCACCACCCCATACGTCTGTCGTTACTAAGACAACACAAGCAGGATTAGATATTAAAACTATACAACATCCCTGAGTACTTTCCCACCTAGCTCCAAGTGACTTGGCTTTTTCCAACCATCAAGAACGAGTTAAGAGGCAAAGACCTGCCAGTGGTTGTTCAGGGGTTTATTTAGGCGAATACCAACAGAAAACTTCAACAACTGCTTTAAAACTTGGGTTTACAGACACAAGAAGTGTGTAAAGTACCCTGGGGAATGTTTTGAGAAAATTTACCATGTGTATTACGTCCAATATTATGACACAGATCTTCTGCAATTATTTATTCATTTAGTTGCCCTGCTCACGTTTACATAATGTTGTTATGGTGATAATAACTAGTGTTTTAGTTTTAATTTTGTAATTTTGCTTCTGAAAATGAATTAAAGTTCTGAAAATGATTTAAAGGTATACTGGTGTATGTATGTTTAAAGAATTGTGTACAAATATTTAAAAAAATAAGAATGTTACAGCACTTGTCCTGAAACTTTCTGAACACCCCTCATACTTGTAAAGGCCAGGAATGAAGCATGTTGTGAACCTTCTGCAAATGAAGTCACAAAAATGAAGCATGCAATGTTATATCTAATGTACCTATTTATCATAAATGATAAAAGTTTTTTTAGATAAAATGTTATTTGTGTAATTGCTGCTTGAATGCAAGGATACATTCCTAGATAAAGATACTGTTCGTGCAGACATATTTATCAGTAAAAAAACTTATTATGTAATGTTCATGACAACTTCAGTGCACTGCAATTTATGTTATTAAAATTAAAAAAATCCCGAATGTAATTGCATTCCGTATATTTTATTAGTTTTTTTAGCACTAATTGATGATTATTTATTTATTATGTAGAAGGAAAAGCTTTAACTTGAAATTAAGGTTTAAAGTAATCTTCCTTCTATATTTAATACTGAATACATTAGCCATAGTGCATACTTAATAGCCATTAATTCCTAAATGAGTTGTTTTCTGTTCAGATTGGCGGTTACTTATCAAGACATCAAAGGCTCTGGTCTAATCAGGGATTATGTCAAGTTTTATTCAATTCAGATGAATTTTAAAGGTGTAAGGTGTTATGTTGACATTACATACAATGTTTAAATATTTGTTACTCATTTTAGTATTATTTTCCATTTATCTATCAAATGGTGTTTGATTTTGCATTCTTCAAGTTTGCCACTTGAATTTTTTATTTAATCAAGGATTAACTTGTTAGGGTTTCAGTTTGATGTATATATACATATATATAAGCATTGTAGATATCATTCAAACATGTACATCCATTTGTCCCATTTCAAATGTTATTTAGCTGCATTTGCCAACTTAAAACTACTGAGGTTGGCTGTACAAATCAAAACAGAATCCAAATTACAGATCTTGCTCCTGTTTCTGATTTTGCTACTGTTACTGATGGATGTTGCTACTGTTACTGCTCTTGCAGCTGTTACTGATCTTGTAACTGTTTGATCATGCTACTGTTACTACTCTTTTTGCTGTTAATGCTTATGGTACTGTTACTGCTCAGGCTACTGTTACTGCTCTTGCTGCTGTTACAGCTCCTGCTGCTCTTGCTGCTGTTAATGCTCATGCTTCTGTTACTGATCTTGCTGCTGTTGATGCTCATGCTACTGTTACTGCTCTTGCTGCTGCTAATGCTCATGCTTCTGTTACTGCTCTTGCTGCTGTTACTGTTGTTACTGATCTTGTATCTGTTACTGATCTTGCTGCTGCTAATGCTCATGCTACTGTTACTGCTCAAGCTGCTCTTGCTGCTGAAATTGCTCCTGCTGTTGTTAATGCTCTTGCTGCTGTTAATGCTCATGCTACTTTAACTGATCTTGCTGCTGTTACTGATGTTGTTGTTGTTATTGATCTTGTAACTGTTACTGATCTTGCTGCTGTTATTGATCTTGCTGCTGTTAATGCTCATGCTACTGTTACTGCTCTTGCTGCTGTTACTGCTCATGCTGCTGTTACTGATCTTGTAACTGTTACTGATCATGCTGCTTTTACTGCTCCTGGAACTGTTACTGATCTTGTAATTGTTACTGATCTTGCTGCTATAACTGATCTTACTGTTGTTACTGATCATGTTACTGATCTTGTAACTGTAACTGATCTTGTAGCTGTTTCTAATCTTGCTGCTATAACTGATCTAGCTGGTGTTACTAACATGCTACTGTTACTGATCTTGTAATTATTACTGATCTTGCAACTGTTACTAATCTTGTAGCTGTTTCTGATCTTGCTACTATTACTGATCTTGCTGTTGTTACTGATCATGTCACTGTTACTGATCTTATAGCTGTAACTGAAACTGATCTTGTAGCTGTTACTCTTGCACTGTAACTGATCTTATTACTGTTGCTGATCTTGCAACTGATACTGATCTTGTAGCTGTGACTGATCTTGGTGTTGTTACTGGTCATGCTACTGATACTGAGCTTGTAACTGTTACTGATATTGTAACTGTTACTGATCTTGTAACTTCTACTTATCTTGCTTCTATTACTGATCTTGCTACTGTTACTGATCTTGCTACTGTTACTGCTCAGGCTACTATTACTTATTTAGCAACTGTTATTGCTCCTGCTTCTGTTCTAGACTCTGTAACTTGTGGATCTAGCAGTTTAGTTCAAATTTAAATAAGTAATATTGATATCTTCCTAAAGAAACTTTCTTATCAGAACTGCTGCCAAAAGGTAACAATCAGTTTCTTTAATCTGATTATCTAGTTTACTTTGAAATGTTGACGCTTGATAAGCAAGTGAAATATGTAACGGTCAACAAGCTGGATTTCATTACTTTTATCTTTGATCTCTTGAATGGTCACTTTTAAGATTTGGCTCAATTGTCTATAGGCAGCTTTTAAAGTAGGTCGGAGTTTGAATATACAAATATGTGACAAAATTAAATAGGCGTAAGCATTATTAAAATGTAAGCAAATCAATGTTTTGAATACCATCAAAGACCCTTTCATGTTTTAAATAGTATGATTTCATACCAGATTTAACTACAAATTTTCATTAAAAAAATCGGAACCTCTGTCATAAAATTACGCTTACAAAGTTTGTTAGAAGTTTTACTTTGATTAAATAAGATAAGTTAGTAGAAGCTTTAAAAGCCCTACTGTTAAGAAGATCTGATACTTTAAAATTGTTCATCAAAGTACGATGTCATTCTATTTTGCAGCCTTTTGAAATAACTTTTTATTTCAATCACATGGTTTTTTAACATGCATTTTAAATTTAATACATTTTTTGTCAAAATTCCTCTGATCAAGATCAAAGTATGACTTTCCATTAATATTACATCTTTGCAGATATAGCACATCAGATTGCTTTTTATTTAGACAAATTGCGAAAAATGTAATAAAACATGCTGTAATTGTCAGCTTAGAGTAAGACAGATTAAAGCCTTTATCTTACATTTCTCAGTTCAGTACAGTGGCACAGCAGTACCTCATCTATGTGTATCAACTTATAAAATCCCCATATAAATCATAGTCATATTAACCACATCTGAGGATGGTATTTAAGAGTATATAATTGTCTTGTCCTTCAGTGCATATAATTTTAGCTACTGCTCATTTTAAAAACGGTTCATTAAATGCACTCCTGACATTCTTGCTGTTGAACTGTAACATTCGTTTTTTATTCTGAACCAAAATTAATAATGACCAGACTGGCTCAGGTAAATTTTGCATGCAGTCATGCCCAGTTATCAACTCTTGTAAAGTTTCCCACACTCCCAACTGGTAAACTTTCCAGGAAATATTGCCTAAAAAGTCCTGTTGCAAGGAAATATTGAACACACATTGCCCCTGGAAACGTCCTACGGCAATACTGCCAACTCATTGCCCCTGGTAAGTTTTAAGGCAATATTGACTACACATTGCCCCTGGTAAAGTCTTACGGCAATATTGACTACACATTGCCCCTGGTAAAGTTTTACGGCAATATTGACTACACATTGCCCCTGATAAAGTCTTACGGCAATATTGACTACACATTGCCCCTGATAAAGTCTTACGGCAATATTGACTACACATTGCCACTGGTAAAGTCTTACGGCAATATTGACTACACATTGCCCCTGGTAAAGTCTTACGGCAATATTGACTACACATTGCCCCTGATAAAGTCTTACGGCAATATTGACTACACATTGCCACTGATAAAGTCTTACGGCAATATTGACTACACATTGCCCCTGGTAAGTTTTAAGGCAATATTGACTACACATTGCCCCTGGTAAAGTCTTACGGCAATATTGACTACACATTGCCCCTGATAAAGTCTAACGGCAATATTGACTACACATTGCCCCTGATAAAGTCTTACGGCAATATTGACTACACATTGCCACTGGTAAAGTCTTACGGCAATATTGACTACACATTGCCACTGGTAAAGTCTTACGGCAATATTGACTACACATTGCCCCTGATAAAGTCTTAAGCCAATATTGACTACACATTGCCACTGATAAAGTCTTACGGCAATATTGACTACACATTGCCACTGGTAAAGTCTTACGGAAATATTGACTACACATTGCCACTGATAAAGTCTTACGGCAATATTGACTACACATTGCCACTGGTAAAGTCTTACGGCAATATTGACTACACATTGCCCCTGATAAAGTCTTAAGCCAATATTGACTACACATTGCCACTGGTAAAGTCTTACGGCAATATTGACTACACATTGCCACTGGTAAAGTCTTACGGCAATATTGACTACACATTGCCCCTGATAAAGTCTTAAGCCAATATTGACTACACATTGCCACTGATAAAGTCTTACGGCAATATTGACTACACATTGCCACTGGTAAAGTCTTACGGCGATATTGACTACACATTGCCCCTGATAAAGTCTTAAGCCAATATTGACTACACATTGCCACTGATAAAGTCTTACGGCAATATTGACTACACATTGCCACTGGTAAAGTCTTACGGCAATATTGACTACACATTGCCACTGGTAAAGTCTTACGGCAATATTGACTACACATTGCCCCTGGTAAAGTCTTACGGCAATATTGACTACACATTGCCCCTGATAAAGTCTTAAGCCAATATTGACTACACATTGCCACTGATAAAGTATTACGGCAATATTGACTACACATTGCCCCTGATAAAGTATTACGGCAATATTGACTACACATTGCCACTGGTAAAGTCTTACGGCAATATTGACTACACATTGCCACTGATAAAGTATTACGGCAATATTGACTACACATTGCCCCTGGTAAAGTCTTACGGCAATATTGACTACACATTGCCCCTGGTAAAGTCTTACGGCAATATTGACTACACATTGCCACTGATAAAGTCTTACGGCAATATTGACTACACATTGCCCCTGGTAAAGTCTTACGGCAATATTGACTACACATTGCCACTGGTAAAGTCTTACGGCAATATTGACTACACATTGCCACTGGTAAAGTCTTACGGCAATATTGACTACACATTGCCACTGGTAAAGTCTTACGGCAATATTGACTACACATTGCCACTGGTAAAGTCTTACGGCAATATTGACTACACATTGCCACTGATAAAGTCTTACGGCAATATTGACTACACATTGCCACTGGTAAAGTCTTACGGCAATATTGACTACACATTGCCACTGGTAAAGTCTTACGGCAATATTGACTACACATTGCCACTGGTAAAGTCTTACGGCAATATTGACTACACATTGCCACTGACAAAGTCTTACGGCAATATTGACTACACATTGCCCCTGATAAAGTATTACGGCAATATTGACTACACATTGCCACTGACAAAGTATTACGGCAATATTGACTACACATTGCCCCTGGTAAAGTCTTACGGCAATATTGACTACACATTGCCACTGGTAAAGTCTTACGGCAATATTGACTACACATTGCCCCTGATAAAGTCTTACGGCAATATTGACTACACATTGCCACTGGTAAAGTCTTAAGCCAATATTGACTACACATTGCCCCTGGTAAAGTCTTACGGCAATATTGACTACACATTGCCCCTGGTAAAGTCTTACGGCAATATTGACTACACATTGCCACTGGTAAAGTCTTACGGCAATATTGACTACACATTGCCACTGGTAAAGTCTTACGGCAATATTGACTACACATTGCCCCTGGTAAAGTCTTACGGCAATATTGACTACACATTGCCCCTGGTAAAGTCTTAAGCCAATATTGACTGCACGCTGACCTGGTAAAGTCTTACGGCAATATTGACTACACATTGCCCCTGGTAAAGTCTTACGGCAATATTGACTACACATTGCCACTGGTAAAGTCTTAAGCCAATATTGACTGCACGCTGACCTGGTAAAGTTCCAAGGCAATATTGCCCACACATTGCCCCTGGTAAAGTCTTACCGCAATATTGCCTACTCATTGTCCCTGGTAAAGTCCCAAGGCAATATTGACTTCAAGCTGACCTGGTAAAGTTCCAAGGCATTATTGCCCACGCATTGCCCCTGGTAAAGTCTCAAGGCAATATTGCCCTTGGTAAAGTTTCGAGGCAATATTGCCCACACATTGCCCCTGGTAAAGTTCCAAGGCAATATTGACTACAAGCTGACCTGGTAAAGTCTCAAGGCAATATTGCCCACACTTTGCCCCTGGTAAAGTTTTAAGGCAAAATTTGCCCACAAGTCCAAAGGCAATATTGCCTACTCATTGCCCCTGGTAAAGTGCCAATGCAATTTTGCCTACTCATTGCCCCTGGTAAAGTCCCAAGGCAATATTGCCCCTTGTAAAGTCCTAATGCAATATTACCCACTCATTGCCCCTGGTAATGTTCCAAGGCAATATTGCCCACTCATTGCCCCTGGTAAAGTTTAAAGGCAATACAGCCCACACATTGCCTCTGGTTATGTGGACCAAGGCAACATCGATTGCCCACACAATGCGCCTGGTTAAGCTCAAAGGCAGTATTGCCAATACATTGCACCTGGTTAAGTTCCAAGGAAGTATTGCCAATACATTGCACCTGGTTAAGTTCCAAGGAAGTATTGCCAATACATTGTATTGAGTAGTGGGGGGGGGAGGGGAGGTGGGGTAAGTGGATGTCACTTAGTGTCTTTGCGTTTGATGGGGATAAACTACCAAAACGACAATTAAGTTCAACAAAAATGATAGATTTGTTAATAGAGTTGTAAACCTTTAACTTGTATCTTTGGGCTGTTTAAGGCATATTTGGATAGGTTATGATCAAAGGGTATTTAGTCATAAAAATCATACCTTGCTTAATGTTAATATTGCTATCAAATAAAGTTGAAACAAACTTGTGTGCTCATGTCTAGATCTGCCATAAAGACAATGAAAAATTATTACTTTAATTGTTATCTGATATGTAAAACTGCCATTGGCTGCAAACATTATCAAGTGTTGAAGGAACATGATGTTGCTGAAATTCAAGGATGGTACTTTATTAACCATAAAAATTATACTAAAACATACATGTAGCATTAAAATGCATGATAAACCACACAGCCTCATTGGTGAAATTAACAGTGATGCATGCAAGTCACAAAGTGGACATTTGACTCCCTTGGAAGAAGGCAAATAAATTGCCTGTAGCCAATGGAGCCTTGTTGGGGATCAGTGGGGTGCCTCAGAGAGAGTGGCCTTTCCTTTTTTACACTATGTCAGGGCTGTGGGGCCATCCAGATTATAATAATATAGCATTTTGGCTTCAAAATTTCACTTTTGGCGTATACCCTGCCAACTGTTGAGGGTGATTGGTGGGGGTAAATTTCCCTGTTTGACATTGTGATTCAAGTTTAAAGTCACGCTGGGGGGACGGGTAGAGAGGTAAAGCCATAATGCAGCCAAATAGACCCAGGCAGACCATCGTATACTCCAATAGAAGAGCACTGTAAAATGTTCATTAGAGTAAACACCCCCTTTGGCTGTCTGACTGAAGAACCTGAATGTTGCCTTTGCACGTCAGCCTCCTGAATGCGTGTTGAATAACACCCATAAACAGTTTATAAAAACTGGCATGAGGCTTGAAGACTTTGGTCTTTTAAGCCTACAATGGTCTTCACAACATGTACAGAGACTTTGTTAGTTGTGAAATTTACAATGAAGTTTGTGAATAAAATAGCAATTGCTCAATGTCCTGAGCAGGAAGCCATAACTATTTATCACAACTATAATACAAGTGAACCAGGCTTTAAGGCACAATATGACAAACTAGAGGGTAAACAAACTTTATAAGCTCAGGATTTATTACATTACACAAATATCGCAAATATGTTGTATGTAAAAACAAAATCTGACTTATCAAATTTATATAAACTATGTTGCATGACTGTTGTCATTAATTTTGTAACTTTTTGATGAAAGAGTTCTTTCCTTTGCTATTAAGTGCAGTAGGCAAAAAGTAAATGACAATATTATCAGAATCAGGATTGCTTGGCATGTTTGTGATACATTCTATGAAATCAATTCTACGTCACTTCTGCATACACCATAACCTGGGATTTCGTTTGCCAGAAGTACAAATAATTTTATTAAAAAGAATCTGATTCCTTCCTTTGTACAATTGTCAATACAAGTTCTATCGCGAACCTCTTGTATTTTTAAAATTTGAAGCTAAATGTACTCTGACAATGTGGTTTCCTTGGTATCAGGTGTACTTATATATTATAAAATTGTTGTGCTAATTGCTGTCTCATGACCGTATCACTTGCATGTCACTCCATCACGCAGGTGCGACCCTAAATTTTCGTTACCAATGGTAATTTCACAGGTTTTTATGAAAACCGAAACCTTAGGATACAAATTTTGTTGTTAATAATCGGGCAGAGTAGGTGATGTATTTGCTTCTATGGTCTTGATTTTGGTCTTCATGTATCCGTTTATTGTACATGAGAGCTGGTAGGTTTGTGAACAGCTGTTAAACCTATCTGTGAAGTGCCGTTATTCAGAACCAAAGTCATTAGAAGGTGCATCCACAGACACTCAGGATATAGGAGCTGCTTTTTTTCTCTTCAAATGCTTGTTGAGGAATATTTTTCTCCCAAAGAGAAGTTCATTAAACATACATACATAACTTGGGAAAGAAACTCCAGCTGTATTTTAGATTTCTATTTCAAATATGATGTTTAAAGTTCTTATAATTGGAGAATTTGAAATAGTTTGAAATTCTTAAGACAAAATTAGATTCCGAATGTAGTTTAAGTTCAAAGAATTGTTCAAACATAGTATTTTAAAATCTTGAAAGCTTTAATCTTATCTTACTGTGTGTATATAGTTTGCCTTTGAGTTTTGTGTTTTTCAATTCGTACAAAAGCGAATGTTTACTGAAGTGGCAGAAATCTAATGTATTGAGAAATTTTGTTTAGGTCCTCAGTGATAGTTACTTTATAGTTTTTACAACTTCAGAGAGACTTATCTACATAGTCGACCTTTGTAGCGAACTTTTCACAAGTTTTTAGAAAGAAATGTTGTAAAAAAATATCACACCGTGTTGCATTATTTGGAGTTGTAAATTGCATAAATATCAGTAAGAGCTTTACTGGTTTATACCAAAACCGTTAGTGGGAAAAGAGGGGAACGTTACGTGCTAGCGTGACTTTTAAAATAAAACCAAAAATAAGTATACCGAAGTAAAACTCTATTAACTATTTCAATTAACTAGCAGCAAGCGAGGACATAAATCAGTCTAGAGGACAGGTAATTTAGAAAATTAAAGAAATAATTGCGGACTGAACAATCTTATTAAGGGGGTGAATTGTTAAATGTTTCATGGCTTAAAAGAAAGATACCTTGCATTTTAATATAAAGAAAAAAAACTTGACCAGTCAGAGGGCAAATGTTATAAATCAAGAAGTGTGTGTGTTTGTGTGTTTATTATATTTCATAATATAACACATTCGGATTAAATGCTAATGCAACAGAGCGTAATACATGGGCAGAGATTGTTGAAGATAGCAGTGTCAGGTAGAAAGCCACAGATTTACCTACCCAGCATCACTCAGGAGCAGACACACAATAACAGAAGCAGATCAAAACTCTTCCAGCAGATGGAACTTGAACAGAACAAGGATTTATGCTGCATTTGCAGAGTTTTTTGGCTGTTTGGATTATAAGTTGAAAAGTGAAAAAAAGTTTATTGACTTTTTAGCTAGATTTTTTTTGAGGGGATTAAAGTTTTAAGCTTTTGATGAAAAAAATAAAATTGGAAGCAAGTATTCTTGCATTAATGTGTTTGATCGTGTCTGTGGTAAAACTGGAATTGTTGGGGGAAAAACAAGGAAATTAACAGGATGTTTGATTAAATCTAGCAAATGTATGATTTTGTACTGAGAAATACGAACGCAGGACCTGAAATGTGAAGCAATTTTACAATGAATATAAAATGTGCACATCATGGCAGCCTTTTGTTTTAGAGATCACAGAATTTTACATTTCTGCTGTACAAAAGCGCAATATTTGGATTTAATTTTTACAGCTTGTTTACCATTCCTTTACCATGGATTTTATGATTTTGAAGGTAAGTTATAACCATAATCTTAACATTCATTTATCTTCCTTTCTGAATGGTCGCACTAATGCTCCGAGGTTTTGGGCATAACAGTAATCATATTTTCTCATTTATGCAATAAGTTTCATCCTCATGACAATTTTACTAATTGAAAATCACATTGACTGTTTAATAAATGAGCCACTTTCACTGTGAAAAAACGTTAATAATGAAATTCGTAAATGGTTATGTTATGGCAATCAAAAAGTGATTCATGAATGTATTTTATAATGACAGTTTCAGAGATAGTAAACCTTTCATTCAGCTACATGTCATCTCACTTCAAAGGATTTGGCTGTAAAGATGATCCTTGTATATTCAAATTTGTAATAAAATCATGGTATATAATATCATAAAAGTTCACATCTTGAAAACAGCACATGTATGACAGTATTTAAACAGGATGGCAGGTGCGGTGTTGAGAGAAATCACTTCTGAACAATTAATTCTCCCCTTGTTCAGACTCCAGTCATTATACTTGGATAGTCTTCCTACATATTGTTTTGTTTCTATAAATGCATGTTGCACTATAATGATGTAGAGGGAGCTTTCTTCAACAACTGAAGACCTAGTGAGTAGAAAGGCAATGTACTGAAGCACAGCTGGTATTAAATTTCCATTTAATATAAGAAATACAAATTATTGTATAATTCTTGTAAAGTATATACAAATATGGCTGTGGACTGCATGTTCAAAAAAGTCAAACAACTGTTGAAGCATGCATTTGCAGTTGCTGGTGGTCCAGTTTGTCCATCAGCTGACCAGTGGCCTGTTAGCTCTCCTATCAGTCCTGTCAATCAGACCGTTATCTGGCCCTGTGGTGCCATTATGTGCCTGGAAAACAATGATGGCCTCTGCTGGGAGGACTAATAGATGTGACATATTTCCCTGCTACCTGCTAACGAGGGACTGTCTATGCCTGACCAGGGTCTTCATTGTCTGTGTTCTGCCATTTTTGTAGCATGCTGCTTTCGTCCTTAGTACTTTATTCTTATGTCCAATTATTTATTAATGTAAACCATTTCCAAGAAATATCTGATAAGTATTAATTGTACATCTTCCCTACAATTACAAGCTGTTTTAGATAAATTATGTTATTTCATTATAATGATTTTGCTTCATATGCTTCTTTTTATGTACACATTTTGTCAGAAACTTGACCAAAATGTATGATGTTTCAATTTGTAAATTGAATAATGGCCTCTTAACACAAATAAATTGAGTTTGAGTATATAGGAATGTATGACATTTGGTAAGAATATGTTACAAAGTGTTGCGAGTTATATTCTTTAATTTCAAGGAGACTATTATAGTTTTGGGCCTTTCGTTGTTTATTGCCACCTTTTCCTATTCTTCAAGTCTGCTTACTTATTCACTTGTGTTTATATTGTCTTAGGGTGCCTTCTGCCTTGATAATCAAACTGTAAACATGATTTCCAGCATTTCAAAAGTGTTGTTTGTTGTTGCCAAGCCCTCTTGGTCAGCTATCTCTCCATCACTGGTCACTCAGTGTGTGATAAGTCCAGTACTCGGTACATCTGCCTTCTACATCATGCAAATCCCTTCACATAATTAATTAACACCAGTGTTTTCTTGAGTAGTGTTAATGTTTTCCTTTTTACAGATATTGTATTAAAATTGTTGACAATAATTAATTTTCATCTTCTAACCTTGTAACAGCACATTTTCAATTTTGCTGTCAACAAATCTTTGGAGCTACTTGTTTGTTTGATTGTAATTATATCAAAGTTCTCACCCATAGGCTTAAGAAATATTGTTTCTAATAAAAAATGAACATAAAACCACAGGCCCAATTCTTGCCAATTATACAGGCTTTGTTTCTGCTGAGATAGGTAAGACACCAGTAGTTCATTAATGACATCAGTGAGCTCAGGTTGCACACTACTAATTACTGGATTACCCTGCCCTGCTGCTTACCTCAGAGGAATCCACGGCATGCTTATAGATGTCACTCTTGTAACCTTCATGAATAAAATACTAGCTTGTTGATTGATCTTTATGGAAATTTATTAACATTATCTTTAATCATAATAATATTTCTTGAACAGTATGTACCAGCTGCTGTTTTAACTTTTACACATATGAATATTCTTAAACAAATGCTTGAATTATGTCAAAGAACAAACATCATTGAGTCTTGCATGATGCTGTTGGGATTGAACTTAATGATTGAAAAAGAATATAACTATAAATTAAGGCTTCAGTTGAGGTCTTTTAGTACCAGAAGTTTTTGGCAAAATGTTTGTTTGTTGGTTGATAACTAATTGCCAATATTTGAACACTCCCTTCTCCTCCCCAAGGTTTACCTAGGTGGGCACAAAAATTGGGGAAAAAACTTAATTCCAGTTTCATGGATTCCACATTATGGCAAATCCAAGATTGGAAATGCATGGATTGATAGCTAGCCCATCTAGATCAAAGAAAATGTTTGCATGCTTCTGATTGATTGCTGAAGAGTACTTGAATCTCCCAAAAGATAGCACCCTACTATAAAATCATAATTGTCATAAATGGTAGATGCTCTTACAGAAGTGATGGTTCTTGTGCACACTGTTTGCTTGGCAGAGAAGATGAACCACAAACACTGGAATGATTTATTGTAAGATTTATGCACTCTGAGTGTTTATGGCCATAAAGTTAGCTGAAGATAATAATGATGACCTTATTGAATACTTGGCACCAGTATGTGAATTGTTGTTTCATGCACTTTGACACTCTTCAGCACACACTCGATATCTCTGTTAAATGATATATGATATGACTTATGTGAACTAATAAGCAGCAGCTCTACATTTCATTTTCTATTGACATTATCATTCAAAGTCACTTATTTTGCTTTACATGATTGCAAACAATCATGACATGGACAACACTGCATACCACTTGGTGAACATTCAACAACTTGATCATTACTACATGTAAGATGCAACTCTCCCACCAACATTGGGTTTCAGGTTTACTATGTAAAATATGCAGCATTATGAGTTTGCCCAAATGCCAAAAAAACAATTCAGCCATGCTTCTAGAAATGATAGCTTTTGTCTTTGCCTGTGTCTGTTTCCTCTATTGTTTTCTTACTATCTGTATTGCTTGATGAAAATGTGTTTATATAACGGTCTGTATCTTTGTAAGTTTAACCATTCTGACTGACACAATACCCAAGACTTAAGAAGTTCTGAACAGTTTTGTTCTTCTTGGCATCGGCTGTTTCACCTGTTGTAATTAATTTTGAAATCATACATGAACCTTTCTCTTTGTGTGCTCTTTGAAGTGTTTTTCAGAATAAAACACCTATATGAAAACCTGGTGCAGTGATGGCTCTGTGTAAACATAGGAACGTGAGGAACACCTGATCCAGCCATAATTAGATGGAGTTGAAGTGAAAATCCATGCTGCACAAGATAGTTTAATTAGTGTGCATGTCAATAGTGTCCAGTTTCAGATTGAGACATGACTGTCACAGCAGCTAAGATTAAGTATTTGTCTGTTGAATCCACATAGAGTTTTTGCAATAATTTCAATTCCAGTGAATATTTGTTCACGATTCGTGTGTTTATATGTTCAGAGCAAATTGGTGATTCCTCAAATATCAAATTCTAAGATCTTGTCAAACAAAGTCTTCTGTTCTGTCAATAGAAAGGCATGAAATGAGTGGTTTCTTAAGGGTGGTCACTTGTTACCTTTGATTTTTAATTTAAATGCATTTGGTAAATTAAGCAATTATGCACGCTCAATTATTGCAGTCAGAACAAATCAATTACCTGTATTTGCATTGAGTGAATCTTGAAAATTGGCAATAAACATGACATTAAACAATTAGAAAATTACACCCCAAACACAAAACACTGATAAGACTAACAATATGATTATCAGTATGCATCTTCCATGTTCAGTAACATTATCAGAAGTGACACACTCTAATAATACAGTCATTTAGCAATTTGAACATGTTGTATGACACCTGTTACCTTATCCAAGATTTGAATAAACATTTCCTAAGAAAGTTTCACTAAACTTTGGTCATGGCCAGGCTGGAATAAACTTACAACAGGCGTCATTACTTGAAAACAAGACAAGCAGGGCAGAATTTTTTTAATAATAAATGTTTATAACGGTTCTTTGACACTTGGCGTTCTGTTGTATTGGCGTGCTGACATTCCAGCAGACTTGAAATGCACCCTGACACTGTCATACACTAGAGTAGCAGTGAACAGTTTGACACAAATGAAAAACTACTTAGAGAATTACATGCCTGAGTGCATGTATAAACATTGTGAGAACCCCTGCTTCCACAGTGATTTAGGGGTAATTTACAACAGGGCCTGGCCCTTTGAGTACATACACTTGACATGCACTTGTGCCTTTGAAATATAGGACAGTGACTGTACTTTTCTTTTCTCAGAAATTCCACAGAGAAATTTACTGGTGTCTGACATTTTAATCATCTCAAAATGATTGACCTAATGATGTCACAGTTTGTCTTACTTAGAAGATAAATTGATATATTTAGAAAGGTTATCACTGGTTTACAATTAAATTTTTGCATATCAAAAAGCAGTCTTACATTCTTTAGCTACATGGTCACATGTTTTCTGTTTTAGGACTGTCAGTGATTCACAAATCTCTCAGTTCCTGCTTTTAATTGGAAGATAATTTTTATTCCACCAGGCACATGGTTTCAATAAATTTCTTAATCTCCAACTGATTTGGGGAGGCCTATGTTTTGTGTCATTCTGGCTTCTTCTAAGTCTTGCAATGCCATGAATTTTCTTTAATGAATTCCATGACACTAAATGGCATTTTAGAAATTTGTAAACTGTTACTTTCCACAAACTACTGTGGTTTTTACTGCTCTAATGGCTCAAAATGTGTGTCAGATTAGACTTTAATGTCTTTGGCAATTAAACGGACCACACTGGGGATATCTCTTTGCTTTTGTATTCCTTGGACACTACCAGACTTCCAGATGTGACCAGTAGTCATACATTTGTAATTGCTTCTTAAATGCTTTAAATGACTTATTTTGATTAATATAATTTAACTTTAATTTGAGTGTTAAGATAACATCAATTCATGTGATGCAACTGAAACAGCATATTTTGAATAAAGCTACTAGTATAATAAAACACATTAATAGGACCGATTCAAATTTATAACATTTGAGACCACTGGACATAATGATCAGATGTTGTTTGACAGGGGTTATTGATAAAAGGCCTTAATTCTGTTTAGAACTGCAGGATGTTTTTCTAAAACAATAACAAACATAAAAGTGCCAAAACATGTCTTAGAGTCACCAAGACAACATTCCTGTGTCGCTACCCAGTAAATAGCTAATAAGCCCCAGTGTCAAAGCAGTACCAGTACCTACCAGGGTGAAAAAAATCTGGTCAGGAATGCCAGAAAAGCGTGGAAAATTCTCCTCCCATGTGGGGATCAGCTGTTTGGGGGTCTGAAATGGGATACATGAGGTCAGAGGATTTATAGTGGTTCTGGCCGACCTTTATGTCTCTTACCTTGTGATAGGAGCTGAGGGATACACCAGGGAGCATGCTTCGGCCCTAATCTCTTCCATATGTCATGCCCCGTTAACTTGGATTGGCTTGCCTGTCATGTCAGAGGTGTGACCCGGATATGGTTGGCATGTTTGAGTTTGGGCTACATGATGTCAGGGATTTTGCTTGGTACATTTGCTGCAATGTACATCTTGGTGCCAGTCATGTAAGCATTTTGGGAAGGCATGTTTTCATTGTGAACAAGGATGTTGTCAGTTTGTCTTGGACTACCAAATTGTTTAGGTGAAGGATTCTATTGAGCTATTATTATTACTAATTTTCAGTGTGTGACAATTCATGCAAACTATGACATTTAAATTGTGAACAGATAGACATTGTTATAAATAAGTGTAGAACTTAACTAAATGCAGCCTATTACAATTTTTTCTTTTGTGGATAAAACCAATGAAATGCTTCTTTTTCTGGTGAGTTGACATCTATGTAATCATTTTCTTGAAGAAATTATATATAAAGTGTTTACCAAACTTCACATTACAAAAAGGGTTCCACTAATTAGATTTTGATGATTTAACTGTAACCATTCCTATGATTGACTTTGATGGTTCACCATGAACTAATGTTATCAGTTTTATTACAAAAAGATGAGTTTCAGATTTTTTAATGTTCTGTTAGAAAGAAAGATGGTATCTTGTCCTTTTTCTTATGTAGAGATTACATAAAACATTACACAATAATCAGTTCTTAAATCTTTTCTTGTATGATCTTTGAGGCTTCTGTTTACAGGATCAGTAAAGAGATACTGGACGAGTATTTATTTGAATGCTAGAGTTTTATAGGAATTCTTTAGTGCTGATATGTTGAACCTTATATCAGTTGAATATAAACTTTGACAGTAGGGCGCATGTTGTTATAAGGATGCTGATATAAGACTCTGCCCTATGATGATATGTACTCGCCCCATTGAACCTGAGATGTTTGGGATCTTTTCAAAGATTGCCATCTGTATCTGTTATTTTTCAGATGCTTAACAAGATAAAATATCACTCAAATATTATAGTTTGATGATGATTTACTAAATTAAAGAGGCTTGAGATCAGAGGTGTACGCCAATTTTCTTTTATCCTGACCTGTAGGAGCAGTGAGGATGAGTCCAGTCTGCTGGTGATTATTATGACAGGGTCTTAAAGGATAATTTATAAAATGTTACTTCAAACAGTTTGGTTTTCATAAGAAGTGATTTTCTTTTTTGATGAATCTTAGTATGATCCTTTATATCTTGGGTTTACTTGATGTTGTAAGGGTTATTTCACAGTCAGTTGATTGGCAGCCAGAGACACACTAGTCAGATTTGGATAATTATCCATGTCAGTCAAGTGCTCTTTAATTGATTGTTATGCAAGTGTCTGCTGACAGTGATGAAAAGCTTTACATTGAATCTGATGATAGTCTGGCCAGTGAAATGATGCACATTTAATTGAATGGACTTTTAATGGACTTATATTTGACCAATTCTTGTCATAATATGTAACAAAAGTGTCAGTAGCAGGTTTCTTGCTTTTAGTTCATAGTTTAGGCATACACTATCTTTAATGACTATAAAGTATATAATTATCTGTCATTTTCATCATAAAAAAGTTTTGCCATGTTAAACAAATGGTCATTGCTCAAACCAGCCTAAAAACAGTTTTAAACATGATGAAATGTAAAGCAATAAATTGTCTTAGTCCTGGACTAATGTAGATGAGAATGGATGAGCTAATCCCAATCACTTGGAAAGTCAATTCTGTAACACAGCTTTGTGAGTGTCTCATTTACTTCAGACTGCCAGATTTTGAAGATGTTATCATTTAAAACACATATAACAGCTGATGGATTTCAAATTGTCTATGGATGAAAAAAATTAAGAACACAATGGGGGCTTGCCCTTATCTTTTGCTTATGTTAGAGTGTTGACATACAGAAAATCTTGCTCAGAATATTGTGTATTCACTTTTTCAAGGTGTTTTGCATGTATCATGGTTTCTTATCTGATCTAACTGACTGATACATGGAGCACCTTAATCAACTTGATCTAATTCCACCACTTCATTGTCAGTATCTGCTGGAATCTCAAGGGGGTGAAAGCATTCTTCAAGTACATGTACCCAGATGTGTATTTAACCGTAGAGTCAGGCATCATCTTATCCAGTTTCTTCAGGATTTGTAATTGTTTGGTTGATAAGATATATATTTTCTGACCTTGTAAAATTTTGGCTAAACCTTGATTTGTCTCTATCATGAATTCAAAATTTGAAATATGCTTTTATTATCCCCGCCTTGAAAAGGTGAGGGGATATAGTAATGGTAGGGGCGATTCCGTGCATGCGTGCGTGTGTGCGTCCGTCTGTCCCGCATTCATTTCTTTGCATCTCCTCTTACATTTCCCATGCGATTTCTACCAAACTTTTACAGATTGATGATCATAAAGTGAAGCAGCACATATTGTCGGGTTTTTGCGATTCAACCAAGAGTTATTGCCCTTTGTTTATTTTACATTTAAAATTGGTTTCTTCACAACTCCTCTTACGTTTTTCATGCAATTTCTACCAAACTTTCAGATTGATAACTATATAGTGATGCAGCGCATATTGTCAGGCTTTTGCAATTTGACCTTTTTTGAAAGAGTTATTGCCCTTTGTTTATTTTACATTTAAAATTGTCTACCGGCTTTCATGAAGGGATTCTTTTAGGAAGAGTTATTGCCCTTTCTTAATTTTACGCATTTCTTATGTTCCTGAGAAACTACCCTTACCATTGATTGGCTTTCGTTACAAAAAATGCCCCCATGAGGCGGGGGATATAGCTGTCTGTGACCGCTCTTGTTTACTTCAAAATGTAATTGATCTGTGTAAAAGTTCAAAAAGCATTTGCTTTTTTTGTTGAATTTAAAGAAATCTAACAATTAGCCCCAAATTGGCAAGAAAATGGTATTAATAGTAAATGCAGTTGAATGGATTTGATATAATGTATAAGGTATGTAAAATGATTATAGGCAAAAAAAAGGAAAGGTTCACATAGCTCTACATTTTCACAAAGATGCTTTATGACTACTATCACAATTACTGAATTATTTACTACACACCCAACATGTAATATTCTACTAGCAGTTTTTCTTGACATGAAGAGTCTACTTTATTCTTATTAACCTGGCCTAAGAATATAATTTGACAGGAGTGCTTTCCATCATTTTGATGGATAAGTGTTCCAGGTTTACATATGCATTTGTATTTCAACTACCTCACCTGCAGAAATATCAGTGTGTTGAACATACTGAGCATATACCATGTTTCATACAGTGCTTGAAAATCCTACAGAAGTTTCCTTGTAACATGTTCACTGAGCATGTTACTCTTATTTCCATTCCTTATAAGCATATGCCTGTTAGTAGAATAATCTGTAATTTGCCTCTGAACATTTTTCCTCTTGTCAATTTTCATCAACTTCAAAACATAAAATAAGCTGGAATGAAAATGACAGGATTTATAAAGATGCAAAAAATTAATCTCCCCCCTCAAGTCTCCTAAGGGAAATATATTATGTAACATCATGCAGAGAAGGAATACATTATGGTATTTATATTTTAGCTGAAGGATAATAGGAAGCTATCAAATCTTATTATCCACTAATAAAATTGATACATGGTAAATAACATGGGAGGTTCTCGCTAATTACAAAAGCCCCAGTATGAGCTATTTTCCTGAAATGAAAAACATGAACAGTATTTGGGGAATTAGGTAGCCCTGTTGGGTAGCAATTAAGTTAATTAATAGGAGGAATTAATATTAGATGAGACTGTCAAAATGTGCTAATTGGGAAATCATATCTTAGGAAACCGATTTAGATATTACATTATTCACTCATAAACAACTGCCAGATATTTGTTGGGGCAAAATAGAAGTTGTGAACATTTTATGATTATGAAACTGGCTGGTGGTATGAAAGTTTCAGATTCCAAAAAGCTATCATAGTAGAATGTCAGGAAATGGTGTTATGGTATCAGAATTCATTGGCATTGGTTATCCGTATCATTCTATTTTTCATAGGAAGTATAAAGACATCATTAAAGTGAAATATTTTGGGTGTGCAGGAAGCAGGTTTATTACTCTCATGAAGGTTATTATGTCACACAGTTAACAGTCATATTTGACATGAGACTAATTAATTCATAAGGAAATTTGTACAAAATTTTGTCAACATGTTGAGTAACACCCACCTTTAAGATATTTAGTAATATTTTCTTCATATAGAAAAGTAAAAGTGACAAGCTGTATCCATTCAATGTGATTACAAAGGTCATTTATTTTAAAAGCAAAAATCCCTGTAAAGTTTGATGTAGTTATTAATCATTGTATTAGTATCCTAAAACGTAAGTGTGTTGTTACAACTGAATGCAGAACACAAAAAGGCATAATGAGAGAAAGCAAAGGTACATTATGACATTGTGTATCAAGATGGTAATCTTAATGACTTTTGATAGGTAATTATGATAATTATTTCCTGATAAGCATCCCGCATCCCATCTGGATTCTCTCCCCATGTTTTTAAGTGGGGGCAGGAGCCAGGGCCTTCAGGCCACTTGAATCTTGACTTTGATAACTAGCAAGTGACACAAGTATATCTTTAGTGTTCACTTTTATCTCACTGGAATTATCCAGCTGAGCATGAAATAATTTCCAAGTTTCTTTGATATTTGATTGCCAACTAGTGGGAATCCAAAAATTTGGAATAGCATTAATGATATATAACATAAAGATGTGTGTAGGATGATTAAAGCCCAGTTACCCATATAATTTCATAACCTTTTTATTTGCCTTTGATATAACAAGGGTATGTCTTGCTCAGTCAAACAGCATGTTTTAAGTTGCAAATGAGCCATGCTTACAGTATAACAGATGCATGAAAGTCTTAGAAGTTTTCAATTCAAACATGAATGAGGACAAGATTGTAAAAATAATTTTACGTATTTAAGGTATGATATGGAACAGAGTGCAAGCTATTTATTGTTGAAGGTTGGTTGTCAGGAATATTGCGGATTGTCTTCAGAAGTTAACAGATATCCAGATATCTCAAGAAGAACCTATTCCAGTTTCAGTCATCTGTGGATTTCCCTGTATTCTGTGGTAAGGGAACGATGGGACTCATTTCATTTTATATCTCATGTAATTAAGATTGATTATATACCAGGAACCCAGAAATTGAATCTGGTTTCTATCTGTGAAATAAAATAGGCATTTGATACTGTTTCTAGGTAAGTATGTGAATGATTTCCTTTTGACCTATTTATTTATTCAGCATATGGTTTTGTCCTTCTGTTTAATTTCAGTAAATTAAATAACAACATCAAAAATATTTATGTGGGATTGTGGTTACCTATTTTGTGATGGGATTTCTTCAAGGATATACATTGCCCCTGAGTCTGATGTTCAGATTCAAAAGCAAATTATTTGTTTTCTTACTAAGAAAGCACTGTTGATCTTTTTTCATAAAAGTGTTAGGTCTTGCTGATTATTTTCTGTTTCATCTCACATTTATATTTATAGTACAGTTCCTTTGTATATTAATGAGCATACTATATCAGCAGGAAAACATATTGAATGTTTTTCTTTTTAATTTTTGTTCACATAAAGGGTAAAAGATAAAATCTGACCAGGTTTTCAACACCTTTCAAGTGTTTTCTACTGACTGAATGCATATCAAATTGTGTATTGTTGTTTACCAATGTCATACTTAACATTTAACCTTTTCCAAACATATTGTATTTAATTTACCACATATCAGTTATTTACTTGTCATTTGCGGTCTCCTCAAAACAAGCAAATGTGCAGGCATTGGCATTTAAAGACTTCACCTTGGCAATTCTTCATTGTAATAAGTGACTTGTGTCTATGGCAGTCCTGTGGTAGAAGCAAACACTTTTGGCACCTGAAGGTCGAGGTAGCAGCCCATGTTGCACATACGACATAGCATGACAGTTTGTAGGGGGCAAGCTATGTGTGGTTTCAAAATGATCAGTTGAAAAGGTTGACATGTCATGACTTTGCCTGGTAATATAAAGGCATGCTTAATAAACTAACTGTTCAAAGGTCATTGAAATATCCATGATTTAAAAATGTTCAGGTCATTAAAGTCAAACAGAGTTACAGTACTGTTACTTTGGCAGGTTTCTGTTGCTTTTGCATTTTGTCCCGAATTGACTTACAGCAATGTTACAGCAGAAAGACATTAAGATCCTTTGTTAATAATTTAGTGCAGTACCCCCACTTCTGAAATCATCCAGTAAAATATTTTGATGAACTAATGGGCACTCCTAGTTTCTTGTAATCCCATTTGGCTGCCATGTTGCTCCTGTGTCATTTCAAGTCTCAGTGTCTGATGGATCACCAAGTACATTCTTTGACTGCGTGTTCAAATAGTATACAAATGAATGAATCTTTTAATCAAAATAAAACATCATCTTTTCTGATTATTGTATGAAAACATCACCTGGTTAAACTCGGCTACTATTTCAAATAGCCTTTGAAATTGAAATTTGTAAGCTCATTTGGGTTCAATTTTTCCCAGCGCCAGTAGTATTTGAATTTTGATAGAGGCTCTGTTTATGAATGAAATCTGCACCAAGCGATCTATTGCTACCATTAATGGGATAATTACACATAAGATTACCTGCATTTTGATTTTTGTGATGTAACCAACTGATCATTGATATACCCGTTGTAAAATTAAATAAATTAAACGGTAGGATAGGCAGTAATCAATGTGTAACAGGCTGATCCTAATTCTCAAACTGGATTATTATCCCGGTTACACTAAAGTATTAAAGAAAAATATCACATGGAATTAAATAAATATTTGATTTGCTGGTGCATGAGAAAAATATATTTTGGCTGTTAGATTTTAGTTTGCACTCCACGACTTCAATGTCATGTGTTTAATCTAAGGTGATTTATATTGAAAGTATTTGTATTTGATATTTTCTCAATTACAATGATAGTCTATTTTATTTTTGTCTTAGACTGTTTTTACAAGATCAGAAGTTTATTAATGGCCTGCTGATAAAAACATTGAAAAAATGTTAACTCAGAAAATAAATTTATGGAAAACAGCTTCAAAGATATTGATACACTTGTAAACTGTTTGGTTAATATGTGTGAAAATGGCCTTCATGTTGTTAATAATCCCATGGATGTCAGGGATGTTTCCTCTAATAACAGAGGAATGTACTTCCAAAATGCATAAATGAGAAGCTAAATGACCCTCTACAGCAGCCAATTGATGACCTTATGAATACTTTAAATGTCTCTTGAAATCCACACCTGCTGTTTCTCCAATTGTTGATTGGGATTTCAATGCATGAAAAGAGTTGTTAGTTGGTGATCAAAACCCAGGGCTTTGTGAAAACTGTACAATTGGATTTCTAATGATTTCTCTACTAATTCTAGGGTATCACTGATCATTTGATGTCCAAATTTGTGATTTTGGAGGTTAATTGTCAGAAGTCCTCTGCCACACACAAAGATGTAGATGACTCAGTTATTTTCTATCATGATTTTAAGTTTTCGAATAGCATTGTATGTAAGCTCCATTGCAATTTCATAGTCTGGTCCTTTTACCAGGATGACAGTTTATACATTTAGAAATTTACAGTAACAAAAGTTTCTAGTGTCCAGGGGCTGTATTCAATAAGCAACTTAGATTGAACTTAAAATTAAGATTAGAAACGTAAGTGTTTTGATTGACCTGTATAATAAGCTGACCAATAGCCTGAATGGATTCACTGAAGCATGTCTAAGGATAAGATTAATATTGAATACTGGCCCAGCAGATATGCAAAAACAAAATTCTATACAATATAAAACTTAGACATTTCATATATGTATGTATTTCAAACATAATTTTGGCCATTGAGGTATTAACAATGGATTCATTTTGAAGCCCTCTCTCAGCACTAGTCTCAGCAACCTTGTCCCATTTGCTGGCAACAAAGCTCCAAGTGTGACCATAATGAGGTGTATGGTGTTAAGTCACCATGAAAACTGGAGAAAAGAACATCCTTCTCACCTTGGTGATTAGATGAAGGGTCCATTATAGCTTCATTGTGCTGGAAATGATGCAGATGATGAAGGGATTACAACATCAAAGTAAATATTTTAATTGAGGATGAGGCCACTGACAAGTTTATTCAGTACACTCATGTCATACATGCATGACAAAATGAGAATTGCAATGAACATATTATACAGTTACACATAAAGAGGCTTTGAAAAATGAACTTTAATCATAATAGTAATTAACATCATGGTATAAAGAGGAGTACATTATATTCTATAATTGACTTTTTTAATGATACATTTCATAAATTTACACAACTTTGAAAACATAATACATTCTGGGTTTAATTTCATAACACGTTTAAATGACAATATATTCGGAGTTCTAAAATTACAGTTATCAATGAAACGTATGGTTAAATCCCAAGATGAACTTGGAGCAAGACTAAATCAGATTGTATATATAGATGGGTTAAAGAAGATATTATAAGTTTAGTTTGGTCCTAAACCATTACTTGACCTTCCATTCATTTTAGGTCAAAGGAGATTTGATATGTAAACTGCAATTATAAACATATTGTATGATTTTAAGATAAATTTCAGAATTTTTTTCAACCTGAATTTTGTGTATGTTTGATCATCATTTATTGGAAAAAAATGGATGGTTCATTTGAAGAAACAACTGATTCTGGCACAAATGAGCTGAAGACCTTGGAAAATAAGTTCCATATGTTCAGTCTTACTTTTTAACATTCCTTGCTTTGGTATTGCATTGAACTTTCAAACTTTAAATATATAGTATATGATTGTCAATTACTACTGCACTATTTGCAGCATGGTTGCTGGTATATTTGACCAAATTACTGCACTTGGTTCCCCCCATAATGTCCTTAAAATCTTACTTCATCCACATCCATTAGACAGGGTACTAAAGCCCAGATATTTGTGTGGATATATCTAAATATAAGTTTGAATCATTTGAACTGTTTGATGTACCAATGAATATTAATTTTTTTGTCATCCCTGTGATTATGTTCTTTGTAATGTAATTCACCAATTTGACATTTGAAAGATAACTATAGTTGATAAAAATATTGAAGGCTTATTTTTGTCAATAATAAAAAGATGTTACAAGAATAAATAACTACTTATGAGATATTGAGGAAAAGATAACAGAATATCAAAAGGAAGCAGATAATAAGGTTGAAAGTGAAGTCAAGGATATAAAATAATCAACAAAGGCCATTCTGACATTAAAAAACATGAAAGAAAAATCTTGCATACATAATTAAGTATGTGAAACAGCAAGATTATTATTGCAAACTGTAATAATTATGTGAGAGCAGTCTGTTGTTTCACATCTTTGATCTGTCTTGTACAAAAAACAAGAGTTAAAATGCAATGGCACTTTCTGTTTCTGGTAGCCTAGAGTCAGAGAGGCTTTGAGCAAAACAGTTGTCCTTTTTGTCCATCCATTAGCCTCTGTTTCTCTGATTTGCATTGTCAATTCAATATCATAATAGAGTTCACCTAAACAGCATACAGACCTGATTCAAATCATAAGGGAATCGTTGTCATTGTGTTGATATAAGATCCTATTTATGTAATGACAGTCTTAAGACATTTGTCTGATGGATGGTGACCAAGAAGGTCCATTTAGTAGATTATTGTATTATGATTTGTGTAGGTCAAGATCATATACTTTGGATCAAGGTATGCAGATAGGTAAAGGTGACGACACTTGATCAAAGAGGTGTTATGACCATGTTTGTCTTCACATCAAAGGCCGATGATTTTGTTTGTCTCTTGTTTATTACCACTGTTTTAAATATCACAGTAAGCTGTGTGGTTTGATGTCTATCATTTGGTAGGTAAATAGACCAACTCTTGAATTAATTCAGATTTGATGAGCGTGTGATACGTCTGCTAGGGAATGTGACCTGCGTGTCATTTGAACATGCCAAATATGGGACAAACTTGGGGGATAAGTGCTCATTATTTTTGTACAAATTTTGTATACTTTTGTATAAAAGATCAAAGGAGCAAGACAAGGTGTATATTGTTTGCCATTTACATACACTTTATAAGAAATTAAATAGAAATTAAGATTCCCTTTTTCATAGGCTGAGAGCTTGCTCTGTAATGGTTATAACAGAGGATACAAAGCACCTAATTCCTCTCTTTTTAGTCTACAAAATGCTTTATCATTGTTTGCCATGAGTGGGAATATCAAATACTTCTCTTATGACATAGTTCTGTACTTCAGATTTTGCTTAGGAATTAGACTGCAAAAATGGGATAAATATCCATCTTAAGTTTGTACTTCAAAAGGACTTACAACATTTGGTGGTAATGGTGAAAATGTGTCATATTTGATATTTCAAA
Source organism: Mya arenaria (assembly GCF_026914265.1). Classification (NCBI taxonomy): domain Eukaryota; kingdom Metazoa; phylum Mollusca; class Bivalvia; order Myida; family Myidae; genus Mya; species Mya arenaria. Next base: position 17,689,711 of record NC_069135.1, on the reverse strand, counting down.
AGAACTATGGGTCTACCAATAGTTTATTGCTATTTTTGCATGACCATTTTAGTTGTTATGCTGACTGCAGTACTAAGTGTCTGCTGTTTAAAGTATTATATACCTACTTGAATGTATTACAGAGGTATCAAATTCTATCTTGCAAAATTTATATTGTCATGTCTGACTGCAAACTAATGCAATATGTGCAAAATTTGTATCTAATGACAGAGACTTCATATGATGAAAAATGAGTCCTTCTTTTAGCTAGACCACCATGGAAATGAGGGATTATGTTGCCTTTGATAATTGCAACAAATTAAATCTGTATTCTGCATTATAATGCAGCATCTTGCTATGATGTAATTATGCACTCATAGCTCACTCCAAACCTATTAAACATAAAGAATCTGTTATGTCATGAGATGCAATTAATATGCTACTGTGAAAAATGAAAGATCCTTTTCTTCTAGAGATGGGGCCTAGCTGTCTGAAAACGATACTGTTGAAATTATATATGACAGTTGGTAAGATGGACTGCAGGTCACAACATTGGTGGCTACTGTTAATAATGAATAATGAATATAATTGTAACACTGATGTATGTTAAAAATTGAATACTAACAAAGTCTAGTGAAAAACAAGTACTGTATGACAATTATCCCATGTAGTGTAGCTCATGCATTTAAGAATGGTAAAAGCTGTATGTTGAGTGCACTTTGGACATCTAAACATGTTCATGATTTCAGTGTCATTCTATCTGCTCTTGGAAACATTATCTTTAGTACTCATTGGCCAGATTATGTAAAGCCAACAAGAAGAAAATTGGTCCTTTGAAATTGTACTTTAGGCATTTTTTCAAAAGTTTTCAAAATGTATGTACACAGCAGGTAACTTCTCCATGGTGAATATACTCAAGGTAATCCCACTTGCATGCAACTATGGAACTTCATACTCTCTTGTCTTATATAACTGGAGTTTGATGGACCAAGACAGCTGGTGGAACATTCATCATGTGCTCATCATTTTATCATCTCAATACACATCTCCCTCCAGCCCTCTGCAGCAGGTAAAGCAGCTGTTTTACTCATTCTGTGTTGAGTGCTACCCGGTCTTAAGACAGTGTGCTGCAGTATATTTTCGGTATATTTTCGTGTGTTGTTTTTCATGGTCTAGAAGTGTTTCTGTTTGGTTTAGGAATGGTCTTAGACAGATAAACCATTTTCTACATTTGATGAAACTCCTAGTGTGTATTAATTTTCTGGTATAAAAAGATCATTTGTGTACATTTTCCAAATGTTGGTGTTGGTGGAGTATCTAATGTGCGTTTATATCCTGAACATTTCTCCTCTGGCAATTTTGCCTAGGGGGCAAATATACCTTGTTGGCAAATTTGCCTATTTTTTTCTAACATTTATTTTGCAGGAAATATTATGTTCGTTTTTCAAAAAAATATTGTCATACTGTAATAAAACAGTTTGTACCCTAAAAAATACTTGAAAGCGAGAATGTGTAAAAAATGATAACTTTCAAGGTATTGGCTGAAATAGGAGTCGATAGCTTTTAATAAAATGTATTTTAAGGTTTACTACTCCATTTTATTAGCATAATTGAGTCTGTAAGAATGACAGAATAGCCAAACTCAAAAACAAAAAAATCAAGTAATACATTAACATGGTATTTAAAAATCAACAACTGTTTGTTAGAATGAAAAAGTTTTTATAATAATTTCCTTCCTTGATTCTGTTTTGTTCAGTTTTAGCCTTTTTTACAACAATAGTGAGATTTTTTTCACAACAATTGTGAGGAAAGATATTGCCGTGAGAGTAAATACCGTCATATAAACAGCATTAATAAAGTCATATACATGCAGATGCTTTCTTGGACAAGCTGCTGATTAACTCTGATAACAGAAACCAGCACCCTATTGTACTCAGTGAAAAAATACATTGCCTTACCTTTTTCTTTATGTCTTTGATCAGTTACATAAAACATGACAAATAGTTTATCATTCAATCAAGTTTAAGCCACCTGTCCTCCCTGAAGGCTCTCTTGGGTTAGGTGTACACATGATGGATTTGATTCTTGGAAATTCATAGATCTAACTGAGATGTAGACTTTGTTTACATTTCCCAGAAAATAAATGACAAAATTATACCCTGGAATCATAAAATTGGACTTCACTTGAGTTGAGATATCACATTTGTTTGTATTTTGTGGCCCTAGAAGTCAGTTCTGTTGAAGTTGTTATCATTGCTTGTAACTTTTTCTTCTGTCTATAAAATGAGGTAAAGAGATTTTTAATGCTTGTTTTACAAGGCAATGTTTTTGTTAGATGATTTTGATAGCCTTTCCAGTGGTCCTAAATCTGAGTGTGGGTCACATCACAAGGAGTTTTATTGTCTTCATTTCATGTCAATATCCTCATTCATGCTTAAATGTTCTCAAATAAAATATGTAATTTGTGTGATTTTGACCTTGTATATGTGTGGTTTTACATGATTTACCGAAGACAGTCAAACATTGCTTCGTGTCAACGAGCCCTTTATCTAGTACAGTTAATGTTTTTGTCATTTTTGATGGCTGGTTCTTATTAAGGATGGATATTTAGCCAACTCCAGATACCTTTAAGTGCAATAAGGGGGTGCACTTAATTCCACTATCTACCTTATGTTAATGTAACATTGATGCAATATATTGATAAAGTACTTTTTTTAAATCAGTTTCCATGGTAACTAAGTAGAAATCGTGGATTGACGACTATTAGAGTGTGTTTGTTCATTTTGGCAGCTATTTTGTTTTAACAGGTGAGAATTGCTTGATTTTTGTGGCTGATCAGGGAGAACAATGCTACAGACTGTTTTGGATTATTAATCGATGAAAGGCCAACAGATTGGTACCAGAGGGCTGGGAAAGAATGGATTGTATGTTGAATATTGATGTGTCAGATTCCAGGAACTGTCCACCTGCTCACACCTGCTACATGTTCATGTAACATTATGAGAGGGCAACACAATTGTTATATGAACCCAAAATAATTCTACTAATATGATTTATTTCACTTCGTTTTGACATTCAGTGTAAAATATAACTCTTTTAGCGATTGATATTGAAACTGAAGTAACATTAATTATGCCAGCAGGAAAGTGTTTTAGTTGAACTTCTATATGAATTGTTTTTATGGTCTTATGTATTGTAAATATGCACAAACTAACCAAATTAAGAGGTCCATGATATATAAGCTAATGTTTGAGAAATAACATGATTGATGAGAAAACATACTGATGCCATTTCAAGTATGTCCTGTATCTGCAGTCTTGGCATCTCTTTAAAGGTACTTCAGAACTGTTAGGAATATTTATTTGTTGATCCTTGACCACAACAGGATTTCTGTGTTCTGTCAGAGTGAATGGGGACTAGTCAACCAATTATGATTGACATTGACTGTTTCAATATTTAGTCAAGTCAAATGTTGACATATTATAACAGGAAGCAGTCTGTTAGGGTACCAAACATTACCATTACCATTGGTGTATCAGGCGTAAACGAAGTTACCCAACTAAGAGTGTTGGTTTTGCAAATCACCTAATGTTTGCCTTGTAAATTGTCAGCAAAAGCGTGGCTTCTCTGTCCTGACATCTTGTCACATTCTCCTGCAGTACTGATGTCATTAGGAATTGTCTTCAAATGATTTTCCAATTCATTGGTATATCAGATTTGTTACATCATATAATGGTTTATATCCATCATTTGAATGAGGGCATAATTATCATCCTCCATTCATGTTAAACCAATAACTTTATAATGAAAGAATACAGAACACGAATATGAACTCAGTTTAAGCAAGGCTGATATATTAATGCTACTTCTGTTTATAAATAAATGAAACTGTATTAAATTTAGCTGAACTTTTACATAACCTTCAATCTTTTGTTTAAAAAGTAACGTAAGAAGGAAGCCACCTTTTATTATTAGAGAAATTGAGGTTATCAAATGTTCCTCTTTTCCGCTGTCCTTTTGCTAACAACAGTAACACTTAAAACATGGAACAGACATTAAATTATATTTACTTTGGTATTCAATACCGCTACCTGAAAGGGCTCCTGTTTTAGGTAAATAATATTAGATTTCCACAATATTTTGCTAGCTTGACATTGAACCCTTGTTTCAATGTTCCTTTTGAATGATCCACTTTAAATAAAATGAGCAGTTTTTATTTGTAATCTCTGTGATATTCATGCAAATTTACCATTTTGAAATAAAGTTTGTTCATTGCTTATGTTTGCCACTGGATAGATAAAAAATTATAAGTGTTTCAATTGAAAAATGCTTTTAATTATTACTGAATTAAATATTTCTGAATATTTTTATTCCTCAGAGTTCTTCCTTTGATCTTTAAATAATGCAATACTTATTGTAATTAGCAAACTTTATTGAAGAGATTTTAGACTTGTTTCTGAACATTCTAATTATGACTTGAAAAATTAATACTTTTGCAAATAGAATAACAATTAAAATCTATCAATCATATATTGCCGATATTTAACCACATAAATGTTAGATGCATTTTAGGTGTCAGATCAAAGAAAACACAGTTTATGATTAACATTTTAATATATCTTATGGGGTTAAAATATGCATGAGGACTGATATTTTCTGTCAAAGAAGCTTTTCTTTTTATTATTGATTATATGGGAAGTATGATTTTATGCCCATTAGGACCAGGGCAGGGTGAAGAAATCACACAGTCATGCCTATTAATTTGATAGTTTGAATTTCAATTTGAATTGCAAATAATTTCTCTCTACTAATTACAAATCATTAAGATTTAAGTTTAAATTTGCACATAGAAACATGATTTATGGTAGGTTCAACAGCAACTAAAACAATCATTTATAAAAGTATTTATTGAAGTAGGGTTTGTAAACAAAATATTAATGTTGGCCCTCAGGTTTTAATGTGTTGAATTTTTATGGGTTTTTGTTTTTAACATTCTTAATTATATATCCTGTTAAAATTTGCAGCTTGTTAAACTTAAAGTGGAAAAAAATTAAAATTAAAAAATTATGGCTTATAAGAAATTATCATAAACACACGGCTTTCAGCTGTCCATGATCTTGAGGACTTAAAAACTTTAACACAACAGAACCTTTTCAAAATCTCCAACCTTGACATATAAACTCGTACGAGTGCCATCTTACATTAAATTTTAAAGTTTGACCTTGGCATTGCAGACTTAAACTGTGGATTGCCACTGAGGCATCGCATTGTTCATAATAGCTCTACAATTGATTTTTATGTTTACTTTAAAACAGTTCTTTTTCATTGACTAGTGCAGTGGTTTGACCTTTTATATCACATGAACATAAATATATTTTATAGAAAAACATGTTCTGATACAGTCCTCATGACACAATGTATTATCCAAAACCATTGTCCAAAAAACAAAATAATTAAGGACCATTACCCATTCAGTGGCATTCATTCAGTGAGGCCCTGATTTGTCAATATTGTACAATATGATTTTCTTGGGAAAGATTTTTTCCCATAAACAATGACAGATCAGTGAGTTCATGCTTGGTGGTTTCATGCCTTTGAGTGATCCAGACCCATTGACTCCAGGCTCCTGGTTGACATTGATTTTGTTTGCTATTGATACATGTTATGGTCCCTCTTTTTTTTGCATGTTTTCTTGGCCTCATGTATCAAGAGTAGTGGTATTCAGCCTCCTTCGCATTGATTATTTTGTGCACAACGTATTCTTTTCTTTTCACAAAAATTGGGATTTATATCAAGTTTTAAGTTTTAAACGAAGAAATGTGAGACTTTGAGGTAAAATTGAGATGCATGTGCAAGAAAAAAATTGTTTGCTACTGATGAGGGGAAAGAAACTGAGTGTTCGTGTGAAAAAAGAAGACACGGAACAGGGGATTAACACAGCTGTGTGAAAAACCAATCTTCTTGTTGATAAATTGACAAAATAATGGCTGCAGGACCTGAATGTAAATGATTATTTCTCAGTCTTAATTATTATTATTATAAATTAAGTTGATATCCAATAAGGCATGCAGCTTCTATTTTAAGGGTTGAAAGTGCAGTACAGTTTTAAGAATTGAAATTCTGATGTGGACTATCACTTAACAATTTACCGAGAAAACTACAGCTTAATATAAACTAGACATTTTAAAATACACAATAATGAGGACATAAAGGATCATTTTGCTTTGTTATACCATTAATAGGGAATCCGATGTGTGAGTAAGGGTTATTTAAAGGCAGTTAGTCGTTTGGATGAAGTCCAATACCATGAAAATGTTGTGCGAGAATTTGCATTTTGATTGCAGAAAATCTTCAGGGAGACATTTAGTTTGATTGTGAGCAGGGATAGTGATTCTGAAAGGTAATGGTGTGATCCATTCTGTATTGTTTTCAAATATAATGACTCATATTGTGTTAATTTTACTGAGTCACTGCAAGAAATAAAAATGACAAAATGATATGTAAAATTTACTTTGAATGTATCCTTAATTAATACTTGTTCATGAACATGGCTTTTGACACCCAAAGTGTCATAGTATTTTATTTTTTTTTAAACGTAATATCAAGTAAATTCTATCATGATTTTATTAATTATATTCTGCCTTTGAAATATGAGTCACAACATCTCAATTAAAAAAACTAGTTCTTGTCACACTCTGATGCTTATTCAAAAGTCCCTAGACAGCAACTTGTGCATTAACAGTAATATTGCTCAGAAATGAATTCATGTTACAGTGAAAAACAGCCTTCTGCAAAGAAGGTGGGAGAAATGTTGAAAGAGAACAGTTCAGGAGATTAATTGTTAGAAATGAAAGAGGAAATAAAACTTGATGTATAAAAAGCAAAGCTCAGAAATCAATAATCCCTCAGTGTTTCAATTTGAAATTCAAGGGATTTAGTTTTTGTAATGAATGAAATGATTGTAATTGCTTGTAGGATCCTGGAAACAAACATTGTTTATCAAACTGCGCTTTTTGTCTGCAGAGCCTAATAATATAGTTGACACTGTTTTAAATTTGTAAATTGTCTTTTGCCAAGGTTGGTTAGCCTAGACTGATAAAACTGACTTTCAGAATGCAGATAATTGTTCGAAATTCAGATTTAAGTTGTTTCCAGTGTTTGTCTATCTTCTTTCTTTGTGCTCTATGCCAGTGGTTAATTCTCCACAATTTCCATTGCATAAAACCTGTAGGAATGCCTTCCCAAAGCTTTCAAGGTAATAATTTACTCTGATTATGAAGCAATTGAACACAATAGGCAACAATGTATGTGCTCATCCTACCAGGTAACACATCACATTGGGTGCTGAATCCAGAAATTACGAAGTTCTTGCTTACGGTAGTTCTTCATTTTCATCCTGTGATTTGGTTTCATGGAAAAATTGGTTTCAAAGTGAACCTCACTGGAGATCAAAATTCATTTTATATGTGCAAACTGCATATGGACAATGTTATATTCATATATTGTGAATCAAACTCAGAGGTAAGTTCATAAAATAATTCATTGGCATTACATGTCGTAAAAAAAATTATTATTTCGTTTAAATGCAAACGGTATTCAGGCCTATTGAACACTTTCCCTGGTTTACCCACAATGCATGAGTCTCAGATTCTGAATCATCATTGTAATTGTTTTCATGAAAAAAAGACATAGGAACTACAAAGCATCTATTAAATACGGGATTTCCTGAAATCACTGCCATTTGTCTTCAGAAACAGTCATCAGGCAGGGCTTTGAAATGGAAGCTTTGGTTTCACGGAAATATACGAGAATTTTGTAACTACAGTGAATCTCAGCTGATAAGATATTATTTTGGGTGCTTCTTTATATGTTCATGGCATTTGGAGGGTAATATTTATTACAACTTGAATTCATATAATTATATTTACTGTGATTGACATTTAAGCCTTTATTTGTTACCAAATATAGTCAATTAAATCTTCATTTTATCATTTTTACAATCTCATCATGGGGAGCCAGGCAGGTGTAAATTCCTCTTTACATATATTAGGTGAAAACTACTTGGCATCACCTAATTAATGAATGTGTTACTGCTATTATTGACTTATTATTTAGATTGTCATCTTCACCATTGATTTCAACAGCCTCTCAGATCAATAGTGTTACAGGGTGTTGGAGGGAATTATGGGGATAAAGCATGTTGACCACATGATGGTGTATGGCCAATGAAAAAGCTGCAATTACGCTGTCACCAGACTGAGATTGCTGCCAGTTTAGTTGGATGCAGAGATGGACAATTGATTATTAGCTCAAATTTCATCACGGTCATCCTTAAAAATGACACTAAAAGTCGTTTCGGCGGATCAAAATACCAACAAGTTTTTTGAATACACAATAGTAATGACCCTTGATATATGGCTTGACACTTGCAAAATTAGTCTGTGACATTTTGCTTTATTAACTGTACTTTTTATTCGTGTCATTTGGACACTGAGTCTCTAATTTCACTGTACAATTTCAACAATTTATAAGCCTTTCCGACTGTTGGTATAATTTAAATGCTGATTTAATTCATTACTAACCTGGATGAAAACATACGCCATTTTTTAGAAAGAACTATGCATAAATGCAAGCTTTTTTGTGATTGCCACACTACAAACCTAGCAGGCTTTAGGGTGGAGTAAAACCATATCATCAAAAAATCCCTAGACTTCCAGTCAAATCATTAATTATTATGGAAAATCATATCTATACTAAGTGTCTGGTATTGATCTTAACTGCCATTTTAGTGTTAGCCATTACTATTATGTTAATTGTAAATGGCAAAATTGTAATAAAATACTGATATTACTATATCTGAGTTAATTTAACAATCCAAATAATACCTCTGTTACTAAGTGCCATCAGGAAAATGAGTGGGAATAAATTTCAAAGAATCACTAAAGCTATAAAAAATAATTAAGGAACTGTTTTTGATTGACTGAATATGATAGACAAAAAAAAAATCAAACAGTTTCTGTTGCACAATATTTAAGGTAGAAATTTGCATTCTCTTTTCCATCACTTTTTGGCACCTATCTTTAACATTTCTGAAATCGAACATGTGATTTTGTAATCTGTTTTCCTCAATTATGAACTGCTAATGACTGGAAAGTCTGAGCTCATTGTTTTCTCGCTACTTCTGGTGCCAAAGTAAAGTGTCAGGTTCATACACAATCCATTACTCCACAGTTCGTTATGAAACAAGATCAGTCATTATGTGGCAGTAAACCTGTTACATATTTTTACTTTCAAAATGTTCAATCCAGTTACGTAAAACCAACTATATCGGAAACTATTGAGGAATGAAGATTCATGTTTGCATTTCGAAGATTCATTCATCATTTCAAATTTCACAACAAAAACTTGGCATTTCAATGGAGAAATTGTGTATCAATAATCATTTCTGCCAAATTCTCCACTTTCATGCTGCTAGTAGGCTCCTGGATGTCTTATTGCTGGCGGAATCGAAATTTGCTGATTTGAAAATCGGTTTTTAACAGGCATTTTCAAGTGTTTCAAGTCTCAGATAGTGAAGCACTGTCAGTTGTTGACAAGATTTAGTGGCCCTGTCAGGCACATGCTTACAATATTTGAAATATTCCAAAGCATTTTTTTATAGTCTGGTATATTGTTTTCAATTGTAAAAGAATTTCTTACAGAGTTTACACAAGGTGTACATTACCGGTATTCTTTCTCAAATATGTTGAACCTGATAAAATTGAAGCTCAAGTGAGAGTGGTCTAGTGGTATAGGTGCCTCAACCAAGAGACCGTTGTTCGAGCTGCACCTAGGGAACTTTCTGTAGTCCTCAAAACTGGGAACCAGGTCTGCTTTCTGCCGAAGAAATGAACAGATGGTGTTTCATATCATCTTTCAGCTCTCTTTATAACCAAGCTATAAAAGTAAGTAAAAAACAAATGAAACTTGAAATATTTCCTATGCCTATATGAACCAAACAAGGACTTTCTCAGTGTTGCAGAAATGAATAGACCTAGACTTTATTCATAAGATATCAATCTATGACATTTGTAAGGCAAGAATTAATAATTGGAGAGAAATAATAACAAGAAATGAAAGTGATATGCAATTTCAGAGGCGCCTAGTTTGTTCTCGAGAAGCTATGAGACACCGCCATCCTGTGATGAAGCTTGATATTGATTGGTTGGAAAGTCCCGCATCTAGCAACCACAGTGCTGCTATTAAAGAGACCATACTTATCATGTGTTATGTATAAGGTGACACTATACAGTTGCAGATATAATGCAGAATGGTATCACATTAATCAGAAATGAGGCTTTTGTATATATTATAAGAAGCCCAAAGAATGTTCGCTTTTGTAGCTCAACATCTTACAATTTTGAAGTTCATATTGTGCAAATACGAATTTTGAAAAAAAATGTACCTCTGGTCTTCTGGATTCCTCTTTCTGTAGTACTTATATTGACTGTTGTCTCTCAGTAGGCGAATTTGTGTAGTGTTCTTGTGATTGTTTGCCTGGAACAGTTTTCCCTGGGTGACCCCATTTGGAAGTTAATTTTGTAATAACTGAGTATCTTTAAACCATTTCTACTTACAGTAAATGTAGAAAAGAACTGAGGTAATTGGTTTTGGGTAATTAAGTGTTGGATCTTCATCTTGCAAGAGGTTGACTATTGATTCCTGGTACAGTCCAAGAGCTAATTTAGAAAAAGGGTACACAAGGTGACAACAATCAATCTAAGACCTGTCATAAGGCTGCCGCAATGCTTTGTTATGATTCTCGTGTCATATCTTGTAAAGATTTTTTTTCATCTTAATGGCGGACTGATCATATAAATTTTACAGATTGATTAATACCATGTGAAATTGAGAATGGCAAGTATATTCAAACAATGAATATGGTAATTAGTTACGAAAGTGAAATATACTTATATGATGGTGGTCCAAAAAACTTACTGAAGAAATCACTTAAGATATCATAAATGTTCATTCTATTACAGTACAATAGTATATCACCCAAGATTAATTGTTATTACTTAAGATTTCTTCATTTGGATGACTTGCAATTAATTTGTCCAGTCGGGTTTCAACTGATGGGTGGTCTCTCATTAGAAAACCAACAACAACCTTTTAGTGATAAGGAATTATAGTCTACAATGCCACTTTCATTTATCATGAAAATAGTTGGATTAAACACCATGCACTTGTATAAAACTTTCCTTTAATGTATCACCAGATTTTTTGTATTCAGATCTCCATTAAAAGCTCCTGTTAGATTTCTGTTTTTCACAAAACTATCATAAAGGATACCAGCATTTGAATTTCCAAATCAGATTAGTGTTTAATCAATTGGTGGGAGGCCAATTTATTTGATTTTTCCTGCAATTTTGATTGATGCTTTAACTTCAGACATTATGGACAGAATATTCAATCACTTTGTTCATGACCATCTCTCTGAATATTTCCTTATGTAGATGTCTTTGGTAGGTAGGGAAACGAATAAATAAATTCAATATTATGGCATTTGGTGGTGCTTGCTTGGCTGGCTTTGCTGCTAACATTGGGGAATGATGAGGAGGGGAGACATCAGGGAGTGAAAAACATCTGAGTGTCTCTCAGATAGATATAATGTTTATTCACACATATTTCAAGGGGATGGTGATAAGAGCCTGGGTTTAAAGATTGCCTGAGTTTCTTACTTATTTGGTAGTCAGATTCGTTGGTCTTGCAAGGTTGGCTTTATTGATGCAGTGCTAATGCTTGACAGCAGTATGTCTACAAGGATTGTAAATGATGCTGAGAATGCTGATGTTCATGGGACATAAATTTATCATTCAAACTTGTAATCAGCAATTTACTTGCTGTTAAATTGGTCATAGATGTTTGGTATAGAATCTGTTATTCTGTTGACTTAGTCAACCATAACTGTTTCCTTATCCATGCCTACCAGAGTTTAAACTAAACAGGTCAATGAAATTTAGACAGCTATTAAATTAAAAATTAAGTTCCATTTTATGAAGAAAAAAAAACAATATACAAAACCAGTGAGACTCAGATGGTGTTAGTTATTGATCTTAGGTCGCGCAAAATGATTTCCCATTACAGCAAAAGCATGCAGGCGTTTTGTCTTATTGGTTTCCGTCAGTGGGAAGTTATATCCTTCACACTTGGCGACAAAGTTGCTAGAAAAATATCAGTATTGAGAACAAGGGGAGGGATAACGTATCCGCCATATCACTGTATCAAAGAATTGTTGTAGAAACCAAATCCCAGATTTGGAATGTGTAACTAAGACCTGGGAAAGGCTATTCTTACTTTCCTTGTTAGTTTGGTCGGGGAATGTTTTGTCTTTGGGGACAGTATGTGATACAAATGTGTTCAGTCACTGGATACTGTTGAAGCTGAGTGCACAGGGACGATTGTTTTCGAATAATCAACACTATCAATATCCAAGTAGGTAATTAATCATTATTTGCAGTTAATAATGGTAGTGTTAGGTAAGTTTTAAATTGCTGCATTTCCGATAATAATGAAAGTTTATTAGTTTAAGGTTGCGGCAGTGTTAAGTTTTGTAATCACATGTCATGTAATATATTCTTTGTTTGTTGCAGCAGTAAATTAATCATTATTAAGGTTACAATTAATTTCACTGATGCATTGTTAAGCACTTAACCAGTGTCTCCATTTATGTTTTTATTTTCTAGAAGTTCAAGTAGTACACCTTATTCATATAACAGGTTTTTATCTCAAAAAAAAAAAATAGTGTTTAAATTTTTCTTCGATGTACAATCAGTAATATTTTTGGTGTAGCAAAAATTTCAGAAGCATCTGCTTTTAAGGAAATAGTGTAAGCATTAGTTCTATGCAATTAGCAGGTATTTGGATGTAATCTATTTGTATAGATCTTATGAATATAAATCATTCATTTAATGTTGGTGTTAGGAGCAGGCCACATTTTAAATACCTCATATACAAGGCCTTGACCATGCAATGAATCATGTTAGAGGGCCATTAAATTCAAACAAATTCCAACCCATTCCCTGATCTAAATGGATTAATATTTACTTTTAAGTATAAAATTGTCAATTCTATCATCTTTATGAATGGACATGTTTGGGAAAATTAATTTTCAATATTTAAATGCTGCTCAGAGGTCCATATAGATAATTTTACATAGATATTAAAAAGGCCTTCTATGAAAGGAGACATCAGGAGACATCCGAACTATGTCTAGCCATAATAATATCAATATGAAAGCTAAGCCAATTTATTAAAGTTTTATTAGAAACATGCTTATGAATGAAATGTTTGTCATTGAAGAATTTGAGAATAAGTTCATGGAATGGCACAAGTCAGGGAGGCATGCTGAGTCCTTTGATTTTCTCAGTTTACATTAAACAGTAAATTGTATGTAATGTCACTGTTGTACAAACAATGATATTCTGGGAGATGGGGGAGGCTATTGAATTGTGAGAGGGGGTGGGGATTACAGCAGATGTTTGGATAATATTGTATAGTTTGTATATGTTCACATGTTTGTTAATTAAAATTTATGTACTTAGGTTTTATTCTATTCCTGTAAGTTCAACAATAGTTAAGACACTTGTGTTATTTGCAGTTCTGCCCATAGTCAGTTTTGATGAGTTCAATTATGAATATATACTTAATAACCTATTTCTCATTGACAATTTTGCTATTATGAAGTGTGTTTTTGATGGAAATTAGTTTTCCAGTTAAGTTTATCTTTTAATTTATTTCTGTCTAAGTAGAATTTGAATAAAGCCAATATCTGAGAGTTATTCTAGTATTGTTTTAATTATAGGACTTAATGTTAATCTTTCTTTTTACTTTTAATTCCTGCAAGACAGGGTAATTGGAAAGGTGTTGACAGTGTCTGCCACTCCTTGGGAAGCTTAAGATAACATAATTATTAGTAAAGATCAAGGTGATTATAAGTGGTCAAAATATTGATGATTAGTTGTAAATATGTTAATATACATGTCATAAAATTCCAAATATTGTCTATTTTAATGAAGTTCTAAATTTGTATTTATGTTAACAATGATGAGTTTGGATGGGACATTTAAATCAGTTTACCTTATCAATTAATTAAAAGTGACACTTGACCTCTTGGCCTTAGGGGTCACATGCCACCAGAGGTGGTAGAAAATTTAGTGTCAACTGACCTAAGGGTTTAAATTTAAATGTGTATTGGAAGAGATCAGTGTTTAACATGATAAGATCATTGGATGTCAATTTTGGTTAAATAGGGAAAATAGTAAAATAACAGTAATTTACGAATGATGAGTGAATAGAAACAAATATATAGTAAACATTAAACCAAATATAAACAGTGTGTGAATTTAAATTGCTGAAAATTGTTGAATTTAATTTGAAAGTGATAAGTGCCTGTTAGTGGTTTTTATGAAAGTATTCATTTCAGTCGCCTTTGCGCCCGTATTTGGTCTAAGGTTGAATAGTTACGGGATTGTAGAGACAGAAGCTTTAAATCGTATGTGATTATGGTTTATATATAGTGGGCGCAAAATTTCACAGAGTTTAAACCGTATTAATGTGTACACTGGACTAGTATAGCAAAAATTTACGCCTGCTGTATGGTCGGGTTTAATATAGTAGTGGAGAGTAAGCCTAAAATTGAATGACGGTGTTTATATTTTTATACTCATTTCTACAGATGTGATTGGAGAGATAAATTGTATCTGAAAATGGTACATAATAAAAGTAAATAATACTTGTGTACAAAACTGACAAATTTGTTTGCATTTATTATACACACATTGAACGGTGAAATAGCTGCAAGTTTGAATTCTTAAAGATTTATAATAAATGAAGCCCTATTTGATTCCAAATGGTTCAATAGATAAAAACTACCGAATTTGAGAGAAGAAAGGAGGACTTCAATTGGCTGTTTACTTAAACTTGTACAAAATAAAAACATTTAAAGTGATTGGATTTTAAATGAATTGAATACAACTTGCATTTTAAAATAAAGTTGAGATGATTTTGTCTGCATAGAGGGAAGAAATAGCCTAAAGTCTGCAAAATGGTAGTGCAAACATCGGGATGGATTTTAACCTACAAAGATTGTGTAAAATTGGATGTTTGTTTAAAAAAGGTAGGTTGTCTTGCAGTATCAAATTATTTTATTTTTTTGCACTCCCTTTTAATTAGAGGTGCATAGCATTCAATGGGATGAGTAAGTTCAATGCTTTATAATTTCCGGGGTGGAGTTGAAGCCAAGCTTCCAACTGTCATCAGCGGATAAATTGTAATTGAATTTTAAATATGGAAAATAATTGGGAATCTGATTTTTTTTTAGCGTTAACATGGTGAATTTTGTAAATAATATAATTTATATAATAGTATAATCTGTATTATTATTTGCAAAAATGAAGTCTAACATATATGGAGACATTATGATTTTCATAACTTTGATCATAAGCCATGGTTGAATACGGCTCGGGGGTGAATTTAAATATCACATTACCGACTGTTTGTGCTAAGCCTAAAATGCCAAGTGCAGAATTTAAATAATAAACACAACAACATTTGAGTCATTTAAAGGTGGCTGCAATTTGTGAAATTGATCTCCAGTAGATTTCATTTGGGACATGTTGGTAATTAAACAAATAAATATTTAAACACTGCATCATTGTTGACGCAAATCTGTTATTAATTGTTTGTGTGACTGTGTGAAGTTACCAAATCAGAGACTGGCATCATATTTAAGAATAAATTATAATGATCAAAGTGGCTCGTTTACATTTTACTGCGGTTTTTGTACCTGAGTTAATATTCAAGAGACTCGTAACTCCCATTGTCATTGATGTTTGAAGTAATTATGAATTAATTATTACCATAATAATTATTATCATCGTTATAACAGTCAAACAGACAGGAGGTTCAATGAAAAAGCATTTTACTTTACATTCGTAGTAGATTGTCGGATGGTTTCGTCCATATAATGTTCATGTTTACAGTGTACAAAGATCGCAGTGTCATACTGTAGAACGCCAAGGTAGAATTATTTATTAGTATGCACAATTGATTATCATATGCAGGGTTCTCAATAAGAACCGGCCGCCGGCCAAAATGACCGGTTCAAATGGCATTTGGGCCGGTTCAAAATCGCCTGGTAACAAAAATGAAAAGTTCCCAAATCGTTTACAATTTAAATTTTTAAAATCCGTCAACGAATAAAAAAGTTATTGCCTTTTAAATACGACGACTTGATTAGCGTTCGCCCGG
This sequence comes from Mya arenaria, assembly GCF_026914265.1. NCBI lineage: Eukaryota > Metazoa > Mollusca > Bivalvia > Myida > Myidae > Mya > Mya arenaria. Next base: position 17,673,442 of record NC_069135.1, on the reverse strand, counting down.
TCCCGCATATTTCTTTACGGCGCCGTTTAATAAACTTCACTAGTCCGTGTAGATAGACGATTGATAAAACGCTTGGAAGCAAGCGTCTCATTCTAGTAAAAATGAAGAAAAGAAAAATACACGATTTCTTTCACCCTGTGTCGAGTGAGTATAAGATAAAAATGAAATAAAACAGTTGCATTTATGAATTTCTTGTTCTGTTTATTGTTTCACGTTTGATTTCCACCGTTTATTTTGTTTTCTGTTTATTGTTTCACGTTCGATTTCCACCGTTTATTTTGTGTTCTGTTTATTGTTTCACGTTCGATTTCCACCGTTTATTTTGTTTGAAGTTTTGATCGTTGTTTATTCCGTACAAGATGCATTATTACGAAGATTTGATAAGGAGGTAAGTTTACTCTATTATCATTATCATTATTCTGTATGAAAAAATCGTAGCAATATTAAAGACTCACTAAATATAAAGTGGGTTGGGTAAGGTGAATTTTTAAATTTTTGCCTAAACTTCACAGTAAACCAATCATCAAAAGGGCTGTGGCCAAGTGGTTAGAGTTACCAAGGCGGAAGTTGGGTGCTCCAACACCAGAAAGATTAAGATGTCCAGTGACGGTAGGTGTTCAGACTGACACATGCATGGCACTGGACACAGTCACACCTTGTAGGGAGGAAATTCGGGCAGTCCTCAAGGAGATACTTGTTGAGGGGGAGGGGGACTACTACTCGTCCAGTTCATCAGATGAGGACAGTGACATGTGTTAATAACAGGGTTAAGCGTAATGAATACTGTTCTTATTAATTCAATGTGCCTTATGTATTTTCACAGTACAATTGCATTGTAGTTTTGTTAATACATTGTATATGGTGTTGAAAATACAATTTTCAAATGGATATTTTGTTGTTGAAATTTGGTAAATAAATATAATTGCATTATGATATAGATCCTGATACAACTACTGCTCTGCAGTACTTGTATCTGCATATTTAGGGGATATTACTTATAAATTTGCACTTGAAAGGGGTGATTTAAAAGGCATTCAAATAACCCTAGAATGCAGGAAATGACGCGCTCACATAATTTTTTTTTCGGGGGAGGACCCCCGGACCCCCCGCCAATTTGGGCCTGTTACTTTTTATAAACGGCCTGTTCACTGAAAAGTTATTGAGAACCCTGCATATGAAGATGGTGTCATTTTGACACATTATTATCTTGGTTTTATGACCTAAGCTATGAGTACTCTATGGCAATGCATTTATAGTGACAGGCCCCTACTTCATGTGAATAAATTTAGCATCTTTATCAAAAGCTTTCTCTAACATGTGTCATATACTGTCCCCAAGATAGCAGTATCTGAATTGCTTGCCAATGACATCAGAAATCTGCTTGTAATGTGAATTTTAGGTTGTATTGGAACAATTTATTGTAATTATTAAAAGTAATAATAAACAATTAAGTATATATACCTATATACATTTAGAGTTCTGCGGAGAAATGTAAGACTTAATCTTGACTGGCTTTATGGTGTCCCTATGTTTGATGAAGAAGGTCCTCTGAGAGTAAGATTCCTTTGGTCCATGATTGCAATTGTGGACAGGTTTTCCATCTGGAGTGTGAACCCATGTGTTAAAAAACATATTTCTATTTGTGATTAGGCTCAGGTACAAGTATTTCACTCAGGAACGGTTTCTTTGAGTCTTGTGGTTTTTTATAGTCTGTCAACTTCTGTAACCTCTGAAGTGCTTTAATTATTGTCAAAAATGTTCAAACATGGTTTATCAAAAAATGTTACTTCATCATTTGAAATGGTTCTCTTGTGTTGGGTTGGGAGATGGAGAGGGTGGTGAGGAACTTCGAATTTTGACTTTGTCAAGTATTTTCATACTCCAATTTTTGCCATCACTCAGCAGATAACTGTTCTTTCTCAGTTCAAAGTGTTTGCAGAGATGGCATTTATTGTAAGTCTGTTGACCTTGGACACTTCACTGGACAATCTAAATAGCTGGCAGTTTTATGCAAAATGTTTAATATCTCCTTGTCAATGTCCATGACTTGTTCCCAGCTAGCTAAGAGGAAAAGGAAAATGAAAAATTAAAGCAAAACAAACAAAATGTAAAACTAAATCAACAAATCATTACAAGTGGTTTGAATGACACTGTTTATTCAAATAAATGTTTTGTTTGTTGTTTCAGCTGTAGGGGACAGTCTCTTATGTCTCAGATATGATGCAAGGACTTGACTTTCCCTTATTTTTTCCTGAGCAAGTGTGCAATGAGATCACTTGTCTGAGTCTTGTCAGTCATCCGGAAAAATGTCACAATTTCTCTGAATTGTAAAATCTACATATCTTGTTGACTTAAACTGTTTTGATGTTTCATTTTGATGGTAGTAAAGCCAGAAAAGAGTTGTTTTTTGTTTAAGATTATGCAAAAATTAAGTGTTAAAAGCTCACATTGTTAATATTAGACTTAAGCTTAAATGACTTCTGATCGATCTTTGATGATCTGAGTGACATAATTGAACTATAATACACAAGTTCACCATTAGTCTTCAAAGATTAACTCCAAAATTAGTCTCACTTAATTTTCAAGTTTTTAAGAATTCTTCTTCATCATTAATTAAGTGACAATACTATATTTTGACAGTTACCAGATTCTGGTGAAATTTGGCATAAAGTTGGCCCAACAAGCCAGTGACCCAGACATACCCTATGGCCAAAACTGGTCAAGATTCAACCAGATAAGGAAGTGACCACATCAGATAGACCACTTACATTGTTCTCATTGTTTGTTGCAATCAGTTCAACTGTTTGTTCATTCTCATCATGTAATTATTTGTAAGCAAGTTTTTGATCCAAAGTGTAAACAAAAGATCAATTTTGAATGGTTTATGACTGTGCTTTATGATTGGTGTGTATACTACTATGGAGAAATGGCTTTTATTGGCAGTATAAACCATTGATCAGCCAAAAATGGACACTGGCCTAAATCCATCTTTTATTTCTTTTTTATTGAATTTGAAGATAATCAGATTCATTCAATGCTATCTTTTTGAAAGGGTTTACTAAAATTTTAATCCTAACAAAATTTTGACCATTTCAGCCACATGTTTGGGTATTAAAACACTAAAGTGGGGAGGACAACGATATGATTCACTACAGTGATCAAATGATGAAATAGATTAAAAGATGGTTTACATGTTTGTGGTTTTAATATGCGAAATACACAAAGAAAAACAAAAATTATCATGTCATCTTGGTTTATTCAAACTGAACTTTCATGCAAACATTTATTTTGAAATTGTTGTCCCAAGTGACTTATACCAGTCTAAGACATGACCATGGTATCGGACAAAACCAAAACCCATTAGATGACTAACTACCTGCAAATTGATTGTTTTCACAAGAAAAATTCTAGGGTTTCTTAGCAAAATGTCTGATAGTATCTGGGATATATTTAGTTCTGTGGTTGACTCATGCTCATTCTTGGTCACTTTCGCTTAGTCTTCTTAAGTCTCCTGACGTGAGTCAAACTTGGAATAATTGTTTGTATGATTATTTAATAACCTTGAGTTTTAATGAAACTTGTTGTGGGATAGTTTGGAAATGATGATAGATTAGTTTTTTAAGTAAAATTAAAAAAAAAAAATGAATTTTTGAAAGAAGTGTGAAATAGTTTGAAGATGTGGAAAATACTCCGAAAGAAATTTAAAACAATCATTTGTATTACTTAAAAATTCATATTTTTGACCAAACTCCTAAATTGATATACATGTATTTCAAAGACAAGAAATGCTGATGCATTCATGGAAAATTAAGTTAAATAATTGTTAAACAAGGGCATATTTGGCTTTAATTATCCTTCGTGACTGTAACATAGCTTACAATTGACATTTGCGAGAAAGTTTTTCCATTCTCATCTCCAGTGAAAAGAGAAGTGGCATCCCCAAGGGAAGGCAGAGTTGTGTCACATAACTTGATTAAAGTTGGGCATTTGTGAGGATGGAGTGATTGGTAAAACCTTAATAATTGTCTACAGTGGTGTAGATTACAGCTCTTCCACAGAATTTCTCTTGACACTATTTAACAGTCACACAGTGGAAACAATATGTAATTAGGAGTAGAAACTTAAATACGAGAAAAACAACAACAACACCAAAGCGTGTATAGCAACTTCAGTAAATATGACAACTGAATAGTGATGAAATATATTATTTCTTAACAAATAGCAGTTTCAAAAACACTTAGCATTTCGATAGTCACTAAAAATGAAAAACCAGATAATTCATATGTCTTAATCGAGTATATGCTGACTTAGAGATAAGTGCTATTTTTTTTCAAGTCACCATTGCAATTTTTTTTTTGTTAAATCGTGTAATATGCGAAGTTGACCCTTTTAATATAATGGTGTTATTTGTCTTTCGTTTCCTCTTATTACTCTTTCCTGAAGATGTGAAGGTGAAACATTATACACATGACTTATTTACATGATGAGATCAGGCTGTACGACTTTGACATGGAGACAGTGTTTCAAGAAGGATTGTACATTTCTAACCTTTAATTTGCTGGTGTGTTTTTATACCCATATAAAGTTAATTGCTGCCAGCATGCTACACAGCTAATTAAGCATTCCTGTTTCCAATTAAGAGACACTGTTGGTATATTTATACATATAGTTTACTATATATACATTCACAAGTACATAGTTACATAATTCATACTGACTGTGATATATACTATTTTTTCACCATGTTTTCAGTTTCTGGGAATTGTCTACTTTCAGGTAAATGGTCGTGACCTGTCGCAGGCGTCACATGAGGAGGCAGTGGAGGCTTTCCGCACTGCCGAGGAGCCGATAGTTGTCGAGGTTCTTCGACGTGTTAACAAGAATAAGATGAAAACACGCTCAACACCAACCATGGTTTCTATAGGAACTCAAACGGAAGAAGATATCTATGGCTACAACAGACCTCCAACCCCTCCACCCTCTTTCTATCCATTTCCATACAGCGGGTAAGTTCAATAATGACCATCAACTTTATACAATTTATAGCAAAAACATAAGTGAAATTTAACGATTAAAACTAACTTTGTGTTTTTCTCTTGAAATACCTAGCGCATATTTTTTCCTCAAAATAATTCATTCATATGGGAAGAGACTGCAGCTGTCAATTATTAAAATCAAATCAATTGAAATTCCGTATTCATAAAGTCAGCATGCCTTTGGTACAGACTAATGCATCAATTGTTGTAAATGATACCATTATTTGTGGATTATTCATACAATCAGATGTTATATTCTGCGCAGGGAATATTCCCTTAACCTTTTATGGAGTGTCTCTTCTTTGATGTTTATAACTAGATATGGGATAATATCAAAACACAGTATAAACAATGTGCTAGGGTACTCAAGTGTGGTCAAATTTAATTAACGATGAGATGAATCTACTTCTTGACGAGACAAAAATATTATATGGAGAGACATTATGTCGCGCTCGTGCAAAATCTCTCATTCATACCATTAAGTTTTTGTCTGTATCATGACTCTACAGACCAGGATTAATAAGCTGAATAAAGAGGTTACGCAGACAAGACTCATAATTCATTATGTGTTTATTAGTAATCTGATTTGATGATAAATTATTCTCAAATTGGTATCAGTTAATTTCTAAACAATAGTGTATTCAGTTTTGGTATGACTCCTTAAATGTTAAATGATTGATTGGTCGGAATTTAATGCCATCTGATTAAGGCCCAGGTTTCAAATTCTATTAAATCTTGGACAGCCAAGTATGAGAGGGGGTCAGTGAGGGACACAGATTCCATTACTAGTATTTATTCAAGCAACCTAATAGTTTGTAATTAGACCCCAAAGTCACCTAATTATGTCTTACTGATGCCCATCGATCTCCATGTAAAGTTTACAAATTACACTTGAAAAAAACTATGTTGATAAGACTGGTGGATAATTTTCATGTTCTGCATGTAAATAATATAATTCTGAAAAAGCTGTTTTCCCATTTGTAATAATATAAAGTTTTAGAAGTCTTACCTAATGCACAAAAACACCATCTATAGAGGATATCATGTTTGTAAGCGTTGTAATGCAGGAGAAGCATTTGACTATAATCTTTCCATTTAGCGTGCGGAGGGTTCTTTGTTTGGGCAAGGACGATCTTGCAGTAGTTACCTGAAATCAATCATTCTTTTCATAATTTATCAGTATAATATGCAACAATTAAATGCTAATAAATATTAAACAGCGAATGAACAAAATTTAATGTGATATTCAGAGGATATCACTGTTGCTTTGCCATTTTTCTTAACAATCGCATCTGTGAAATCAAAGAAGATTTCTATTGTCTTTTAAATCCTTTGAAATTCACCGCACATTAATCAGACTCATTTATTGAAACGACAAAGGAAAATGTGATCAAATATGGATAACCAGGATAAAAAACATTTGTTAAATAGGGAAGCCTTCGTGAGCGATCTGATCTGTAATAACCGCCGGATATTCGTGTCTGCTGCATAGCGGTTACAAGAAATTTTAGATGTTTGGGTAATAAGACCCCTTACCTCATTGACAAATGACCGAAGAAGGATTCTTGTATCATTTACAAACCTTTATTATTCAGTTTCAAGATGACGAACCATGATTACCAAATCATTGGATCCTTAAGGATTCGAAAAGAATCTAACTATAAAAGAAAGCAATCAGAAGTCGTTAAGATTTCAGATTACATAGATTTTCAATTGTGTAATGTTAATTGTTGATTTATATTTTGACCAAGAGGACGTTCGAGGAGGGGCACTGTTTAATTGTCACTTTTATCTTGCTAGATACTGGTGTAGAGACTTTTATCGTAGGTATCCATTACAAGACGAAGAAAAATTGGGGTGGTCCTATTTATCTAAAGTAACTAGGTGAATTTTTGCCAATAAAATGTCCAAATGATTTCAGTGGTTTCAAATAAATTGAAAAAATGAGGAATGAAAAATAAATTGACCCGTGAATGGTCATTAATTTCAACCTTGTGTAAGATATTTCTTTACTAAGGTATATGGGAAAGTGCTTACTCTTTGTGAATAGCCCATTCAATTAAATCGGAAATACATAAATCATTATGATATTTTATGTAGGTCATTACTATTTAAATCATTTTTCTCATGAAATAAACAGATAAAGATAGAGGATAAATTACACTTCATTAATTGTATGTGAAAAGTACGCTCTAACCGTGACCTGTTCAAATCTTGCATCACTACTAGAACTATTTTTTGCCACAATCAGTTGCAATAACTTGAAATTCTCTCTAACTGTAGTTTATTCTTGTTGTAAAAGTTTGGGCATCATAAATAAACTCGGGATTTAATGATTCAATTAAATATATGCTGTTGGAAATCAAAGCATCCAGAAATAACTGAAACAGAGGCATCGCTTTGTTTTGATTACAGAGAATTGTGCCAAGAATTACAGAAAAAATCATCAGAGGAGAAGTATCTGCAGCTGTTTTGACCATATTGTCGATCGAGAGATGATTGTTTCAATATTACTGCAACAGTTGCATACACGAATGTTCTTTCGCTTCCTGCCAAATTTGAAGGAGTCTGGTTTTCTTGGAATCTCTTGATTTACCAACATTTTTGAAAGGTGTTTCCAGATTAAAAATTCTTACCTTTACATGTCTTAAATATTGAATTGATGTCTGTGGCATTTCTGTCTTTTTGCATGTGCTGTAGAACATTGAAGGCAAACCAAAGGTCAACTTCATTCAAATTTTTTCTGCACCTAGGTTGTTTCTGTTGATTGTTTCTTTGCCACTCCTATGTAATGTCCTACATTAAATATCGGGATGATTCAAAGCCGTTCCGCTCATGTTTGAGATCTCCTCTATACAAAATATAATTTTTGTTGAAGAAAAAACAGTCACATGCATGATTCATTACTGGTGAAGGAAAAAAAGCCCCAAATACTTGAGGAGTCTGGAAAAACACTTAGCAAATCTTACCTGAGCTTAAACTTGATTTCGGATCAGCTGGTCTCCATCACATTCCACTTGCATCTTCTTCAGGATACCCCAAAATCTACAATTATGTGGTTCAGTCTATGTGGACTGTGGATGTACTTGTCTGGCTGACAATTCGACATGCTTCATCCTAACCTTCTGTTTGAATTTCAGTATGACGCTCAAACATATTGACTGTAATTTCTGTCAAAAGCTATTTTAATTCTCATTGTTGAAATGTTGAACCTTTTTCCTCCCAGTCCGACATGAAATGGGCTGTAAGACAAAAAATAGGGAGCTCTCAATAAACGCAGGAACTGACAACATTTTGTCAAGAAACAGACAAATTACACAAATCCACTCTCTCCAAGAAAAACAATTTATTTCTTTGGAGCCATTGTCAGTTGAGATTTGAATTTAAGTCTAATAAAATACTCCCCAATGGACTATTTTTTCTTCAAAGCAATTTCTTACCCCGCTATGATTAATGCACTGAGTGGGGAGTTGGAATTATCAGAAAATATTTCAGAGAGAGCCCTAACACAATTTTATGATGTCCCTTGATATTAATCAGCTTTTATAACTTTCTGCCCTTTAAAACTTTATACTAATGTTTTACTGTAACATATTTTAATGTTTTGTATTGCCTGTGGAGATTTGGTCCATACTTTATAGATAATAGAGAATTTACACTGAAGTGAATAATAAATGGAACTTATGAGGTCGCCAATCAATTGTTATTTTAAACCATTTGATCACAAGTACTTGACAGTGCAATTTATTCCCAATAAAATTCACAACAAATGAATATGATTAACGTTTAGTAAGTCATTGACCTTCCATTATTGCCATAAACTACCAAATAAAAGGAACAGTTTATTGCCAAAACATTAAATTAACTTTTATTTGGGCTTTGGATTTTATTTGGAATGCTAAATTAAAGCTAATACCATTGGAAAGTGCATGTTTTTAGGTGTAGAATAATGAAATGAGAAGTTTATGGCTCTTTAGATAATGTACATATTTATCTGACATTTGATTTTAAGAAGGTTTCATTTTGTTATCTCCCTTGGTTTAACTGTCATTTGATGTTGTTTTTATTTAATTAATTCCCTTTGCTTATTGAGCGCAATATTTCACTATTGTTTTTCTGCTTAAAAACTTAAAACTACTTGCCAATGCAATTAAGCTGATATTGATTTAACCATTTTTTTAAAAGAACTCCACTTATAGTAAAAAAGTAAACCACAAATTAGACTAAATTTCATCATAATATGCATTGGCAACAATATATTCATACTACGTAAATACCAAATTTCATTGCAAATCAGTTGTCATATGAATGTGCAATTAGATTATTTTAGGGTAGAACGGATTTGTTTACAAAATCCTTGTATTCAAAGTTGTTGCATGATACAGGACAGATTGTTTTCCAAGAGTTGTCTAATGTACATCAAAATCCTCTGAATGAGGAAGGATAACAAATCTCCCCAGTACATCCAATTGGCATTCTGAGCAGATAAAGCAGAGACAGGATTCCAGACTGTCCATGGAGCCCAGCAAGACAGTGGTGAAACCTCTGAGCTAATTAGAGCACCAACTGATATCTTCTACATGAACCAGACCATGATTCTTGGCAAGACCGACCCAGGATGGAATGCCATAATGAGTTGGCCTCTTCTTGTAGGGCTTTAACAGACTTGAGTGTTGCATTTTTTGCATTGGTGTATGAAAAAGGCTTATCAGGACACTTTTGTTAAATGCTGATATTCAATGTTTGTCAACTACATCATCTCCTCACTCCTTGTAGTACTCTGATTTGGAATAGGAGGATTTTTTAGTCAAGTTGAACCTGTCTGATAAAAAAAAAATGTTTTTGAAAGATCTTTTCAAAACAGATTTAGCCCCTGTGCATCACCATGACTGTTCAGGCTAAAGGTCACTGCACTCATATCTTGCTAGTTGAACTGGCCATTGGATAAATTTATATGTTTGTAGACAAAATTGACCTGGTAATGAATATTGCAACACCTGGCCCAGCTAGATTGATGTTGGACAATGTTTTTCACCTTGGCCATTTATTTTAATCAATGTTTCCCCTTTGAAGCTGTGGAGATCAAAGCGCTGTGATATCAGGTGGCATGGCAGTGACCAGTAGCCCATTATACTAATGAGTTTTTCACATAGGTCTGAGACTGAAAATGACTGGCATAGACCACTTTTACAAATATCTATGGTCCATTTATTGGAGTCGATTGGGTTCATTCTGAGTATTGTTTTGTCTGTTTCTCTGTCAGAATTTTATTTGACAAGTTCTGGTGGTCATGTTGTGGTCTGCAAGTCTGACTGTTACTTTTTCCTTTTCTGATGAACTCTTTATTCACTGAAATCTGTTTCAGTGGCTAACATAAACTCACACAAATGTCACCTAACAGAAATGCATGTCATTTTGGGCACCTTTTATAAGTAAAATGCCATTGTTGGATGTGAAACTTATTTGAGGTAATCCAGTTCCTGGCTATGCCATTAAAACAAACACGCAAAAACTGTAGTCACCTTGAAATTGCAGGTAAGAGGTCTGATGTTAAATTTACTTTCCAATAGATTCGTTCATGCTTTCCAAGGCAGGGGGAAAATACCAGAATTTATGATGGAATGAATCCTGAAAATCCAGGAACTGCTGGTTTTAGACAATTGATACCTCAGAAAAGACATTAATTCACCCCTTAACTGCAGAGGGAGGATTCCATGTTAATTGCTCATCACTGATTCTAATAATACTTCAGTTACATAAAATGAGCCTCCAGACATTAGTTCCATTATAAAGAGTAATGTTTGAGAATTAGAGCTAATTTCCAACAAGATTTGAGTAATTAAAGAAGCATGTGGGTTCGGATATAGGCTGTACTATGAAGGTTGGACAAATTTGTCATAGTTTGTGTTTATGAGGCATTTCTGGGGGTTAACTCTACTGCAGTTCAGGCATATTTTCTGTCATGATGTGTAAACTCATGCTGGCTTTTATAATGTTCTCTTTCCTAGGTGTTGTTTCCAGAGCAATACCTTGAAACGTTCATCAAGAATCAGACTTCATACTCAGTGCACCTGTTTGTTCCAGTAGAGAAAACGGAATTGCATGGAAAACTCATTTTTTTCCATTTGTTAAACAAAAAACAAATGAAACAAAAAGTCAGTCATAATGCAAGGAGTCATCTTATAAAAAGGAAACATAAAAAATAGTTTAAATTTTTTTATATTATACAATATGTGTTTTGCATTCTAAGAGGTTTCTTTGTTGTTTTTGCTACATGATGTTTTTGTTTCTACATTGCACACCTGTTGTGATTGGTTCAATATCAATAGCTGTGATTTCAGCTTCAAAGCCATGCAAGCAGTCTTGTTATCTGTTCATAAATTTCTGTCTGATGATTTTTCAACCCAGGTACTTCCTATTTTAAATCCTGAAATTCAAACCCAGACATCATTTGATTGGAATCAGACTGAATGTTGATTGTTCTAATTTCTTGGTTATTCCTGGAATACAGTGTGTTTGATTTCACTGATAATGGACCTTACACAATCATCCATTCTATTAAACATCCAAAAACAAACTCTTGAAATGTGTTATAATTCATTTTGTCCTTATCTAGATATGAGAACATAAAGTGTTGCATCTTAATGTAGCATTACTAAAATATACTGCATCTTTCAAAGCATTTAGATACAATCCCTGTCTGGATCAGATTTTTTCAGCTGCTTACATCATTTTAGCAGATATTGTGTTGATAAAAGAGGAAATAATTAGTTGTTTCCAGCGGAATATTGGCAGGGAATGGGCCTGGATGACATATACAAAATATTCCAATTTGCTAATATCAAATCTGTTTGATTGCTTTACCTCTTCCTCAGAAACTTCTACGTGGCTGAGAGATGTGGAGAATGGAGTCCATTTCAGTAATTGCGTAAAGTGTGCTCTTTTAAATGAATTGATATTAGACACTGTTTTTTTACACAGGAAAATTGACTCTTTTTAACAAGCTGTGTATTCGTTTCTTTATTATTACAACTTCACTTTCTTTTTCATGTTCAATGTGATCATTGTCTCTTTCACCTTCCCTGTCTTTTTGGAGTTCATCCATGTCTTTAGTGGCTTAAACTTCTATGGTTTCAACACTGTGACCTTTAGTTTCTTCATCTTTCTTCTGTTACTTTTCAAAAGTGATCATCTCAACTTCCACTATATTCTCTAACATAGACACTCGTACCAAGTAAAAACATTGACCCCTAAGATAATTCGGCCCAATTTTAAGCCATCCTTTTATGTACTGACATAAATTAGAAGAATTTGTCTGCATATCGACAGACAGTTATCAAACATTAATGTTTTTGGTGACTTTACAAGCATCAACCTAATTAGAAATCAGCAGACACATCATTTTGCCTGGTAAGATGTATGTAAAATAGGCAGTCGTTAATCACTGAGATAGCCTTTCTGTTAATTCTAAAAATTGGTGTTCAGGGAATTGAGTAGTTAGATGGGAGAATTACAAACTCAAATTAGTTTGTTTTTATTCCAGGAAAAGAAGATATTCATGGACAAAAAATACTATCCATGAAACATAGAGGCTGTAGACTCTCAAGAGATAATGAATGATAGAACTAAAAGAAAGAAAAACAAAAACTTTGACACTTCCTTCTTGGATGCAAATTAAATGATTCAGATGGTGTTTCTACACTGCGGCATATATTGTACAAAAATGTCTGTGATATTCAATAAGCTTTATAATATTATTGTCTGAAATGATTGCTGAGCTTGAATGTGTTCATCTTGTCACTGCAGGTTGATGGAGCCCTCGTCGCGCCGCCCGCTCATGTTTTCCCAGAGTACGGACAACATGGGACTCACTGACATCGAGATGGCGCAGGTAGATTATGATGACCCGTACTATGATGAGCGCCAGTATGAAGTGGAATATGAGGTAAATTTAGTTACACACCTTTGATTGCCGTACTTTGTCAGAAAGATTGCAGCATAAAGTTTTTTGTTTAAAACACTAAACAGAATGTTTTAACCAAACTCCTGATGACCTCATTGCTTGAATTGAAAAATACATGTCGATAAATAATGTGTTTTAGCTGTTACTGGCTTCATACGTCAAAGAAAGATTGCTGAAATGCCTCATGTTTAGGTAATGGAAAATGTATCTTGAATTATCATTCCGAAATGTTTCAAACATGTTCAGTGATAGGAAAGTACTTAAAACAAGCGATTAATTGAACGACCTTAAAGAAAAGTGATAGGCTGGCAAGTAAAAATGTCAAAAAGATAAAAAAAAACTCTTGGTAAAAGAACTTTGGGAGTGTTCAAATCATATCTGGCCGGAAGAGAATTATGATAAATCTTAATGGGAAACAAGGGCAAAAATGTGCCGATATCGAAAATAATTATTGGCCAGAGACTTGAGAAGATTTGACCTGCCAGTGGCAAGGGTGTTCAATCATTTTTAGACCAAATATTTATTAGAAAAAAATGGGTGAGTTGATTGCTAAATGTTTCTAAATTAAGAAAGGAAACATTTTATCACGCGCTCCACACTCATTTCAGTACAGTTCTGACATATTGCAACAAGTCATTGTCCGTATACAAAAACTCGATCAAAAGTCATGGTAGAAGAATTTTTGCTAGAATAGTTTTCATCAATTATTAGTTGATATATTTTATTTTACCAATATACCATTATGATAAGGATGTGTTTGATCTAATGTCTGTGAATCTTCCTTCTTCCTATGTGGTCCTTTGGAATTCTTGTGTTTTAAGCGGGTATTCTTTTCTCTTCGGCTTATCTTGTAAGAAAAATCATAGATCTTTCATTTTTTATCTAGAATTATTACATTTGGCAGTATTCTTGACTGCAAAGATTATTTCTCTCACTTCTTTGTAATAAACCTTACAATACCTCTGGGATTAAGATATCATGAAGATTGTTGTGAGGAGGGGAAGATCTTGTAAAGCTCACCAGAGTGGTCACAGAGGTCTGGAAAGTTGAGGTAGTGTCATATAGCCTTAGTGCCATGTCCTGTAACTCTGTCAGTAATCTGGGTAGAGTAACGCCCAAGATTACTTGGTAAAATGCTGGAGTGTACAGTAATGGCAAGTCTCAGATCATCTAACAGGCTGGGTATATTAGGATATGTACAGTCACCCTGCACTTGATAACAAATGATAACTTCCTCAAATTACATCATATCAATAATGAATTGGCTAATTGTAACACATGGAGTGCTTATTTTTTATTGCAAAAACCCTTTTAAGATAATATCACCTTTTGTATGATATATAGAAGTTAAAAACTCATTTGTAAATTGATTTCAATGATGATGTATTATTTGTGATATTTCTTAAAGATAAAACAGTTGGGTTATTTCATAACAGAGTATGCATTAATGTCATTGAGTATATCTTGAAAGATGCTACATAGTTAAATATATATCTGCTTCACCTTTGATCAATGGGGGTTAAGAAAATGTTTTAGATAGAAGAGACTTAAGGTTTGAAAACTCCTCAAACATTACTATTGTAGGCGTAGCTAGTGACCTGTTTGTGATAAGTTGATAACAGAGGGTTATTATAATATATATATATTATATATTGTATAGGCATAAAATGGCATTTTTCCATTAATATGCAATAGATTTTTTGCTGAACGCTATATTTGACAATGATGTATTATATCTATATTTAATTTTGGAGCACTTTATATTAATTTTCTATAATTTTATGTGTAAAAATTCATATGAAATCCTGGCCTTTTTTATTGATGAATTGACATTAAATGAGTGCAAAGAACTTCTTAACAGTCAGATACTTGAAAGTTCAAGACTCAGATCAATGTCAATTTTCTTAAAGTTACATTCTAGGATGGATTTATGTAATTTGGGTTGTGTTATTGTTCATGTTTATGAAATATATATGATGTCATAGCCATTGTTATGAATGTTATACAGCTTTTCAATTGTAAGTAGTAAACAACTTCAATATCAAAGCTCCCAAACTGACAGCACGCCAGATGATGGTAGCCACATCAAAACACTGACATATCATCCCAACAAACAGTGGTAGGTTTGACTGACGGCATCATGCTGTTGTTTGGTTTCATCAACAGGCCAGAGAATGAAGCCAACTGGTGCAAAATACTCCACTTCTCTTGTCTTGTCAAAGGGTTTATTAATTTTATTTACATCTGATGAATAATTAAGAGGGTTAAACAATTAACTTAAGGTTACTTAGTGAACACGCTTAGTAAATATTTTGATTACTTAAAACCTATTCAAAGCTTAGATTTTGTTCCTGGAAACCTTGATACTTGACTAAGTGTTACATAGTGAAACAGAGATGAAGTCATTTCTCATTATATAGTATAGAAAGAAGGAACTATACTGCATGCAAAAATGTACCTGTTCACAAATACCCCCATAATAAATAGCAATTTTTAAAGATGATTTCATTTTGGTCTGAGATTTTACCCTCTCCGTATCACAGTTATCTTGAGTTACAGTTGAAAAAATACATTTAAAATTCCAAATTACCTTTGCCTTATTGATCTGTGTATCAAAATGTGTGGGGATTTTTTAAGTTGTGGCTAGAAACAAGGGCTGTGAGGGCTTTCCCTGTAACTGAATCATGGAAAGGTAGCTGTAATAATCAAAGGGGGGTATTATGACTTTGAGCCACACAAAATGCCATAAATATTCAAATTCTGACACTGTTTTACATCTTTACCTAAGTTGAAACACCATTAAAATCTTGAATTTTTTGTTTGCAATTTTAAATTTTAAAGCTTTGAAAAAATGAAATCAGATAAACAGGTATACACTTGTATTTGGAAACTCATTTCCAGTGATTATGATATTTAATAAATCTTTTTATTGAAATCTTTCTATCAACCTTGTAAACTTAGCCGTTTTTATCTAGGTAACACATGAGTTACGGCCTTTTCATGAAAAGATACAATCTCACCTTTAGTTTGGTTTTCTTTGAAATCATACACTGGGCATGATGTATAGTTCTCTACCATTGTATGGTGATTAATGTAAAGGAAAACGATTTTTATGATAAATCCAATGATTTTTGTGTAAAATCGGGTAATTTATGTTCCAAACAGGGATATCAGTGATTTTTGAAAGTCATATAGCACAATTAACAGCCGATTAAAGCTGTGAGCATTATTTTATGTTGATTGTAAAGGGAATAAGTTAAGCATAATGGCTTTTCACTATTGTTCAATGAGATCTTTAATTTCTTTTGAACAGCAGTATTAGGTGAAATGATATATCGTCATTTTTCTTTATAATTCTCCTCAGAACAATGCAGTTGTTTTTAAACAGAAAATGATTGTATGGAGGTATTGTTCGATTTCTGATGGGATTCTTTTCTCTCTTATTTTTTCTAGCAGATTTAATTTAGATTTTATTCTTACCTGATGTTTTGTTAACAACCTGGTTATGGGGTATGCTCATTGAGTTGAAATCTGATTGTGAGAAGTATTTCAATAAATCCTGAGCCATAGTAGACTTTTTTAAGTGTTAGATTATTTAAATTATATGTGTACAATTGGTTATGATCCTGAATCAGACTTGAATCATTTCCCTTGAATTTGATGGTCAATAAGAGAGGCAACAATGAAGCTGACCACTGCAGGGACTCAAACATAGGACCATGTGACTGATGGGCAATAATCTCAATACTTACATCACCGAACAGCTTATTCATTTAGTGTGATATGTATGCATACTTGTATACTTTCTGTGTTTCAGGAGGTGGTTTTACAGAGGATGTCAGAGGCAGACAAGCTTGGTTTGACCTTGTGTTACGGACCGACAGAGGACGGCATCACAGACATCTTTATAGGAGAGGTAAGGGGGACAACTCTTTACTGACATAAGGAGAACTTTGATATCATATTTTCTAAGACTTAAATGGTCGTGTGCAGAGCTATTTTCCAGGTAACAAGGAATCAAAATTTAAAGATTAACTGTTATATTTCAATAGCTTTAATCCCAGTATGTGCTCTCAGCCCATTATCAACTGGAGCATAATATTTCCAGTATATTTGAATGTGTTATCTCCTAGATTACACATTATTTGCCAAGCACTCAGTGTTGTATATTCCCTGAACTACATTTTCATGCAGAGATAACTCTTGAAATAAACTTATTAAAGTCATAATGATATCCTGATTTAAAAATGGAACCTTTTATATGAATTTCAAGTACTGGTATTTTACGACTCACTTTGACTCAGCATTTTTATACCAGGTTCTTGAATTTGAAAGATTGGCGACGGGTTTCTAGTGCAGAAACTTGGAATTCAAGTTAAGGTACAACAAACAACCAGTAATGTTGTCATGGCATTTACAAAGTGCAAGAAACTGTTTCTTACCTAGCCATACGGCAGACCAGAGCCTCCTCTTCCTTTATCAGTCGGTGATTCTTTATCAGCCAGTAAATAATTTGTATCAATCAGTAGGGTTTAATTGTAACTTTACTTTCTTTCCAACTCCTGAGGTTGTTGGCCTGTACAGTTCTGTTTTACTGACATGACAGTGGAGAGAAATAGTTTGCCATTTTTCCTATGTTCAAGATTTCCAGTTGATTAAACGTCTGAATGGGCCCCATAAATCTGTAATGTAACTAGTGGATTTGATAGAGATTGGTATCATGTTACCCTCCAGCTCAGGTTTTTGATGATGTGTTTTTGTTGCAATTTTCACAGGTCATTTGAATTGCACATTTAGCCACCGTTTTTTTCAATGGGAGTTTTGCATGTTGTATGGGCGTTTTTGTGGCAATGGCGTGCTGGGTTGGCCTGGGTGTGATCTGATACACCCTCTCTCTTGTTTCTGATTGTTCGCTTTGAAAATGCATGATTTGTTTATAGATTAACTATTGTTTTAAATTAAGGTCATAAATCTAAAGGGCATAATTATGCTGATCTTGATGGTCATAAATCTATCATTGATTGCAAGGTATGATTTGTAAATGGGTTTCTCTATTCAGTTGATGGTGAGTTTTGACACTGGTCACTCTTGGTATTTCAGTGTGTAAACATGTCCCTTTTCATACATATTTTTGGTTATTTCATCAGCACTTCATTCCTGTTTCACCAAACAATCTGTAAAGATTTTGTCACAAAATTTATGGAAATGTGTCATGTTTTTATCAATCCAGTGAACTCATGTTCCTATTGTATAAGGTTCATAGTTATTCCCTCACTGGGAGGAATTATAAAAGCAATATTTACATCACCAAGACAAGTGGTGAGAGATCTAGACAACACTGTTGAGGCACCCACATGGAAGTCCTTATGTTCATATGGTGTGAAGTCTCCTCTCCCCATCATGTGTGTTCCATGCACTGGATGTCAGTTCACATGTAGCATCTACATGTCAGTACCTCCATCATCAATGACTTGCAACATCTGAGGGAAAATACAAGAAGAATGTAGTAAATACAATTGGCCTAGAATATGTACACATCAAATCAGAGATCCTCTGCTCAATGGTTTGTGTGGCTAAATATTGCTGAAATCAGAAAGCGAGTCATTCCTTTAGAAGGCTTCTGAAGGCTTCATTAGATAAAGCTACCTGTGTCTCCATTTGAAGTCTTTCCGTGTCTTGTGTCTCCAGCTGAAGTCTTTCTGTATCTTGTGTTTCCAGTAGAAGGCTTCTTGTGTCTTGTGTTTCAAGTAGAAGTCTTCCAGTGTCTTGTGTTTCCAGTAGATGTCTTTCTGTGTCTTCTGTCTCCAGTAGAAAATCTTCCTGTGTCTTGTGTCTCCAGTAGAAGGCTTCCCGTGTCTTGTGTCTCCAGTAGGAGGCTTCCCGTGTCTTGTGTCTCCAGTAGAAGGCATCCCTTGTCTTCTGTCTCCAGTAGGAGGCTTCCCGTGTCTTGTGTCTCCAGTAGGAGGCTTCCCGTGTCTTGTGTCTCCAGTAGGAGGCTTCCTGTGTCTTGTGTCTCCAGTAGAAGGCATCCCTTGTCTTCTGTCTCCAGTAGAAGGCTTCCTGTGTCTTGTGTCTCCAGTAGAAGTCTTCTTGTGTCTTGTGTCTCCAGTAGGTCTTCTTGTGTCTCCAGTAGAAGGCTTCCCATGTCTTGTGTCTCGAGTAGAAGGGCTCCTCCAACATGTGACTCCTCTTATCTGCCTGTCTGCCTCTTCATCCATGGTCATCTCTCTCTTAGTTTAAGCTTCACCTATTCCGGGGTTAGCTGGAAAGTCAATCTGCATCTTCCTCAATAGTTAATTTCATTTTGGTAAATTCATCGAAAGAGATAACCTATGTAATACTTAAATCAACTGGTTGCTTTTTGATATTTTACAAATACTGTCGAACCGCGTTGGCTCAAACTCCTGGGACCGGTGAAAATACCTCGAGCCTCAAAAAATTAGAGCCAAGAACGAATGCTTACCTTTAGTATAAAGAAATCAGTCCTTTACATCCAGTTCGAGCCAGTTTGGGGTTTGACTTTATGCAAGAAAATATGCCGGATATTGTTGTATCTGGCCTAACTTGATATTTGAGCTTGATGTTCTGCATCATTCTGATCCCAGCTGGCTGCTCTATAAATCATTATCTCCTAACTTCATCTACCAGTAATTGACTTTAATTAATATGCAGATGTCTCATTTCAAATCAACACCATATTGGACTAAATGGCATAAAGAGCAACTGGCAGAGTATTTGGGGAGCGCTCTGGTTAGTTAATAGGGCTTGATTAATTGTTGTCTGTTAATCAGAATGTGGAAAATTTATTAAGTCAGCTTTTATGTAATTTATAAAGTGATTTTAATAGCAACAGCTTGGGTGGTCAGAGAGGAATAAAAAACAACAATTGAAATAGAACAGCACAGAAGCTAATTTATTGTGCAGGCCATGAACAACTTTGGAGTAGTCAGTGAGTCGATTTTTGTGTGGTATGACTAAACTCATTAGCTTGTAAAATTTATGGTTGTCAACATGGACATCTAACATTCCACCTCCTATTTTTGTGCTGATGTTTACTATTGTTACTTGTTAAAAGGTACAAAAATAACTCATTCTTAAATTGGTAGCTGCATTCTTAACATTTAATCAAAGCTGGAATGTCCCTTAATACTCTGAGCAAAATTACTGGGTCCAGTTTTGAATTAATTTCTCATTTGCCACCCAAGAGAGGCTAGCAAAATGCTCTTTGATATATTACATAAGCCGACATGTTTTTCAATTAAATCCTCTGTTGGCTAATTACATATCTGTAATTCAGTGTATCATTATGGTTTAATTTCAACATTTTCTCATATAAATAATGGAAAGTAGACAACCGGTGGTAGGGATTTGGAAAGTTATGCTCCTAAATCTTTACTTATTCATGTAAATCACATGCACGAATGGAGCTTTGTGAAATATTTAGACATTTTATCATGATTTATGACTCTCATTTCATTATGTTGGGTATTTCATTAAAATTTCCATTGTTTTAACTGCAGTTTTGCCAGTTTTTGCCTCATGCAAGGAATTGAAAGTATCTGAGAGTGTAACAAATTGAAGGTGAAAACAAACTGGAAAAGGAGCACTTATTGAAATGGGGAATTAGGACATTTAGAGATTGTTGTGTGTTTCCTTCTACTTCCAATATTTATGACATGGTGCTATAGAGCCCCCAGACAGGTACTTAAATATTCTATAGAAACTTCTGCAAACAGGACAATTCGTTTAGCGCATCTGTTTTTTTAAGGAAAGCGTAGCCTCTGTGACATTATAGTGGCTGCCTTTGGTTAGTTGCCAACATAGTTATAACACACCATCTTTCAATAACAATGTAGTTTTGCTGAAGTCAATAATTACAAACTAAAAGATTTGTCAGTCGTCATTGTTATCAACGTTGTAGTGCAAAAACTGTAACTCAAAAACTGTCCCAAGATATTCAACTGAAACTTGGTACACAGGTTGCTGGAGACAAACCGCACATGTGTAGAGTAAGGCACATAACACTGCCTATTTCTTTTCTCATTTTGTTACTGTTGATGTAGATTTCTTCATTTACAGCTTCTTGCCCACAGTGTCCATCTTTGACCTCATATACCACCCTTCTCCATCAATGATTTATGGCAAGAAATGGAGGAGCTTGGCCTCCGTTTATTGTCCTAAGGCATGGATATGATACATAATCACATTTCTCTTACCACCATATAAAACCTATAAGCAAAATGAATAAGGGATCGTTTCTGATGTTATTACCATGCTAAGAATGCTGTATCTCCATATAACATAATGAAGATGTCATATGAATCCCTGTTATTCTGTTTTATTGTGCTGATTTTTGAAACTCATTGCATTCTGGGAAACATTGTAGGGCTTCTGGGATTGTGGCTATGTAGTTTCAGACTGGTTTAACATCATAAAACTGTCATGGATTTTTGATGTAATAAATGTAATATACCAGTCATTGTTTTTGCTGAAATGACATAAATATATGATAGTAAAGAACTCTTTACTGCTTGCAAGTCATAAATTACGGATTATACTTAGCATTTTCCTGCTTAATTTTAAAACAGAAAGCTTATTTCCCATGGCACCGTTTTCTTTAGTGCAGTTTCAGTAAATTCACTTTGACATATTTTAAACATAAAAAACATTTGACTGTTTGCCTAAGTTATTAGTTTCTCACAATTGGGCCCATTCCTTCTCAATGCCAGTTGCTGGTGATTGCCTGTCCTTGCTGTTACCATTGCTTCCATTAGTAGATGGAGGGAGATCTGGTGAAGCCTGCTACAGCCATTCATCATGTGCCACTTTCAGTAGCATGAGCCCCTGTATTTCCCCTGCAAATAATTGCAGTGATTTTCTGCACTTATATTACTGGTTAACACGGAATGACAGTTCATTATTAAGGATTATCGGAAGCCTCCACAGAATCATGGAGACACTCGTGAAATATTTGAGGCATATCTAAAGAAGTAGTTTCACACCGCTTTGACATTGTATTGATCTGTAAGCATAGTTGGGAGTAATTTCATTTTCGACGATGACCATCACTGATGTTTCCTATAATAGCATCAATGATTCCCGGGTCATCTGTCTTTGTTCAACCCAATGGCCACTTTACAATTAAATCCCCAGAATGTTGTTTGATCAGATATGGCATCATGTTACTTGGATATTTATTTGTTAAGATGCTAGATATTTGATTTATTGTTGAATTCTTTGATATCAGTTATTTTCTTTCCACTATTTAGTCAACACTTTCAATTTTATTTATTTCTGCTCCTCAGATTGGAGTGATGGCATTTACAGATAATCAATCCCCAAATTTTAAATTTCAGTTTTTTTGTTCAAACTCTGGTGAGAGAAATTTCCAAGATCTTCTAAATATACCCACCTGTTTTATTGAAATGCACTGATTATATGAGATTTGTTTAATGATTTAACTTTAAAACATGCAGATAGACATGATTTATTTGGGTGCCATAATTTCTTAGTCCTGACATTTTGAACAATTGGTGTTGCATACAAATATGATAATATCATGCATTGCGCTGATGTTTCAGAAATTGGCATTATCGGTTGAAAAAAATCTTCTTCAACAAGTTTATTATCATAATTGACGATGAACATTGTAATAAATATCGCTGATTACTTAAAAGATATCGTGAATGTTGAAACTCTGACACTCAATGTGGAAGATTTACCATCATATCTTGATACAATATCATCCTTCTTTGAATTGATAAGGCAAAATCTATGAAATCTGTCCAGAAATTGCAAATTGAATGTGTAAAATTGGCATTATCAAACTGTTCAGCATATGATTATTATCAGAAGAAGCTGTTAAGGTCTCTTGCAAATATTTGGCACCGGCAGTTCAATAGACAGGTGTAGTCTAGGACAGAAAAATGCACACAACCAAAATGTTTGGTTTTATTTTAATCCATCATGTTTAACACTTTGAATAATAGGAGAGTTTGAAATATCATAATTACCTCCCTTGGAAATAACTTAGTTCATCAAAATGTCGGTACAAAAATAGGATTCTTGTTGGTTAAAGAGATAAAAAAAAATCCTAAGAAAATAAATTTACAAAGCTCTTATAATTTACCTATAAATCTATACCACGAGTTTATTTTCAATGTATGTATTTGTAATCAATGATCAATATTATCTCCCTTGAACACTTGTGTTTATTTTCTGATTCACCATCTGGCTAATGTAGATATACTTGATGTCCAAAACTTCTTAGAAGAATTATTAGTTATTGCTTGTTATCTTAGCTCTGATTACCTATAATCATTTCAATATTCAATGTAATATGATTTTCTTTGAAGTCCAGTGCTGCTCTGGATGTGATTAGCCGTAGGTGAGCCAGCGAGAACTTCTTCCTTGCCTGCAAAATTGTGTACCTGTGCCTCCACTTGTGTTTCAAGTGATTGGTAATTAAACAAATAGAATCTTCTTTGAAGTCAATGGCAGATACTGAACTGTTGTCTTAGAACTTTATTTGTTTTATTGCAATATGAGAAAATTGTTCACTCAGTAGTTAGAACATAGAACTGTCATATGGGACTGGAAGTATGAGGTCTTTGACTTTATGCTAGACAAATTAATCTTCTCTTCACCTTGGTGGGTTTATTTTGACTTTGATTAGGAATATAAACTACATTTTGTTTGATATATGAGAGAATTTTTGAGTATAACATTGACCTTACATTCTGATGAATTGTGTCAGCAAGTTTTTGATTATACAGCTTCTCAGGAGGGTCCTTAATCATTTAATGCTGTTGTTGCTAGAAAAGTTGTGTTTTTCTGGTTGATCCATTTGTTTCATTTGAATATGTTGTCAACATTGTCATCAATTCCCTTTTGTTTGGATGCATCTGTCTTTGCAACCTTTTAAGTACATCTTTGATGTTCAGAAAGATCTCTTTCCTACGACTTTGTACTGTTTTTTTTGAAGGGAAATGTTGTGACAGGTCCAAGGTCTATGCCCTAAACCTCATCAAAGGCCGTAATCAGAGCATTATCTGATTGTTACACCATTTTTCCACTGTTGTGACAATGTTATTCCTATTTTCCAAGCTCATCAAAGCAGCTACTTTCTACCTGAGACAAGCATTGTCTAAGCCAGCTCATAAATCATTGCTAATTTATCGTTTTCTTCAAAGGGAGGGATATTTTCTAATCATTCTTGCTTAGAATATTTGCCAAATTGCCTATAATCCACCCAAAAATAATTTTCGGCACTAACAAGATCAGAGGAAGGTGTATATTGTTTCCATTCAGAAATATTTCTGAGGGACTAATGGATTTTTTACATAAAATCTCCAAAGAAAATAGTTCCATGAGTGATTAGAGAGAACAGATAGATGTGACTTTTATCAGCAACTTTGTAGAACATGTTGTCCTAGATCTACGGAAGAATTTATTTTATTTAAAGTATGTTAAGATATGTTAATTTTGAAACTCTGATATTGTGTCAAGTAACTAGATTAGAAATTTGAGTTGATCTAAAATCTACTAAAATCAGAATATCTGAAAACAAAATCGTCATTTTGTCTGAAATTTTGATGAAGAAATTCTATGTGAAACTCAATAAAGTAACTTCATTAAAATGTGGCCTCCTGATACCCTAGAATAAATATGTTAGCTATTAAAACTCATAATGAAGGTGTCCCTGGCACGATGGACAGGTGTTTATTTCCCAATGTAGAGTGATAAAATTCTAGAATTTACTCCAAATAAAGTTTTGTCGTGAGACGATGAACAACTGTTTGGCTACCGACACGGCTATGATGAAAAATGTCACAAGTTGTTATGTTAGACAAATTGTGGAGCCTTTGTGAACTGACAAAGGTGCTAGACACCCTGCCGTCTTGTGAAAATGAACATATTGAGGTGAACGTGTAACAGCTACTCGCTTTCACTTTAACTAACTGTCAGGTTAAATTTGGTCAAAAACATACCAAAAGTAACAAGTCGGGGCACT
Source organism: Mya arenaria (assembly GCF_026914265.1). Lineage (NCBI taxonomy): Eukaryota > Metazoa > Mollusca > Bivalvia > Myida > Myidae > Mya > Mya arenaria. Next base: position 17,648,430 of record NC_069135.1, on the reverse strand, counting down.
CTGCCAGTTGGACAGACTGGTTTGATAAGGGATCGAAAGATGACCAGAAAAGCAGAAAAGGGTATTGTGGACCTGAGTCCTGCAACATTATACAGTTATGATTAAATTGTTGTTTTCAACTAACCCTCCATGTTTGTGTTTTTCAGGTGGATCCATACAGTGTGGCCGCAAAAGACGGCCGGATCCGGGAGGGGGATCAGATTGTCCAGGTACAAAACAAATATTTGAACATTAAGAAATTATATTTGACTAAACTAGTATATTATAACGAAGTAAAACGAGCCTGTAAAACTGTAGTTTGTTGTAACCTGAATTTAAAGATGGACATACTTCAGTCTAGCTGGCATCCCTGCAAGGCTTCACTCATTATCGTGGATAGTTTGTCCCCAACTTTCATTTAAAATCTAACTGTATGTTGGCTAAAAATTCAATATGACAAGTAAGGAAATATATCGCCAGACAAATAGAAAATAATGATCGCACAGTTTAATTTTTGCATGGTAATCGTTAGAATACTTGCTGAAATTAGAATGGTCGAAGCAATAATGGACGTTATCAGCTAAGATACAGTTGAAATGAAATAAGTAATTGCATGAGGGAAATTACATCTAATTACAAAATTGAGTTTTGTTAGATTGAATTAGCGATAAACTCTGAGTAGGTCTTTATTTTGTTTGACAGATTTCTGTCAGTTTAAGACATATCAGGTATTTGGCCATCAAAATAGAAAGAGAAATGTCTATAAATGAGTAAGCAGATATTTTTATTGTTGTTAGATTTTTTATTTCTATTGAATATTCCAAGTTTAGATAAAATCAGACCACAGGTATCTTGAAATTTAAATTGTTAGAAATCTTTCCATGAAATGCATTTAGTTTCATAATATAGAGACATCGGGGTGGAGTATTTAATGGAGGCAACCAGCTCAGCCAGTATTTCATGCTGGTTACAGCTCATTTACAGAGTCATAAAGGAACTATTCTGTCTATCTTGTACTTGTAGTGAAATCAAATTGACCAAAACAAGCCTGGTTTTATAGCAAGGAATGCCAGACTCCTAGTTATGTATACATGGGTCTAGAGAAAAAAGGTGGTGCACATTCTAGTACGGCTGCACATGTCTCAATCATTCTTTGCTTTGGGAAATGTTTTTCAAATCTAAATGATCAATTACATTTATTATATACTTAAGCATTTAAAAGTGTTTGAAATTTGAGTTGACTTACAATCATGAGTACACAGACCACCCAGTATGGATTATAAGATTGCAATTTTCTGTTTCATTATGAATGATATTTGCCCAGTGTCTAGATGGGAAGTTGATCCTGTGTGAACATTCATTAAGACATTAACCAGGCCATGTTATTTGTTCTCATAAACAAGACTTATAAAAAGATATGTTTACATTCTCGCTCAGTTTAAGTGGTGTTCTTTTGTTTCCGTACTTTTTGCCCATTAAGCAAAATTGAAACGAGGAACAATGTTGAGTAGTCTGTGCTATAAAAGGAGCGCCATACGAGACAATATCAAATTCAAGTGTCAGTTTTCCTCTAAAATCAAACTGACAACTGAATCATTTCCGGGAGCTTATACGAAATCTATATTTTCTGTCGGTTATCGTACAGAAGTGTTCCTAGTGAGTGACAGTTTAGGAAATGTCCGATTGGATTTCAGAGCGCTTTGTTGTCTACTTTATGAGAATCCTCATATCGCTTCTATCAGTTTGACAAGTCGACAATATATTTGCCGCATGTTTAGATTGCTTGCTTCAATAGATGGGGAAAAATCAATCACTTAGGCCTTTAAATGAAGGAAGTTCATTATTTCTATCTTTGTAGCGATAAAATGCATCCTCCTGAGTAAACAAACATTTCCTTATGTATTCACGAGAATAATAATCCATGTTCACCTTTCCATTAATAAATACGTAAGACCTGCTGTGATTTTATTGCCATTTTTTGAATGTATAAACTAGTTGTTGTCTCACAGTGCAATGCGCATGAGTGGTGCTATTTTAGCAAATATTTTAAGATTGCTATGCATTTGATTTGATAGTAGAATTGTTCAATTGCAACATGCAATCAGAGATGGCAATCTTGTCTCCATTTCAATTAGAATAGAGAGACAGAAAAAACATCTTAAATTGAAAAAACGGCAGGGTTTTGGAGGAAAGCCCAAAATCAGATGCACAACTGGAGGTTCCCCCCATTATTTAACTGTTAAACAAACATTCCCCGGACAATACAGATTCCAATAACAATGAACACTTGTATCATAGATTCTGCATTATACTAAGTCAGGGAATAACAGAACATTGGAAATTGCTTCTACTGAAAATATCTGCATATCCACTCGGAGATTAAAGAAATACAATGACTTCTATGCCATTCCGTAGTTATATCTTTAAATATATCTTTTAATTTCTTTCACCCATTTTCTATTTTCAGATCAATGGTGTTGATGTTCACAGTCGAGATCAGGCCATCAAGCTGTTTTCCGACCGAGGTTCAGACATCACACTGCTGCTGGCCCGTCCACAGATGCAGGTATGCAGCCTAGCTCGGCTTATCAGAAATTTTAGGGTTTATGCAAATATGGGGCTGTAAAGTGCAGGAGGATCATAGTAACATAACACACATATACATTAAACATTGATGTTATACATGTGGTGTATGTTTATAAAGTTAAGTCCTGTCATGTAAAACCCGAAGTAGAAGAGTTACCAGTTCTGACCACTGTGTTTTTTTAAAGGAAAAAATGCTTAACTTTATGGAGTCTTGCACAATAAGATATTTAGACTGTATTCATAATGCTTCTAAAGTCTTTTTAACTAACATTCATTTCCTATATTTTTCGAAGTCATATTGAAAGAAAAGTAAGTGTATTTAACATAAACGTTAGTATATTCAATACCATCAATTGAATTTAGTTTTTCAGATATTATATTAAACAACCAATGAGGTACTTACCATAAGAAAATGTCTTCAGTTAGGAAATGTCTTAATTAAAAATGTTTATGATTACTGGGCCTGGACACTTATTTGGATACAGTAACTGCACTTACAACAGAGGAAAAAAATAAGAAATAAGACCAGTTTTCTTGAAAGTTGGTATTTATTTAACTTTCAAACAGGAAAATTAGTTGATCGCTTTATCCCCTAGGCATACAACATACATCACAACACATAAACTTCAAACTTACTTCAATATCTAACTTTAAACAAAAACTGAGCTAGGATTTTTGTTACCTTGACAATTTGAGCACTGACTAATAAACAATTGAGAAACATCAAATGATTTTAGCTGATTTGTACCTGGTGTTAGCACAAATCGTTTATTTATATTATTGAAAAGATGGCTGTAGCAAGCTAAGAAATTAAGTTCAAGTCTTCAGATTGTATTTATTTTTTTTTATAAAATATTAATGCGCACATATTTCAGTGCTCTTGATCATAGGAAATAATTATCCATGAAAATCTATTTAAAAAGGGTTGCTATGTTCAAAACTTTTAAAGTTGAAAAGGAAAAAAACTCAATGTTGATAATGAATTTTGTTTACAAATATGTATAATCTTTAATTGTATTGCAGTTTCATGGTAATTAAGGCTCAGATACCTCTTTAACCCTGTAATGTTTTTCAATGTAACTTCAACTGAAGTCCTCCCTGTGTAAGATAATCAGTTTCCCAGCAAAAAAAACAATGGTCTTGTTCATCCCAATCTTATGTGGAAACATTCAAGCCCTGATATATTTCATCTTAACCATAAAACCAGGCTCTGTTTCCTAGATATATCTGTTTTATTCCTAGTGCTCCTCATTAATAGAAACTTTTGATAAGATTTCCATAAATTGGGTTACCATGGTGAGGCAGTGAATGGAAAAATGTTCATTTTTCTTAACAAAAACACTTTTGAAGTTTTTGCCCCATTAAATTTTAGTGTTCATAATAACAGCGGAGTATTTAAACAATGGAGGTAGAGCTGCTTTTATTATATGATATAAGGGAGCTAATAACTCTAAACCTGAAATACAGAATGTATTTGTGAGTTACCTCCCTTTATAGAAATAAATTATTTGAAAATGAGCAATATTATTTATATATTTTTTTTTTTTCACATTCACCTACACTTTTCAGTTACTGTAATAAGATGACTTATGTAAAATTTTCATTTTATATATATATTGTTTATTGAAGAACAAGATGTTTGTTTGTTCCAGTTTGACGATGGATTTATGGAGGAGCACAACGTTGTGTTGGATGGGCTACAAATGGACATCCTGGAGAAACATCACCATGACAACATGCAGATCATGGCCTCCATGCTCTCCAGGGTAAACATGCTTCAGTTACAATAGTCATTTAAGTTTGTTGAGCTTGTTTTAAAAATGCACATTTATCAGAATTATGATCGCATTTTGAAACTATTACTTTTTCTCAACACAAATGTCTACTGGTAATCCTTATATTATTTTGATATTGTCCATTCTATAGAAGTGAATATAAAATTGATTCACAAATTGTTTTCTTTCTTTGTTAAATCGTTTTCAGTTCTGAACCTGCATTTTTATTATGGTGATATACACAATCTTCCAAATAGCAAAGACATTATTGGCATATTTTTTAATCAGCAATGATTCTGTATTTTCAGGGCCACCATTTTGACGAGGAGGGAGCGACAACAGACACAGGTACAACTGAAAACTCATCCAACAAACATGAGAAAGACAGCGGTGTGGGACGGACGGACGAAAGTACCAAGAATGATGAGAGCTCAGAACAGGTAAACAGTGATTTGGGCACTTTAGATACTCTGTAATTTAGAAACTTTCTAATTAGATTACATGAGTGTAATTTAGAAACTTTCTAATTAGATTACATGAGTGTAATTTAGAAACTTTCTATTTAGATTACATGAGTGTAATTTAGAAACTTTCTATTTAGATTAAATGAGTGTAATTTAGAAACTTTCTATTTAGATTACATGAGTGTAATTTAGAAACTTTCTATTTAGATTAAATGAGTGTAATTTAGAAACTTTCTAATTAGATAAAATGAAAGTATCATAGAACAAGGAATGAATGTCAAAGTCTTATCTTGAATTCAATATCTTTACATACTGGGCAACATAAGTCAGCAACAACAAAACATATATATTTAAATAGAAATTAGCTTCAAAACTATCAGATTTACTTTGTTCAAATGATCTTTCTTTGGATATTTTAATGTTAACATTAAGTGTTGGATTGTATTTTGCAGGATGTGTTTGACAATGAGAGCATGATGGGAACCAGAAAGTCTGGGTCGTCAAAAGGCTCGCATAGCTACAATGGTGATGTTTGTGAACAGAACTACAGCAATGACAGTTTTGTGTCTAACGGCGACGTGTCTTATGAAATCCCTGATAATGACGTTAATAATAAATTCCGAGAAGTTCTGGAAAAGCGCTGTGATACAAATAACTTGAACCGTGTGAATTCTCCTAGAAAAGACAGAAAAAGCTCTGAGAGCACAGAAAGTAGTATTGACAAGGAGTTAGCTCAGTTGAACAGGGAGATGGAGGGTATTCAGATTGAGTGTCAGGAAATGGTGAATAATCACGCACAGAAAGGACAGAAAGATGCTGTTAAGTGTGAAAGGGAGGTGTACAAAACACAGCGAAGTGTACCCAGAATGGGAACTCGCATAGACAAAGCTAAAGCGGGTATGAGTCCCGGTCCAGACTCCTCAGACAGTTTAGGACGCAGAGATACCCCACCTACTCCTAAAATGGGTCCAAGCCGTTTTGGGGGGAAAGTGGCAGACAGGGATGGAAGTGTTTCAACGAGTGCCTATAACACGGGGGAGAGTTGCAGAAGCACTCCCCTCACTCTTGAACTTAACCCCACCTCTGATGAGGGGGATCGGGGATTTAAAAACTCTATGTTGTGCTTAGCAACCACTGGTACGAGCACCACATCGCCTTTGCCGTCTCATAGCGACACAGAGAAGCAGACGCAGACACCTGCCAGGTCACAGGACTGTTCTAGCGATGAAAATTACATGACCATCGCTGAGGTTGTGGAAATTAATAAAAAGAATGATAGTGTGAAACCTCAGATGAACTCTGGTGAGTCATTACAAGACTTATACATGCAGTATGCAGATGTCATGTACACAAATCGTGCCAATTTGGAACATACAATTCAAATACAGCAGAAGTTGTTTCAACAGCAGTTAGATCAGAAAACCCCTCACAGGCGAAGGCAAAGTAGCTCCCCAGGGGCGAAAAATGGTTCAAGCGTCAGTGGGTATCAGTCACCAAATATTTCACAGCAGACGCAAAAAGGGAATGAGCAGACGCCACCTGACAGTGGTCAAAGTCAGATGGAATGGGTGGTGAAGCGTCGACCAGATGGAACGAGATACATTACACGTCGTCAAGTAAAAAGCAAAATGTTGAAAGAAAGGGCGAAGAAAATTTCCGAGGAGAGATGTGGTATGACGACTGATGACGACGCTATGAGTGAACTGAAAACTGGGAGATACTGGACAAAGGAGGAGAGGAAGAGACATCTAGAAAAAGCTCGGGACTATAAACGCCGTCGTGAAATGATGGCTCGAGCTAAAATGGAAACTGTGAAAGAAGCAGATGAGAAAAAAGACATTGTTGAGTTGAGTCATAGAAAAATGAACAAACACAAGGGCAAGAAAGTGCTGGATGACTTTACGACAGTGCAGGAGATGATGGCCCATGGTAACAAGGGTTCTGACAGTAGCAAGAATTACAAACCTTTACTTTCGGTCACTACAGTGTGATGGTTGTTGAGTATAAAGATGTAAATGGAGTAAAAATATTCTTCTTTAGCATTATCTCCATCATTGTGATACAGTAAATGTGCTTAAAAGTGATGATGAAATTCATGTCTGTAAATTACTGGTGTTTTAAAGATCTGAAAACAGTTTGGTGCTAGTATAATAATTTTTTTGTTTTGTTCGAAATTCAGCTAGTGTTTGGACAACCAAACTGGTTATTTACTTGTGAAAAGTCCATTTTGAAAATATTTCAAGTTTTAAGTTATTTTCCATTTCTGATTTCTTTATCCTAAGCTTGAAAAATTCAAGGAGAGTAAAGTTGAAAAATGTTTTGTATTATTTTCGACTCACACCAGCTGACAATTAATGCTTATGAATTTGAATGTGTAGTTTTTCACAGGTATTTACATGTGCAATATATGATATGATAATTATAGTATAGGTGTATGTGAATTAGAACTTTATAAATGTGTTACAACTGTTTATACATTGTAATTTAAAAAAATATCAACTCAATAGTGGTAATTATTATAACAGAAAATTGATTAAAGGGCCAAACACTCACTTTTTATGTATTTAACTTCTTCATATTTTCATGATTAGTTGTTCAGTCCACATTTAATTACAAAACTTCCTGTTTATATTTGATATGTTTGTCATTAGTTTCATCCATAACATTTTTGAGCAGTTGTAACACATTTGTGAAATAAAATTGCTTTAGTATTGAGGTTCATTCATGTGATAGCTAACTTGTATATATGTACAGTGATGTCACCTGTAGGTATTGTACTGTGATGTCACCTGTAGATATGTACAGTGATGTCACCTCTGTAGATATGTACAGTGATGTCACCTGTAGATATGTACAGTGATGTCACCTCTGCAGATATGTACAGTGATGTCACCTGTAGGTATTGTTCTGTGATGTCACCTGTAGATATGTACAGTGATGTCACCTCTGTAGATATGTACAGTGATGTCACCTGTAGATATGTACAGTGATGTCACCTCTGTAGATATGTACAGTGATGTCACCTGTAGATATGTACAGTGATGTCACCTCTGTAGATATGTACAGTGATGTCACCTGTAGATATGTACAGTGATGTCACCTCTGTAGATATGTACAGTGATGTCACCTGTAGATATGTACAGTGATGTCACCTCTGTAGATATGTACAGTGATGTCACCTGTAGATATGTACAGTGATGTCACCTCTGTAGATATGTACAGTGATGTCACCTCTGTAGATATGTACAGTGATGTCACTTGTAGATATGTACAGTGATGTTACTTGTATTAAATGTATATACTACGGAAATTGTACATAAACATAATCATTGTTATCACTTGGTCTCTTGTACGCACATGTTGAAATGGGTCAACAACAACAAGAACAATAATTGTTTAGATGATATTTGTTTTATTTGATGGTTAATATCGTTTTATTTGATGGTTAATATCGTATGGATCATTTTCTACCATGAGAAACATTCTAGTCACATTTTAATGTATAATAGTTGATGTTTTGTATCCATTTAACAATGATTTAATTTGAATATTGAAATGGTTTTTATTATGAAGAAACATTGTAAAATGATACCAATTTATTAACATTTCTGTTCATAGAGATAAAGTTTCTCTTCTGTGTATAATAAAAACAGTGTATACATAGTTTAATCTGTTAGATGCACAAGCTCATTATAATTGTGGCACACTTTGTGGGGCCCCAATGGAATTTGTTTGTTGATTAACTTATTTTGAAATCGATCTTTTGGTCACATTTGTCCATTGATTAATAAACTTAACCTGAACAAAAAAACTGGTAGGGCCTCATGAGGACTTCTTAATGTTTACCCTGTTGCTTCATACATGTATAACTGTTAATGTCTGAACTGTACACTGTTGATGTATTTAACCGTTTTGGCATTGAATGTTTGTATATTATTGGTAAAATAGTTACAAGCTGAAGTGTATAGTTTTATTCATGTATATTACTGAACTATTTATTCATTCATTTTACATGTATTTGTGAGCATGGATGGACTTAACAAAATAAATTATTGTTTATATATTAACAAAGTGTTTGTGGTGATATTATTAAGGTCAGCATGGAAGTCAATTGGCAAAACTGTATTGAGTAAATTACATCAGTGGAAAACTTAACAGCAAACCCAAAACTTGTCCAACAAGTCATTTGCATAGAATTGACTATGTGCTTTGTATACTGAAAGGCCTTTATTGGCAAAACTTTGGCGGGGTTAAGAAGAAACAGGCATGTATGGAGGTCAAGACCACTTATTCAGTATTATGATTAAACGCCAAGTGAGGATGAACCCTATTAAGATGTATAAGGACTGTATAGGACCATTTGTCAAATATTTATTCCAGGCAATATATTGATTTGAAACTTGGTTCACCTGTTCAGGATGACAACATGGGTTTGTGTAGCAAGTCCAGTAGTTACTGCCCTGTCTAAAACACTTGTCGCGTTATGGCATGTCCGTTGATTTACTTCACATGGAGAGAAATAATTATCTTTCTTCTCAGTCCTTTATTTAATTTAATCATATTTTATTGCATGATGATACAATTTACACAATATATGATGAGAATAACAACATCGAAAAAACAGAAACAGTGCAATGTAACATGTAACATTCATATAAAAAGGACATGCAAAGGGGTTGGGCAAGGAGTGTTCCAACATAAGTAACAGCCCTTGCCCCAAAATATGAGGCGGTTGGGTGTACTTCCGTAAATATCACAACGTTATCATCAACCGAAATATTTGAAAATCCAAACAATATCTCAATCATTGGGATGATATAATTATGAAGCATAGTTTGTGCTATTTCTATATTTGTTCAATACATCTTAAACTTAGTTCATATAAACAATAATTACCTCCCCTCCCCCCTTTTTATTATCATACAGGCTCGTTCACACCGGGTCAAGGGTCATTACTTGGATTCCATTCAGTGACCTCTGATGTTAAATACCCGCTCTTTCACACCGGGTCAAGGGCCATTACTCGGATTCCATTCAGTGACCTCTGTTATTAAATACACGCATATTCACACCGGGTCAAGGGCCATTACTCGGATTCCATTCAGTGACCTCTGATGTTAAATACACGCTTATTCACACCGGGTCAAGGGCCATTACTCGGATTCCATTCAGTGACCTCTGATGTAAAATACACGCTTATTCACACCGGGTCAAGGGCCATAACTCGGATTCCATTCAGTGACCTCTGATGTTAAATACCCGCTCTTTCACACCGGGTCAAGGGCCATTACTCGGATTCCATTCAGTGACCTCTGATGTTAAATACACGCTTATTCACACCGGGTCAAGGGCCATTACTCGGATTCCATTCAGTGACCTCTGATGTTAAATACAGGCTCATTCACACCGGGTCTAGGGCCATTATTCGGATAACAACATTCCTGTACAATACGTACAATATATAACCCGTACAATATGTACGGTTGGACGGACTGTTAAGAAAGTCGAGGGCATTTTTGTTGGTCCTTTTAGTGAAAATCAACACAAAGCCACACATGCACCATTTTACATGCCGCGACAATTACATTCCGGCAAGGGACAGCTTTCAGAAATACATAATAGTATGCCACACCCAGGTATATATATATATATATATATATATATATATACATGACATTTCTGTTTTTAAATGAAATATATTGATATTGCATTGTAAAGAAATATATTTCATAACTAGTTTGAATCTTTTACGTTCTATTAAAAAACTTCAAAGTGGAACAAGCAATATCACCATATCGACCAGTGACGACTCACCTATGGTCATCAGGAACAGTTACCTGTACATTCTAACTTATATATATATATATATATATATATCGCACACTGTACTGCAAAATCCGGACAGACGGACGGAGATATGTGTACACAAACTCACAGTTGGGGCATAAACAGTTTAAACCCCTATATACTGGTCTAAGAATGGCTTCATAGGCGCATAGACCAAGTTTCCAAAAGAAATGGACGATACAAACTAAACTTTCGAGTATATGGGGCTATTCAAAAACTGCTATGAGAGTACTGAATGATGCAATGGCAAGTGATAGAATGTATGGCCGTCTACCTATCGTCGGCACCAAGGTACACATTCCGTTAACAATACATTTCGTATGCAGCGCAGACTGAAATCGAGTAGCGAAGGTATCCGACGATGCCTTTAACCAAGTATGTGCACCTTTCTACAACTAAACGTTATAATGCAAACATAAATTTATGCTAGGGGACGAGATGAACACCTAACCTTCATTTTCTTAATTTAAAAAAAAAAAACGAATCTTGTACCGTCGTTATTAGAAATACTATCTAACTCCCTGTGCGACAATTATGTTTCCCCAAGTATTTTTATTGCAAAATCCTAGGTAACAGTTGAATTGGAATTACGAGGCCTTATGGAGCGACGGTTGCTATGGTTTCAAGTCAGTTTGACATGCGCAGTTCCGTAGGTTTATTGATATAAATCACCTGACGCTTTATGGAATATAATACATATAAAATGACTACATTTTGAAAATTATTATATATACTGTGGGTAATAAAGTGATTCTATACAAACCGGGACTGTAAGTTAGAATGTACAGGTAACTGTTCCTGATGACCATAGGTGAGTCGTCACTGGTCGATATGGTGATATTGCTTGTTCCACTTTGAAGTTTTTTAATAGAACGTAAAAGATTCAAACTAGTTATGAAATATATTTCTTTACAATGCAATATCAATATATTTCATTTAAAAACAGAAATGTCATGCATGCCGAACTGAATAACGCTGTGTTGAGAAAATTTCTGAAACCATTTGGACATAACTGAAGAACTAACACCCCGTTATTGGGCACGTATAAGCTGAACTTGAAGTACATGGAAGTCAGTTAGGGTTCCCCTCAACCGAGTGGCCCTGCGTGATGTCTGGGTGGGTGGGGAATGGCGGGGAGGGTCAGGACGATCCGTATCCTGTGGAAACGATGGCCTGGAAGCTGAAACAGCGGTTACAAGACACCGAACCAGTCTGCATGGGTGAGTACGGACTTCATGTGATATTAACTGTTGTTTTCCTAATTAGAAAGGAAAGGGTTTAACTCTAGAACATCATACAAAAAGCACCTCACCCTGGCACGTGCACATGTAGTTGAACTAGTTAATTACCTCAGGACAACGAGTGTTTTTGCTTATCGACGTATAGGAATCGAGAGCAGCATATCCGGGTGGTTAATTTGTAATTGTTAACCATGATTACGAGTATAAGATCTATGGAACATACACAATTTTATGATATAATGGAAACCTAAACCTGTGACCTATAACATGTCCTACTCCCAGCCCAAACTGAGTATACATGCACAAAATTGATTTGGTAATGAGTTTAAGTAACAGTTAATTCCATCATGTAGACAGTCTGTGTTTTAACATTCTGTTTTATTATTTTTTACTTCGACTGACGTTTAAACATGAAACACGAACACAAACACCATGCACTGCCATTATGTGTCAGATGAAAGAGAGAGAGAGGGAGATTATGTATTTCTCTGTCCAACTTTATTAATAAATGCAAGAGCGATGTCTACAAATAACAAAGAGTTATCATTAGCACAATAATGAAAAACGAGAAAGTACTATATTACAAATGCTGTATTTCATTGTTAGATGTAAAGTCAATACCATACGGTAATAGAACACCTGTAGCTATGGTGACCGTCTTGAATTAGCCATAAACCAAGATATATTGCAATAATTGGTCAACTCTTCCCCAAACACTCGCGATATGGATGTAACCAGCGCATCTCTCAATATGGACGTTGTTAAGATTTGTTCCAGATCGGGTAGGTTTTACAGCTTTTGGTGATATTAAGGCGTTATTTTGATATACGATTTTGTTATAGGGTAAGACCATTCCTCTGGGCTTTTTTCAAATAAAGCTTAACTATGGGAGCGTTAAGTTGGCTTTCGAATTTCCACTTGATGTGATCAATGTTTTGTTAGTTTACATATATTTCGAAAAACTTCTAAATAACGCAACGTTAAGGATGCACCATAATAAGAATTACATAATTTGTGATACGAATGTCTTTTTAACAAAAAATGCGGAAAAAACTGTGAGTAGAAAATGAATTTTTACGAAAGTTTGTAGACTTTTGTTGAGATATTTTGCCCGGGCAACATTCTTTCGCGTATGCAGTTTATATAAAAATGCATATTACATTTATTGTACCTTTCCTAAAGAACCATTTTATGTTGAAAAGTAAAGTTTAAGCGAATCTCCAACATTAATAATATGTCTAACGGCTACTTTGTGGACAGTGGCTCGTGACGGCGTGTTCAATACAATCATGTAAACACAGGGAGATGTCATTGTAATATTGTATGTTCTATCTAGCCATATTTTCTTCAAGTTTTTGTGTTGGCACAAAGTTGTCAAAAGCTTCTAATATATTAGTACTTTTACAGGCTATAACGGTCAAAACCGGAAGTGCTGCGATAACGTGCGCATGTGTTTCGTGGAGCTGCGGAGCGCACTCGACGGTGTGCAGCTCGCGGCAGTCGGTAACCAGAACATGCACGTAGCCTGCAGGTACATATGTAGATAAACCACAGAAGTTTGTCGTCTCGAATTTAGATAAAATGTTTCTATCGCTTAACATTAAAAATATAAATTATTAGCATCGAGTAAGAAGCTTATGTCTCGTTTTGTAATTGTTGGAGGCATTTTAAAACTCCCTATTGGGGACATCCTCGCTGTCGGTGGCATTAGATATCTCTCATAATCATACTGACATCGTATTACTGCCAATACTGGTATTATGCCTAAGCGCGGTTGTGCTTGTTAGATACTACTTAATGAACACATAGATAAAGTCTTACCATACACCTATAAATTAAATTTATTAAAGGACTGTCGAGCGAAAACTAGGCGAAAGTCGTCAATGTATGACGTCATGGGCGTCTCAGTGTCATGCGTCTGTCAACGCTGACGTCATTTTACGCCCGTTTGACGATGCTCTGTTGGACATGAACGACCAGCAGGCTGAATTCTGCTCAAACCTTCCACCTGAACGTATGTATGCTGTGATAATCGCTTAAGTTGTTTATGAGCGTGGTAAAGAAGAGCCTCCATTTTACACCCGCTATAGTATTAAGCACTACAACATAATACAAAGTAGCTCATCTTTGTTCAACTTACATGTAAGCACGTTGTTCCAGAGTATGTGAACGTTGTTTCTGATTATATGAACGTTGTTTCGTGACGCATCAATACATGTCGTGTTTTTTGCTTGGTGTCTGTGAAAATTCAAAACAAATAAACAATACACTTCATTATTATTTTTTTTTATTTTCAAAGACGTTTACAATTAAACGTTGAATGGTGCAACTCAAACCGGAAGAACTCAAGCCATAAAATCCATAACAGTTCAGTCTTCGCATTCTCAGTTTACATTAAACTAAACATATGAAATTGAACAATCACACAATCTGACCGAAGTGTAACTTTTCCCAGCCACCACTCGCCTCAACACATCACCCATCGTCACCACCCGCTCACCTGTCCCGGAAACTACACCCTCTAAACCCCCTACTCCCAAATCAAGTGCGGTCCCCCCTACGTCGAAACCAACGTCTGTCTCGACCACAAGTCCAAACATCTCCGAAACGACCTCCACCAGTCCACCTACTTCCAAACCGACGTTAACGACTGTGTCAACGTCAACATTACCTAAAACCTCAGTATCAACACCAAGGAGAAACTCTGCGACAACGTTAAAGCCAACGTCAACGATGAAAACGTCAACAGCGGTAAAGCCAAACACTAACGTAACGTCTGCGACGTCAGGTATATCGTAATTGTAGATGTTCGGCAAGTTGTAGAGTGTGTAATGTTTTCCCTTTCCCATCACTTCCGTTCCTGTTTTTTGTTCGTCTGTCTGTACATTGTGATTTCTAAAATGATACTTAATTTAACATTCAATAACATGAACAAAAACACAGTTTATAGACGATTACAAAGTCACGCCTTTTATATATACTTTACTGACTTTATTTGAGTTCTCACCTATATTGACTCTACTGACCCTATTTGAGTTCTCACCTATATTGACTCCACTGACTCTATTTGAGTTCTCACCTATATTGACTCCACTGACTCTATTTGAGTTCTCACCTATATTGACTCCACTGACTCTATTTGAGTTCTCACCTATATTGACTCCACTGACTCTATTTGAGTTCTCACCTATATTGACTCTACTGACTCCATTTGAGTTCTAACCTGTATTGACTCTACTGACTCCATTTGAGTTCTCACCTATATTGACTCCACTGACTCTATTTGAGTTCTAACCAATCTTGACTCTACTGACTCCATTTGAGTTCTAACCAATCTTGACTCTACTGACTCCATTTGAGTTCTAACCAATCTTGACTCTACATACTCTATTTGAGTTCTAACCAATCTTGACTCTACTGACTCTATTTGAGTTCTAACCTATATTGACTCCACTGACTCTATTTGAGTTCTAACCAATCTTGACTCTACATACTCTATTTGAGTTCTAACCAATCTTGACTCTACATACTCTATTTGAGTTCTAACCAATCTTGACTCTACATACTCTTTTTGAGTTCTAACCTATATTGACTCCACTGACTCTATTTGAGTTCTAACCAATCTTGACTCTACATACTCTATTTGAGTTCTAACCAATCTTGACTCTACATACTCTATTTGAGTTCTAACCAATCTTGACTCTACTGACTCTATTTGAGTTCTAACCTATATTGACTCCACTGACTCTATTTGAGTTCTTACCAATCTTGACTCTACTGACTCCATTGAGTTCTTGCCTAATTTGACTCCTCAGACTCTATTTGAGTTCTAACAAATCTTGACTCTATTGATTCTATTTCAGTTCTAACCAATCTTGATTTTACCGATTCTTTTTGAGTTCGAACCAATCTTGACTTTACAGACTTTATTTCAGTTCTAACCAATCTTGACTCTACAGACTCTATTTGAGTTCTTACCAATCTTGACTCTAGCAACTCCATTCGAGTTCTAATCAATCTTGACTCTACTGATTCTATTTGGGTTCTAACCAACCTTGACTCTAGTAACTCTTTTTGAGTTCTAACCAATCTTGATTCTACTGACTCCATTTGAGTTCTAACCAATCTTGACTCTACTGACTCCATTTGAGTTCTAACCAATCTTGACTCTACATACTCTTTTTGAGTTCTAACCAATCTTGACTCTACTGACTCTATTTGAGTTCTAACCTATATTGACTCCACTGACTCTATTTGAGTTCTAACCAATCTTGACTCTACTGACTCCATTTGAGTTCTTGCCTAATTTGACTCCTCAGACTCTATTTGAGCTCTAACAAATCTTGACTCTATTGATTCTTTTTCGGTTCTAACCAATCTTGATTTTACCGATTCTTTTTGAGTTCGAACCAATCTTGACTTTACAGACTTTATTTCAGTTCTAACCAATCTTGACTCTACAGACTCTATTTGAGTTCTTACCAATCTTGACTCTAGCAACTCCATTCGAGTTCTAATCAATCTTGACTCTACTGATTCTATTTGGGTTCTAACCAACCTTGACTCTAGTAACTCTTTTTGAGTTCTAACCAATCTTGATTCTACTGACTCTATTTGAGTTCTAACCAATCTTGACTCTACATACTCTTTTTGAGTTCTAACCAATCTTGACTCTACATACTCTTTTTGAGTTCTAACCAATCTTGACTCTACATACTCTTTTTGAGTTCTAACCAATCTTGACTCTACATACTCTATTTGAGTTCTAACCAATCTTGACTCTACATACTCTATTTGAGTTCTAACCAATCTTGACTCTACATACTCTTTTTGAGTTCTAACCAATCTTGACTCTACATACTCTATTGAGTTCTAACCAATCTTGACTCTACATACTCTTTTTGAGTTCTAACCAATCTTGACTCTACATACTCTATTTGAGTTCTAACCAATCTTGACTCTACATACTCTTTTTGAGTTCTAACCAATCTTGACTCTACATACTCTATTGAGTTCTAACCAATCTTGACTCTACATACTCTATTTGAGTTCTAACCAATCTTGACTCTACATACTCTATTTGAGTTCTAACCAATCTTGACTCTACATACTCTTTTCGAGTTCTAACCAATCTTGACTCTACATACTCTTTTTGAGTTCTAACCAATCTTGACTCTACATACTCTTTTTGAGTTCTAACCAATCTTGACTCTACATACTCTTTTTGAGTTCTAACCAATCTTGACTCTACATACTCTATTTGAGTTCTAACCAATCTTGACTCTACATACTCTTTTTGAGTTCTAACCAATCTTGACTCTACATACTCTTTTTGAGTTCTAACCAATCTTGACTCTACATACTCTATTGAGTTCTAACCAATCTTGACTCTACATACTCTTTTTGAGTTCTAACCAATCTTGACTCTACATACTCTTTTTGAGTTCTAACCAATCTTGACTCTACATACTCTATTTGAGTTCTAACCAATCTTGACTCTACATACTCTATTTGAGTTCTAACCAATCTTGACTCTACATACTCTTTTTGAGTTCTAACCAATCTTGACTCTACATACTCTTTTTGAGTTCTAACCAATCTTGACTCTACATACTCTTTTTGAGTTCTAACCAATCTTGACTCTACATACTCTTTTTGAGTTCTAACCAATCTTGACTCTACATACTCTTTTTGAGTTCTAACCAATCTTGACTCTACATACTCTTTTTGAGTTCTAACCAATCTCGACTCTACATACTCTTTTTGAGTTCTAACCAATCTCGACTCTATTGACTCTTTTTGAGTTCTAACCAATCTTGACTTTACTGACTTTAATTTAGTTCTTACCTTTATTGACTGTATGAACATATTCCAGGTCAGACAGTAAAACCAATAGAAACAACAACAAAAACAGAACAACAGACGAACCCGCCTTTCATATCAACATCAGCTTCCATGACAACAACAACGGCATCCGGTCAGTCCACATCCGGTACATCCGGAAGTCCGGTCACGCAGGCGAGACATGGCGAGAAAGACTCGCAAGACGGCATTATTGCAGGGTCGTCGGTGGTCGGGGTTGTTATAATCGCCCTCTTGATTATAGCTGGTGTCTGCCTGTGGAGACGTCGAAAAAGACGGTGATATTTACATAATTATCTTTATCATTATTATGTTTGCTCACATCCATTATTAATAATTAGGCCATTCTGTTTTGTTTTAATTTTGTTAAACATCAACCTTAGTTCCAGGAACTTAGCCACCTATTCGAAAATAAAAAAAAATAAAAAAAGACAATTCATCACTCTAGTCCATTTTGGACAATACAGCACTTCAATCAGACTGTGGATAATGCATCATTTCAATCAGATTATAGATAATCAATCACTTCAATCAAATTATAGACAATGCATCAGTTCAATCAGATTATAGACAACAGACAATGCATCACTTCAAACAGATTATAGACAATGCATCACTTTAATCAGATTATAGACAATAGACAATGCATCAGTTCAATCAGATTATAGACAATGCATCAGTTCAATCAGATTATAGACAATGCATCAGTTCAATCAGATTATAGACAATAGACAATGCATCAGTTCAATCAGATTATAGACAATGTATCAGTTCAATCAGATTATAGACAATAGACAATGCATCAGTTCAATCAGTTTATAGACAATGTATCAGTTCAATCAGATTATAGACAATAGACAATGCATCAGTCCAATCAGATAAAAGACAATGCATCACTTCAATTAGATTATAGACAATCCATCACTTCAATCAGATTATAATCAATGCATCACTTCATGCATCACTTCAATCAGAGTATAGACAATGTATCACTTTAATCATATTAAAGGCAATGCATCACTTAAATAAGATTATAGATCATGCATCACTTCAATCAAATTATAGACAATGCATCACTTCAATTAGGTTATAGACAATGCATCACTTCAATCAGAGTACAGACAATGCATCACTTTAATCTGATTATAGACAAATGCATCACTTTAATCAGAGTATAGACAATGCATCACTTTAATCAGATGATAGTCAATGCATGACTTTAATCAGATTATAGATAACGCTTCACTTCAATCAGATTAAAGACAATGCATCACTTCAATCAGATTAAAGACAATGCATCAATTCAATCAGATTATAAACAATGCATCACTTCAATCAGATTATAAACAATGCATCACTTCAATCAGAGTATAAACAATGCATCACTTCAATCAGATTATAAACAATGCATCACTTCAATCAGAGTATAGACAATGTATCACTTTAATCAGATTAAAGACAATGCATCACTTAAATAAGATTATAGATCATGCATCACTTCAATCAGAGTATAAACAATGCATCACTTCAATCAGAGTATAGACAATGCATCACTTCAATCAGATTATAGATCATGCATCACTTCAATCAGATTATAAACAATGTATCATTTTAATCAGAGTTTAGACAATGTATCACTTCAATCAGAGTATAGACAATGCATCACTTTAATCAAATTATAGACAATGCATCACTTTAATCTGATTATAGACAATGCATCACTTAAATCAGATTATAGATCATTCATCACTTCAGTCAGAGTATAGACAATGCATCACTTCAATCAGGTTATAGAAAATGCATCACTTCAATCAGAGTATAGACAATGCATCATTTTAGTCAGATTATAGACAATGCATCACTTTAATCTGATTATAGACAATGCATCACTTTAGTCAGATTATAGACAGTACATCACTTTAATCTGATTATAGACAATGCATCACTTTAGTCAGATTATAGACAGTACATCACTTTAATCTGATTATAGACAATGCATCACTTTAATCTGATTATAGACAATGCATCACTTTAGTCAGAATATAGACAATGTATCACTTCAATCAGAGTATAGACAATGTATCACTTTAATCATATTATAGACAATGCATCACTTCATTATAGACAATGAATCACTTCAATCAGAGTATATACAATGTATCACTTCAATCATATTATAGACAATGCATCACTTCATTATAGACAATGCATCACTTCAATCAGAGTATATACAATGTATCACTTCAATCATATTATAGACAATGCATCACTTCATAATAGACAATGCATCACTTTAATCAGATTAAAGATCATGCATCTTTTCAATCAGAGTATAGACAATGCATCACTTCAATCAGAGTATGGACAATGCATCATTTCAATCAGAATATAGACAATGCAACACTTCAGTCAGATTATAGACAATCCATCACTTCAATCCGATTATAAACAATGCATCTTGCTGTCTGAGGACCCCAAGTTTCGCGTCGTGATTATACATGAAGTTTGTTGTTCTCGCATGCAGCTGAAACATTAAGTCGATTACATTATGTTTATGTCTTAATTCCCCAGTGTCTCAAGTTGCCCTAGTGCTTTACGAAGAGTGGCATAGTCCTCTTACACGGTGTTTAAATGTGGTTTTATAGTACAGTTGTCCGCACCTCAAAGATGAGGTAGATTCGTCGAGACCGCTAGAAACTAATTCCCAGTAACCATTTTCACATTCCAGCTCAACAAAAATGAACAGAAACTAAGACAAATCGTGACGTTAGGATCATTAGCATTTACAACGGTTTTTCCCCTTGCAGGAAGGCGGAGGCGGGAAGCTCCACAGACTCAAGAAAGATTATGTGGCGCTTGTTTAGCAGAAACCGGAAGTCGGGCAACGGAGGCTCGGACAACAACGACACCGAGATATACGCGGAAATCGATGACACCTTTGTAAGTTTATGCTATGGATCCTTCTGTCGTGTCTGTGTTCCTATGAGATAAAGCAATTAATTATTTACTCGTAACGATTCATTGACTCGTGTTTGAGTTCCAAGTGATACCAAATACATCATTGACTCTAAGTAATAATGCATTTACATCATTGCCTCCAATGACTATAATAGAAATAGCCCCAATTCGGTCCTATGAATATCTCTTGAAGCCCTTTGTTCAATCATTACCAAATTCAGTCAGAATGTTTATGGACATACTATCCTGGACAAGTTAGATAACAATCAATGTCGCTCTTGTCACTCGGGAGTTATCGCTCTTTAATTATAGAAACAGCCTTAAATTGGTCTTGTCTGGTGAATAACCATTCACGCATTTGCCCAATGATCACCAAATTTGTTTATGATATTACGTATGGTTATCAAAACAAGATAGCACATAATGCTTTATTTTCCATATTTTAGATGGACGCTGTTTACAGATATGACGCAGACAACAAACCGCCACGTTCCCCGCGTGAGCGCGTGCCTTCTAACCGCTCGCAAATAAACGTCTGCTATGAGAGCACGTTTGGTGACAATGACGTCATCATTCCTTCATCACATCTAAAACCCAAATCACAAGTTTCAGTTGTTACAGTCGGTAATAGTGCACCAGTCCTGGACTTTATTCGAAAAGAGGATGATATGGTGACGTCGTTTCAGACAGAAAGATTACCAAACAAACAAGTTGAGGCCGGTAAGAGTGCGTTTTTACGTCTTGCCAATCAAAAAGGTCTTCTGATAAGCAAACCAGCATTTACAGACATTAGGCAAGAGATCCCTGATTGGGAAAGGCGTGCCTCAGGTGAATACCAGATGCTGGATGAGCCGGTATACGCACTTCCTGTCGGGGAAGGCGAAGACGGCGACGACTACGGCGGGGAGTATTTAGAGTATGGTAGGAATGCTGCCAAAACCATAAAACAAGAAGACAATACTACGGTTGTAGACAATATATATTCGATTGTCGACGTAACAGATGGACACCTGTATACAAACATTGATAACCCCTCTAGGAAAACAAAACCTGAAGTTACGGATATAGGAAAAATGTCGTCAAGTGAATTTTACAGAGCACGAAATGTGTATGAAAATGATGATACAATGATGGTTTACTAATTTGTACTTCGGTTAACTATTTTAGTGTGTTATGTCATTCTAGTGTTGCATTTATTTGTACAGAATGTCATACTTGTTATAAGTATAAGTTGTAAGGAATTAATCAATGAATTATTTTATTACTTTGTTTATTCTATCAGTGAAACAATTAGCAGTGCGTACTGTCTATAAGACATGTATTGTGGTCATTCACTAGTTTATCACAGAATAAACAAGATTGAATAAACTGTTTTACTCAATGTTGCTCTAAAAGAGCAACGGAAAAGAATCAGGCCAACCAACCGAAATACTGACCAGCAACGACCGACCGACCGACCACGACCGCCCTTAACTAACTAACTGACTGACTAACTAACTGGCTGTCTGGCTGGCTGGCTAACTAACTTTAATAGACGAATATGTCGTTAACATGTTAATAACAGTTTCTTGACAAAACATGATATGCATCCATCAGACAATAATTGGTATGTTTTTTGAGTCAAACTATACAAGACAACCCAATTAACAATGTATTGTTGCTTTGTGTCGATTGCTGCTGTTTTAAGAAATATTATGTTCAATTTTATAAAAAGGAAGTAACATTAATTCACAACTGGTCACTACAGTATTGTTTTGAATAACTTCCTTATTTATAACGATATCACCAAGAAACATGTGCATGTATAACTAACCTTAAAATATTTCATTTTTTTTTTGAAAGCAGTATTACAACGCAGCAATTACAAGAGTCGTTATAAGTTAAAAGTGACAGTATCTTTTAATTTGAAATATTTCCGATTCATGTTCCGGTTTGCTTCTGACTTGTTTTGATGTGTCAAAAACTAAAAATGGCGTTAGACCCAGACTTTACGTTTCACCTCAATTATTTTTACATGTGATCACTTATATTCGAAAAACACCCAAAATAAAGCCTTATTGTGTCTTGAGAAAAGAGTTGCTATGTTACATAAAATCTGTGACAACTCCGAAAGAGAGAAACGGGTATTAAAATGAATATTTCAAGGTGTATTTCCTTTAACTTACATTTAGAAGAGTGAATAATGCTGTCATTTTTCTTATTATCATTATGAATGTAAATTACATTGGATTGAAATGAGTTTGCAATCGCCCGCTCATCTTTTTCAGCGAAATGTTAAACAAACACCTTTATTATTGCAATCTCTCTCTTCTTTTTGTGTGAGGTCCCATTGGTATGGTCCACATACCCCTTGAAGGGCTGTTGGTCTCCATTGGTATGGTCCACATACCCCTGGAGGATGGGGGTCTCAGTTGGTATGGTATACATACCCCCTGGTCGGCTGGGGGTCTCAATTGGTATGGTCCACATACCCCCTGATGGGCTGGGGGTCTCCATTAGCATGGTTCACAAACTCACTGATGGGATATTGGTCTCCATTGGTATGGTCCACAAACCCCTTGATAGGCTGTGTGGTTCCATTGGTATTGTCCACATACCCCCTGATGGGCTGGGGGTTCCATTGGTATGGTCCACAAACCGCCTGAAGGGATATTGGTCTCCATTGGTATGGTCCACAAACCCCCTGATGGGCTGGGGGTCTCCATTGGTATGGTCCACAAACCCCCTGATGAGTTGGGGGTCTCCATTGGTATGGTCCAAAACCCCCCTGAAGAGATATTGGTCTCCATTGGTATGGTCCACAAACCCCCTGATGGGATGTGGGGTTCCATTGGTATGGTCCACAAACCCCCTGATGGGATGGGGGTTCCATTGGTATGGTCCACAACCCCCCTGAAGGGATATTGGTCTACATTGGTATGGTCCACAAACCCCCTGATGGGCTGGGGGTCTACATTGGTATGGCCCACAAACCCCCTGATGGGCTGGGGGTCTCCATTGGTATGGTCCACAAACCCCCTGATGGGATGTGGGGTTCCATTGGTATGGTCCACAAACCCCCTGATGGGATGGGGGTTCCATTGGTATGGTCCACAAACCCCCTGAAGGGATATTGGTCTCCATTGGTATGGTCCACAAACCCCCTGATGGGCTGGGGGTCTCCATTGGTATGGTCCACATACCCCCTGATGGGCTGGGGGTCTCCATTGGCATGGTCCACAAACCCCCTGATGGGATACTGGTCTCCATTGGTATGGTCCACAACCCCCCTGAAGGGATATTGGTCTCCATTGGTATGGTCCACAAACCCACTGAAGGGATATTGGTCTCCATTGGTATGATCCACAAACCCCCTGATGGGATATTGGTCTCCATTGGTATGGTCCACAAACCTCCTGATAGGCTGGGGGTCTCCATTGGCATGGTCCACATACCCCCTGATGGGATACTGGTCTCCATTGGTAAGGTCCGCATACCCTTTGATGGGCTGTGGGGTTCCATTGGTATGGTCCACAAACCGCCTGAAGGGATATTGGTCTCCATTGGTATTGTCCACAAACCTCCTGATAGGCTGGGGGTCTCCATTGGCATGGTCCACATACCCCCTGATGGGATACTGGTCTCCATTGGTAAGGTCCGCATACCCTTTGATGGGCTGTGGGGTTCCATTGGTATGGTCCACAAACCCCCTGATGGGATATTGGTCTCCATTGGTATGGTCCACAAACCTCCTGATAGGCTGGGGGTCTCCATTGGTATGGTCAACAAACCACCTGATGGACTGGGGGTCTCCATTGGCATGGTCCACAAACTCCCTGATGGGATATTGGTCTCCATTGGTATGGTCCACAAACCACCTGATGGGCTGTGGGTCTCCACTGGCATGGTCCACATACCCCCTGATGGGATATTGGTCTCCATTGGTATGGTCCACAAACCCCCTGATGGGCTGGGGGTCTCCATTGGCATGGTCCACATACTCCCTGATGGGATATTGGTCTCCATTGGTATGGTCCACAAACCCCCTGATGGGATGTGGGGTTCCATTGGTATGGTCCACAAACCCCCTGATGGGATGGGGGTTTCATTGGTATTGTCCACAAACCCCCTGAAGGGATATTGGTCTCCATTGGTATGGTCCACAAACCCCCAGATGGGATATTGGTCTCCATTGGTATTGTCCACATACCCCATGATGGGATGTGGGGTTCCATTGGTATGGTCCACAAACCCCCTGATGGGATATTGGTCTCCACTAGTATTGTCCACATACCCCCAGATGTGCAGGGGTCTGCATTGGTATGGTCCACAAACCGCCTGAAGGGGATATTGGTCTCCATTGGTATTGTCCACATACCCTCAGATGTGCAGGGGGTCTCCATTGGTATGGTCCACAAACCTCCTGATAGGCTGGGGGTCTCCATTGGCATGGTCCACATACCCCCTGATGGGATACTGGTCTCCATTGGTAAGGTCCGCATACCCTTTGATGGGCTGTGGGGTTCCATTGGTATGGTCCACATACCCCCTGATGGGATACTGGTCTCCATTGGTAAGGTCTGCATACCCTTTGATGGGCTGTGGGGTTCCATTGGTATGGTCCACAAACCGCCTGAAGGGATATTGGTCTCCATTGGTATGGTCCGCATACCCTTTGATGGGCTGTGGGGTTCCATTGGTATGGTCCACAAATCGCCTGAAGGTTTATTGGTCTCCATTGGTATGGTCCACATACCTGGGGTCTCCATTGGCATGGTCCACAAACTCCCTGATGGGATATTGGTCTCCATTGGTATGGTCCACAAACCCCCTGATGGGATATTGGTCTCCATTGGTATGGTCCACAAACCCCCTGATGGGCTGGGGGTCTCCATTGGCATGGTCCACATACCCCCTGATGGGATATTGGTCTCCATTGGTATGGTCCACAAACTCCCTGATGGGATATTGGTCTCCATTGGTATGGTCCACAAACCACCTGATGGGCTGGGGGTCTCCATTGGCATGGTCCACATACCCCCTGATGGGATATTGGTCTCCATTGGTATGGTCCACAAACCCCCTGATGGGCTGGGGGTCTCCATTGGCATGGTCCACAAACTCCCTGATGGGATATTGGTCTCCATTGGTATGGTCCACAAACCCACTGATGGGATGTGGGGTTCCATTGGTATGGCCCACAAACCCCCTGATGGGATGGGGGTTTCATTGGTATTGTCCACAAACCCCCTGAAGGGATATTGGTCTCCATTGGTATGGTCCACAAACCCCCAGATGGGATATTGGTCTCCATTGGTATTGTCCACATACCCCATGATGGGATGTGGGGTTCCATTGGTATGGTCCACAAACCCCCTGATGGGATATTGGTCTCCACTAGTATTGTCCACATACCCCCAGATGTGCAGGGGTCTGCATTGGTATGATCCACAAACCGCCTGAAGGGGATATTGGTCTCCATTGGTATTGTCCACATACCCCCAGATGTGCAGGGGGTCTCCATTGGTATGGTCCACAAACCCCCTGATGAGTTGGGGGTCTCCATTGGTATTGTCCACATATCCCCTGATGGGCTGTGGGTTACCATTGGTATTGTACACAGACCCTTGATGGGCTGTGGGTTTCCATTGGTATTGTCCACATACCCCCTGATGGGATATTGGTCTCCATTGGTATTGTCCACATATCCCCTGCTGGGATATTGGTCTCCATTGGTATTGTCCACATACCCCCTGCTGGGATATTGGTCTCCATTGGTATTGTCCATATACCCCCTGCTGGGATATTGGTCTCCATCGGTATTGTCCACATACCCCCTGATGGGCTAGGGCTTTCCATTGGTATTGTCCACATATCCCCTGATGGGCTAGGGGTCTCCTTTGGTATTGTCCACAAACCCCTTGAAGGGATGTGGGTCTCCATTGGTATTGTCCACATACCCCTTGAAGGGATATTGGTCTCCATTGGTATTGTCCACATACCCGTTGATGGGCTGTGAGGCCCCATTGGTATGGTCCACATACCACTTGAAGGGCTGTGGGTCTCCATTGGTATGGTCCACATACCCTCTGATGGGAAATTGGTCTCCATTGGTATGGTCCACAAACCCCTTGATGGGCTGTGAGTCTACATTGGTATTGTCCACATACGCCCTGACTGGCTATGGAGACCATACCCACTGAAGGGCTGTTAGTCTTTATGTGTATGATCCCCATCCCCCTTTGTCGGCGTTCCGTCTCCATAGGTGTGGTCCATATTCCATCATAATATTAATAAAAGGACTCGTTCACAATTTTCTTTCGGCAACTATTTGTTTTAAAGTTACCAAGTTTTTTGTTGCTTTTATAAATAATCTTGCATACCTTTTTTTGGAAATCACTACCAAAACTCGTCTCCACCTTATTTATCAAGAACGCGGAACAAAGCCTCGTTGTGAGAAATTGCCTCATTTTTAAGGTGACGCGGGGAATCTTCATCTAAACAAGTAAAATGACCATAGAAGGATAGAACTCAAATAGCAATTACATCGTACTAGTACAAAGAAGTATGACAACTTCCCTATTGTCATTATCTGCTCATAAGTGCTTTTAATTAGTATTATAATTAGAAATATTTTGAAATTGATTAAAAAACATAATATATAATTAAATAATTCACAATTCATTACCACTAACAGTGATCACTCGTCGATTGCGAGTGGGCTCGGAACCATTAAATCAGTTAAAAGACTATCGGCACCGGACCGCTACGTACATACGTCCGTCCATTTCCGATACAATCAGCTAACCCGGATCTTTGACCGGTATATATATGGACCCGTTACAGACACACATGCATTCTTGTGTTTTGAACCACACGTGCAAGATGACACAACTTAATTCTTGGAGTTTTTTCCTTCTTGCTTCCGCGGCTGTCCATCAGTGTCTGAGCCTGACAAATGTCAGGTTCTATGAAGAGTTAAAGCCGTACTTGAACTGTAAGTTTGTTTTGAATTTGTAAATACATAATGTATAGATTATTGAGCTTGGTCGATGTTAAACTATGTAATATATATCATATAAACTTTAACTTCGGTCAAGCGAAAAAAAAAGATTCGTTTTCGATAACATATATACAATACTACTGTTACGTTTAAATTTATTTTATGAGTATTTGCAGGCCTTTAGATTATATTTTTTATTGAACACGATATGAACAGGTAACATGTAGAGTTTATGGTTACCACGTTTACAAGACGCGTCCAACTAAAGGCCTTGTTTGTGGTGGTAAATCTGTGGAAGTCTTTCCACGGCACTTCACGGCACTTATGCACCAGTCAATTGTAACCACGCCTCCCCAGGTCCGGGGAATAGCGGGGACTTTGACTATCGGTCCAGCCAACCCCGGCTAAAATCCCCGTCCTGCGGGGACGAACAGACGGTAAAATCCCCACCAAATGCCCCTGCACCCCAGGGACCCTAGGTAAGGCCCATTCCCCGCTATATTTAAAGCGAAGACAAAACCACCGCGTTCACACCTGAAAAGTAAAACTACGACCCATTTCCGCGGCTATCCCCGGTATACCCCCGGACCTGGGGGGAGGGGGGGGGGCGTGGTTACAATTGACTGGTGCATTAACGGCGCTCCCTTTGCTCTTCCGTAGCATTTTGTTTGAATTATAGCAGTGGCGCCGGAAGGTGTCTTGTATTGGGGAGGCGGGGTGGGTCCCGTAGGGGGAGTTTTGCTGTAATGGGAAGGCTGTATGGGTCTGGCTGGGCTTTCTTTTTAAATCACGTCGCTTAAAATCATTATTTGCATTTTATTTAATTCGATAAATGGACGTTTAATACGTCTTCGTTCATTAACATAGTGTATACATACGTACGTATATTTATACTTCATCATAGTGCAGCCAAGAATATAATTTGAACCATTTGAGCACAAAATGAGCTAAACTCAGGTTTCTGAAAAAAAATAATGAACGCGTTGGAAACTAAAATTTCGAGGTTGATTTGGCTCTGACATGATTATTAATAAGATATGATACATATCTCTTTCTGCTGCAACTTATTTATTAGTAAATTAACTGTTATTTTTAATAATTTCTTTAAGACAAATGTAGTAAAACCTGTATTAGTCGTCTGCAGTTTGCACATGATGTCATTAATGTACTTGGCTCCCCTTATCGTTGATGACCTCTGATTGGTTCAATAATGAAAAACGTGTAAATAAATGTTTAGGGAAGACTTTGTATTCGTCTCTTTTGCAGTGGACATTGCTGAAGATAAGTTAGAGCTCGTGGCAGATGACGGAAGTGACGTCATCCTGTTGCCTGGAGGCCCGGACGACGAGCTCGATATCGCCTTCCTTCTCAAAGAGCTCGGTTTCACCCATGGAAACGCATCGGAGTCTGGTAAAACGAGTTTTATGTTTGCACTACTTGAAGTTCCTTGAATTATTGTCGCGATATTTGTTGTCTTGTGTACGAGTTAACCAGCAACGGCTTTGGAGTAATAAAATCTGAAACAATTCTGAATTTTTGGGGAAAAAGAGAAAACCAAAGAGAGAAAAGCAGAGGAAAACGAGTTAGTCGGAAGCAGGTTTCCAACACATGGGCCAGCTTGTTTTATTAAACCATAAACCAGTGGGAATATGACAGGTGGCAACAACTTGTATCATCTCTAAACACCGTTTTAAACTCAACAGCAAACTAGCTACAGTTTGAAACATTTTGAACAACTTATTAAAATGAAGATAAAAATTAACAATTAATTAAATTCCTTAAATATAATTCTAAGAAAATGGGTCAGCAGCACAATTATCGGTCTGCAGTCGGGGACCACATCAATAGCACCAAATCGGAACTAATATACCCTCCTTGGGTAAATTACGACTGTTGCGGAAATTGTACACATTGAAGCAAAAGTTATCATTGTTTTACAGATTTTAAGTGAACAGAAGTTTGAACCGTTTAATATCTTTACCGACATTTTATGCTCTCGGACAGAAGGTTAAAAAGATCCGGGCCCAACGTTCTCTGCGCGGACAATCTTTCATAAGAAGTCAGACACAGACTCAATATGTGATATTTGTTTATAAAAAATATTTCCTTTAATTATGAAGAGCAAAATGTACTTATATTTGAATTAAATAAACAATAATATAAATTATTGTATAATATATGTGTTTAGTACATGTTTGGACTGTTCAATATTTAAATATGCAATTGAATGTAGTTGACACTTATGCCATGCAACACATTTAATAATACAACATACATTTATAAAGAATATGTGATATGGTACTGCGCACACTAGTTTACATACAGACAAAAAGTACAATCAACAAGGCGCTATAGTTTAAGCATAACACCTAGCACATGCAACCATTTCATCATAATTATCTAAGCAATCGTAACTATTTGTCTAGGAAACATTTCACAAATGCTTACACTGGTCAGCATAGGGCATTGACATAAATGAGGTAAAGTTGACGTAAGTCATACGTTTTAATGATAGTTTTCCAGTATTACTTTTGCCATTTGTTTCTCAAATGACAAAAACAAAGAACATGTTCAGTCATGTTTCCAGTCAATAAATTGCACAAATTACATCGCTGTGGATATGGACGTGAAACAACGTTTCCGACAGCATTTAGGATTTTTACACATAATGGCCGAAGATTTGGACTGTTTCTGACGATTCTCCAAGAAGGGGAACATTTATTTTCATGCCCAACATTGTCAAGTGCTAGGCAACCCCTAGCTTATAATATCTACAAACAATGTATGTTTTACCGGTCAAGTTACCTTACTGTCCAGTAATTTCTTCCATCTTCCATCGTCTATGAATAGGAGGTACAATAATGGTGAACTTTTCCCGCCCTGTCTGGTGCCTTGTAAAACCGGAAATTCCTTTGAGTACAGTCCTTTATACTTACAACGGCTTGTCACATTCGAATACATATTATGAAACGCTACTAAGGTATTACTGTCAAAAAAGGTGGAATACGTATCCTTGTCACGTTCCTTGTGTAGATATATATAACAATTATGTAGCTGGATAACCTTGAATAAAAGACCGTCGACCAAGACACTGTCAAACGCCTGTCTTGTGTCCAGAAAACATAGGCACACTGGAGACATCCCCGAAGTGGAATTGACGTCATGATGCACCTATGCATCCATTCAGCTTATGCAAAATATTGTCCTTAAAACGTATGAGAAGTACTAATTCGTAAAGTTAAAGTAATGTAGAAGACAACGTGATAGCGCGAAAGTTACTAGGATCGAAGAGTCGAATAGTTTATCACATAAACATTCATACAGTTTGTCAAAGCCCCCTTCGTCACATGGTTCCATAGTTAACTGGTTAATAGTTCTATGTTGAGAAGCGTTTAAACAATCAAAGCGCGAGGCGCTGAAAGACCATCTGCGGGCAAATATGTGAGAGTTGCAAATTTTATTTAAACTATGGGAATGGGTGAAGGGCACATAGATAAAAGTGAAAAATGTGCCGAGGGCCAAGACCGCTTGTGCCCACACTGGGCGAGGAAACAAACATATCTTTATCTATTTTAGGGCGGCTTGTGTCATTTTGTTTATGAAAATGTCACTTCAATCGTTGTAATACCCCTTCCGGATGTATTTAATGTTACATTGCACGCCCCTTTTCGTTTCTTAAGGGTTTTCGCTGCTATATCATACAATAGGAAAATACAGTACATGTACATCATATATATCATTTCCTTTTATGAACATACACGTTTTGTTTAATAAAAATAATTTGTTAACAAACAACTCCAGCAATAATTCCATTCAAAATGCACAGCGTATCACTTCAGTCGACGTCATGATCCCCATGTATTTAAAAATACAATTACATGCCCCTTTCAATCACTTCTAAAGGTTTTTCGGTGCTTTGATTAGATACCATACGTAAGGCAAGTTTTATGAACATACACGTTTTAAATGTTTGAGGAAAATGATTTTATTTTTACGAGCAACTTTAGAAATAATTCCTATCAAAATGCAGAGCTTACCGGATGGATCGTTTTCCCGCGGTGAGGACAAACATGTGGTCAGTTAATGTATGTAGAAACTATTTTTAGAAAATCTGTCAGTTTATGTAGTTGAAACTATTTTTAGATTATCGGAAATTGTCTGTTCTAAGAATGGGAATATCATTGTGCTTTTTCAAGTTTTATTGATAAATAAATGTTATTTATGTGTTACGTTAATATCTGTGTAGAAATAATACGTCAAGTACTGTTATGAAAGCTTCGTACACTTTAGATGTTTAACAGGTTAAATCCGAACTACTTTGCTTCATCAAGCGTATGCATGACTCACTGTCGTATCAGGGCATGTGTGTTAAAATAAATTAAAGCCTTATGTCCAAAACAATGGCAAGATTTCACCGGAACGAAGCTATTACGCAAAAAAATGAAAACATCTTATTAGAAAAGTATACGCCTAAAATCATAGAATGAATAGTATTTTGTAATTGTATAGCAGGCATATCATAGTATTTGAAGCATTAGCAACGCGAAATTGAGATACAACTATTTTGACTTTCAGACAATCATTTTTGTTTCTTATCTCATTAAAGTAATATCAAATATACACCATTACAAATAAGCGTGCTTTAGGGTCACTACTGGTTATAATAACAATCCCTGCAGGCGATGGGACACTTGCGGTCGGTAATAATTTCTAGAACATCTTGGGCTAAACTCAGAGTGAATATCAGTATATTACCTTCCTACCAGAGCTTCCATTATTTTGACCCAATTTAATCTGATAAATATAACGATCTAAAAATAGTTATATCCTGCTAAAAATAAAACGCCGGGATACAGAAATACAGCGCGGAAATAGCCGAACAACCAAGAACTCGTACTCGGAACGCAATACAACTACATGTAATCTATTTTTATGATTTCGTCGTCATTCTGCTAAACATAGAGCGCATTGAGACAAAAAAATGGTTAAAACGACATGAATAGAAGTTGATAGTTCTTTGGAGTTTGTGGTCTTAAGACTACCTGCGCGCATGCGCACATAGTCTAAAAATCATCCGCAACGTCACAATATGTCACAAAGTCTATATATGCTCCCGTGGTATACATATATATATATATATAGTCTATATGTGACGTATAACAACCGTCATATGATACGTAGGTGTTGTCAGAACGTATACACGATAGCATTGGATGTACAGGACACATGTTACAATCATTCAGAAAGTTTATCAAACACTTAATCATACAATATGGAAATATAGTCATAATATATCTCAAAAGAGTGATCCACACAAGGCAAGGCATGATATGCGAGTTGTATGGTAGCAGCCAATGACAATTCTAGGTTGTTTCATTTTACTATTTCGATTCTATTGTTGTAGAAGCAGACCCGAAAATAGCCAGTCTCCTCGATGCTTTCAAAAGTGCTCCACGTAAAGGTATTTGAATTCATAGTACATAATTACTTATACAAATCATAACTGTTTTATTAAGTACTTAATCGGAAATGTGTAGGTTTGACAAGATGGCAAACTAATAACTCGAGCATTTTGGATTAGTAATAAATAAGTGCCTTCAACACCATTCGTTCTCTATCCATTACAGAAGTGAGGACAACAAACGACTTAAAACTGTGGTGGACGCATCATCATCATCACCACCACCACCACCACTACCACAAATGCCCACGCCAGCAATTTGTCCAGTGTTTCAAGCGGGGCTGTGCTGCATGCGTCATGCAAACATTTGCTGTGGAACACTACTACAGCTACCATCGCTTCACTATCAACAGTAAGAAAGCAGTTAGATTTTCATTATATTTGTATTCGTTAGTTACACTTTTTTTACGTTGCTGTATAAGTATTTTACAGTTTGCTGTATGCCTTGTACTGACAAACTGCCTCTGCTACATTTCCAGTGTGTATCCGGGTGGAGTATCAGCACTACAGGAGATTCCTGCTCTCTTTCACCCTGAATGGATACCGGCTCCTCTATACTTTAAATAACTGTAAGTACGGATAAGTCAATGTCTATACTGCAAACGACCGTATGTACGAAAACCGCCTCCTCTAAACCACACACGACCGTTGATAAGGATACCGCCTCCGCTAAACCACAGACGACCGTTGGTAAGGATACCGCCTCCTCTTAACCACAGACGACCGTTGGTAAGGATACCGCCTCTTTCACACTACAGGCGACCGTAGGTAAGGATACCATACCATCTACACTACAGACGACCGTTAGTAAGGACACTACACCAGCTGCACTACAGACGACCGTTAGTAAGGGTACCGCACCATCCACACTACAGACGACCGTAAGTATTGATACCGCCTCTTTCACCCTACAGACGACCGTTGGTAAGATACTGCACCATATACACTACAGACGACCGTAAGTAAGGATACCGCATCATCCACACTACAGACGACTGTAATTAAGGATACCGCACCATCCACACTACAGACGACCGTGAGTAATGATACCGCCTCCTTCACACTACAGACGATCGTAAGTAATGATACCGCCTCATTCACACTAAAGACGACCGTTGGTAAGGATACCGCACCATCCACACTACAGACGACCGTAAGTAAGGACACCAACTCCTCCACACTACAGACGACCGTAAGTAAGGATACTGCACCATCCACACTACCGACGACCGTAAGTAAGGACACCAACTCCTCCACACTACAGACGACCGTAAGTAAGGATACTTCACCATCCACACTACAGAAGACCGTAAGTAAGGATACCACACCATCTACACTACAGACGACCGTAAGTAAGGACACCAACTCCTCCACACTACCGACGACCGTAAGTTAGGGAACCGCACCATCCCCACTACAGGCGACCGTAAGTAATGATACCGCACCATCCACACTACAGACGACCGTTGGTAAGGATACTGCACCATTCGCACTACAGACGACCATAAGTAAGGATACAGCCTCCTCTAAACCACAGAGGAACGTATGTAAGGATACAGCCTTCTCCACACTACAGACGACCGTAAGTAAGGATACCGCAACATCCCCACTACAGACGACCGTAAGTAAGGATACCTCACCAACCACACTACAGACGACCGTAAGTAAGGATACCGCACCATCCACACTACAGACGACAGTAAGTAATGATACCGCCTCATTGACACTACAGACGACCGTTGGTAAGGATACCGCACCATCCACACTACAGACGACCGTTGGTAAGGATATGCACCATTCACACTACAGACGACCGTAAGTAAGGATACCGCCTCCTCCACATTACAGACGACCGTAAGTAAGGATACCGCCTCCTCCACACTACAGACGACCGTAAGTAAGGATACCGCACCATCCCCACTACAGGCGACCGTAAGTAAGGATACAGCCTCCTCTAAACCACAGACGACCGTTTGTAAGGATACCGCCTCCTCCACACTACAGACGACCGTAAGTAAGGAAGCCGTCTTCTCCACACAACAGACGATCGTAAAAACGACCGTTTTCTATACACTACAAATGCCCGTAAATTTGACCGCAACTTACTCACCTCAGACGACGGCAAAAACAAGTACTTTCTACACACTTCAAAATAACTGTTAATACGACCGCCTCTTCCACAGAACATACAACCGTAAATTCGAGCGCATCCTCCACACTACAGGTGACCGAAAATACAAACGCCTCCTACATACTTTATATAGCCCCTAATAAGACCGCCTCCTCCACATTACAAACGATCGCAGATAAGGCCGTCTCCTAAACACTTTAAATAACGGCAAATGTGACCGTCTCTCATACACTACAATCAACCGTTAATAAGATTGTAACCTCCACACTTTAGAAAACCCTAAATACGACCGCCTACACCTTTTAAATAACCCTTAATAAGACCGCCTCCACCACACTACAAACGACCACAGATAAGACAGTCTCCTATACACTCCAAACAACAGAAAATGCAACCGTCCCTAATACACTACAAACGACCGCCTCCTATACTTTAGACTTTCACAAATTTGACCAACATTATTATGGGATCATTGGTAAAAATGGCATACATTTTAGAGTACATTGTATTTCGAAATTTGTCAAATGCCACTGTGAAATATATGGTTGATAAGATGTTATCACAATGTCCCTTTTGTTAATCCTGCTGTAGTGGCCAGGTCCACCTTCAAGTACTGCTACCACGTGCCCCACCTCGTGTCACGCTCCAGCCGTCTGTGTGCCAACCTGTACAGTATCAACAGGAGCCGCCGAACTATGTGCGCGCGCATCACCGGAACCGCCAACATCAAGGTATAAATAAAATTTAAAAAGGAATATTTCAATATGGGCATCCTTATCTGTAAAACATGTCTCGTCTTCTTTAGATTCGTTTTATTTCTTGTAGCATTTGCTTGCCACAGTAGCTATTAAGATATACCATTATATATTGCGGCTTCAATATGTTTGGATTCGCTAGTAAGTTTTAGCCGATATTGTGTTCGTCACTAACACTATGTGGCGTTTCTGATCTATATAAGAAACTTTTTTATACGGACCATTACACCATACATTGCAGGGTCACGTTCGCAGCGCCTATCAGAACATCGGCTGTTTCCGTATCCCGTGCAACATCGACACGCCAGCGAATGAGAGCCAAGATGACACTAATGACCTCTCCTCTAATATCTTTGACCCGGCATCTGATGACCTTGACAGTGGATCCGTTGAGGAAAACGAAAATCAAGATGGTGGTTTCGAAGACATGGCCGAAGACGACTCTGACTCCGCTTTGAGATATGAATAAACTCCCGATCTGAAAGATGTGTCCAACTAGAATCGTGATTATATAACGACCATTGCTAAGATGCTACGGCAGTGTTTTCTTTGTCCTTTTGCGTGGGTGTCAGTCTTAATTATATTGTCTTCAGAACTATTGGTGTAAGGTTTGACATTTTTGAAACAAGTGGTAGTAATAATGTAAGATTATTGTAGTAGTAAATGAATATAATATGTAATAGTTACTGCACACATCATTCGATTGTTCAGTAACCCTTTTATTGAAGCTTTCACTTGCTTATTCTG
Source organism: Mya arenaria (assembly GCF_026914265.1). Classification (NCBI taxonomy): domain Eukaryota; kingdom Metazoa; phylum Mollusca; class Bivalvia; order Myida; family Myidae; genus Mya; species Mya arenaria. The sequence continues at coordinate 17,611,642 of NC_069135.1, read as the reverse complement.
TGACCGTAACTGAATTAATGTGTGTCAGATTATTCCGGTGCATGCTATATATGCTGTACGCTCTTTGATTGAAGAGACCCTTTTCCACTCAGACGCTTTTGTTAACAAAAATGAAATTAATTCCGATTTTTTTATCAAATGCAAAAAAAATATTATCGTTTCCTATGGACAAATTTACGATGCTATAAAGTTGCTTAACCACATGTATAGTCTTTTCAAGTATTAAGTATTATGTTTCAAAGCAAATAGCAGATGTACTGTGAAAATCCGGGTTAGTGGATGTATATGTTAAGTATATATTAATAACATATATGCTAGTTTTGATAGTCATTTTGAAATTTAAAATATAAGCAATTATGAATATGTGTTTCCCCAAGCATTCTCTGTGATCTTGATGTCGATATATATTGTTACTATATCGCTGTGTGCCTGTTTTGTTCCTAATCTGAGCTTTCTAAATACAATATGCATGCAGCAAAACTCGTGTGATTTGTTTATTATTTCATTTGATATATTGCAAGGGCAAATTTTATCAAATAGCAATCAATTTAAAACAACAACAACACGTGTTGATTATGAAAACACACACAGCTCTTTTTATTTAGTTTTGAAACTTCAAACAAATAAGATTTAATGTATTCCAATGTCAATTAAAACAAAATGGAAGTCGTATACATATAATGCATGTTTAATTAGGTTAAGGCAAATTCAACCAAGCATGTTAGAGTCGTGCTTGTAGAGACGAGAAAGGGGCTTAAAAATCACGTTTTATACCTGCCTTTTAGGCTTGCTACGCCGGAAGCGGGCATGCAATCGATCCCCGAGGCATATTTGACTCATTTTGCAGCTCTATGGCTCTCGCTCATCGTAACTAGCAAATATACCACAAGAGTCGAGTTACCCTAAGCAGTGCACTAAGTGATAGCAAAATTAAACAGCCTTGCCCTTAAGGCTGTACCTGAGAGGTTGGAGCATGAAATCGGCAACCCAATGCCTATTTGACCTTGCTTTATATCACTAAGGGTCGTGCTCATGGAAAACGTATGCCAAGCTGTAGCGTAGGCCTAAACTTCTATTGATTACACAGTATTTGTACAAGTATTGTAGTCTGGATTCCTTTGCGGACATTTACGCCTCTATAGACTGGTACTGTCCATGTAAGGCTCGTGTTCGTGAACAGAAGGAGGGAGTCCAAAATGACCTATTCCACTATTTGGGCTAGGCCTGGCCCTAAGCGATGGCACGTTCAAACAACCGTGCATTTTTGTCTGGCTTACCGGGATATGAGCATCCAATAATCGGTGACCAGGCATATTTGACAAATTTTATAATACTGTTTCTCTCTGGATATGTATAAATAAACAAGGGGACCGGCGGCGAAGCCACCAATGGTTACAAGACAGTAGCATAATTCTTACTGAAATACACATATTGATACACTGGGGAATTGAGTTAAATTATAATGACTCTCGTATTGACCATTACATTACCCTGTTAGAGAAACCATCCAGAACCGCTATTTCGGTATATCCATTAGGTCTGAGATCAGAGTCCAATATCTCGAGGACGATTCCTCTACCTCCTTACATTTACAGTGCCTTTATAATAGAGTAAATATGTCGCTACGTCTTCAGTGACCTAACATAAAATGTGCATACCAGTCTATAAATTGTTTCATTTCACTGATTTGATACACAACAGTGCCAGTGTTATGTTCTTTCTTTATTTGGTAAGTGAGAAACAAACAGGTCCTTCTGTGTAGGAATGAAAAAGGCGAGTGTCTGAAATGAAGAACAACAACTTGCAGTGTTTGAAGTAAGCATACAGTCACGTGTATGACATACCAACTGTGTGCTTTAAAAGGTAGCCGCAACAGCAAGGTCAACAGCCGCCTTAGATTTAGCGAACATCATCTCAAAACCTATAAATACCGTTTTCGAAGCGCTCCTCATGAGCGTGTTTGAAGATATGTTGTCGAAAATTTAAATGGAAGATCAGAAAGAAAATGATGATCATAATAGATGAAAATGAAAGTTACGTTTAATTTAATTCACGAGGGTTCGGTGTGGTATTTCTGAGCAAAAGACTGCCAATATACATATTTGGGGAATTTGGCATGCTGAAAACTGGTTTTCCAAATTACGATAATTATTACCAATATTTAATTAATGCGTAATTACCAAATAACCATCAACTTTTTAACAATCCAAATTCAATGGAAATAACTATCAGGTAAAATTTTCATAGAATAACGGTTGCCCACATGTTTTCCGACTTCCGGTATCTTAACCTTGCCCCTGACTGACTCGTATCGGGACCACCCCCATCCCGGGACCATCCCCACCCCTCCAGCTAGCTGCACGCGAAACGGATTTCTTTGTTTTCAAAACAGAAACTTATTTTGATTAAATTTGTGACAGTATTTGGTTAAAAAATGATTTCCCTACCAAGCTCTGAGTCAAGTTCCTGAGCATTGCAGTTTCCTTTGAGGTTATAGAAAGGAGGAGAAATAACTGGAGAAAGGCTGAACATTTTCAAATAAAATTTAACTTTCTAAAATAAATATGATGCAAGCATTTTGGAATGAAACATTATCAATGTTGTTATGTGAAAAGCCGCCGATTTTAGCTGTCAATACTGATTGTCTTAACCTCCCTTTGTTTCTAATTATTAATTTAGCTTTCAATAGAAATATTTTATCAAAGTAACGCTGGAATTATAATTTCAAAAAAAGATATTAGAACAAATAATATGCAAAGACTTCGATAAATTTTCTTACAAAAAATACTAAGGACTGAAAACATAAAAAATACAATGTTACCGCATCAGCGACCATGTTTACTGATTTCAATGTTGTTTTTTCCTGTTTGAAACCAAAACTTAGTTTATTTTGTAAACGTCCTTGTAACATAAACTCAAAATAAAACAAACCAGACAATGTCTGAGAATTTAATTGCAACATCTGCGTATGTGAGCCTTGCGTCGCATTTTAGATATGCGGTATGTCGGACATTAAATACTAGAAGTCGTTTCCATGGAAAGGTCGTTCATGTATTAAGCGAGGAGATTTAGTCAGCACAATCATATACATAACTATATAAACTTCTCTGGTAACCTTAAAATAATGCAGCCAGACAGGACTCATCAGATGTCAAGGACGGTTAAGCATTTTATATATATTTTTAAAAGCAAGTCAACGAAAACTAGAATTTTCAAGCTTAGTTTTTACTTTATTTCTATTCAAGCCAAATATTTCGTAACATTTTTTTCTTAAATATTTAAATAGATTTAATTATTATGTATACCGTTTTTTTTACAGTATTTAAATCCGTTATTTCTCCTATCCCATGCCCGGACATCTGGTCGATTTGGCCGCGTAAATATGGATACATGTTTCTATTTTCGATGGGGATGCGGAGCTGGGTACACTATAACAACTCTAGTTCAAGTTTACATATAATTTGTGGTCAATAAACGTGCAAAATCTTCTAAAACAGCATATAACAGCATTAAACATAAGCCAGCATTAAACATAAGCTAGTCTAACGATTTGACGAGATTAACCACCGACTTAAATTGGGGATAACGCAAGGTACCAGTATAAATAATTCATGTCCGTTGTAACGCATGCCGGAGATGAATAATGAAACTGTAGTAAAATATTGTCCACACCAAGGAAGTATCGCCATTTTTGTTCTTAGATAAATCCGTCAGTTCGGATATTCCGTGTTTATTCGAAATGTTTACAAAATAAGCTGTCGTGTAACAACTTTACAACAGCTTAACCGTTTGAAAATCAACAACGATGTTTGGAATGTTTACAAAGTAAGGTTTCTATGTAACAACTTTACAAAAAACTTTACCGTTTGTTATTCAACTCGTGAGCACCCTCATGTGAACATTAAGACATATTTTAAAACATAAATTGATATTCAACAAGAAAAAAATGATGCATAGAATCAAGTCGGCGCAATAACTCAAAAGAAAACGTGCATATAGATAACCAAAAAAACCTTATTATTTCAATGATAACATGTTGGGTGTATGTCCGAAGGACATTATGGTTGATAATATTGTTACAATAGTTCAAGCCCGGAATTATAGATATTCTGGTTTTCCCAAGCTTATCCTCCGGTACAAACAAAATTATACCAAAAATATAAACACGTTACTTAGGAAATAATAGAGTCAATGGTCTAATAGCATGAAATTCACCTTTTATTTGTACCGGCATGTTATGTGAATTTCGGGTTTTACATATTGTATTTGTTTTTGTGAACATATTTTACTCTTATGAGTAAACAGAACGGGGATAAAAACAATACTAAACATTAAGAGGGAATTATCTGGAATTCAATCTTCCGAATGATATTTTCATAAAAAACAATTAAGCTCAATGTTAATTTTTCAAAACTCGCATCTTTTGCTGCTCGCCAAGGGAGATTACTGCATAGGAGTTTTAGAAACAAAAAGGATATTGTAATAGAACCGTGTGACCTTTCATATTTTGGGGAAAGTTGCTATTTAAAATGAAAATCTTCAAAAAAAAGATAATCAGGGCTATATTAATTTAAGGTTTCATTATCAATTAAAGTGTTTTTTTTATAAAACACATTGAGTAATATCAAATATAGTCGACTAAAGAAGGGCGCCGACGAATGAAATCCATTCATCCGCGTCGTTGATGCCTTACCCAAGTTCTAAGTTTAAACGTCTGAGCAGGCAATACACTCCAACAATCTAGCTGAAATGTACTCCAAAACCCATAATGAAATCAGCGAACTTATGATTATTAGCCAAACTACTCCCCTGTGAATAATCTTTAACCTCTTCCAATCAGCTATAGGCTGTATTTTGTTTACATTTGTACTTTTTATTTTGACATTTTCATTGGAAGAATGTTAGTGAATATAAAGTTCGGGTACGCTTTCAAGTCTGGACGATATATACGGAACCATATTTGATTTGCAATTAAGGCTCAGTCGACTTTCTAATAAAATGAAACTACACAAACATTCACTGAGTGAGTATTTATCAAAATATCTTGCTGAATGTTATTTGAAATTATCTATTGGAGATCGGTACGAAACGTTGTGGATGCCAAACTGCTATTTCTGCTATATACAGCAAGGCGGTTGAACGAGTTTTCGTAAAATATCTGGAACGAAGGTTGGAATATATGTTTGTTTCAAGACGGCACTTTATGGAGGCTTTTCCTTCTAGCCCGTTTCCACAGTAAAATAAGATGTTCAAAGTTTTTTTCTTGAACTCTTTTTCATTGCCAATGGATTTGAGTTAACTAGTTCAAGGTTCCTGACAGACACAATTAATGAGTGTCACAGAAAATCATGATCTTACATAATTTGAATAAAAAAAACAACAACATCATTATAACGGTAAAAAAAGACGGAGGTAAAAAGGTATAACTGAGCAACAAAAGTAGCCTGATTAGCTTAGCATCCAAACAATTTTCGTACCGCTATACACATGGCGGGCAATCAATGGAGCCATAACATTTTCTTATGTGTTGAAAATGCTCCTACGCGTCTTCCGTTAAAGTGTCAATAAGCTGAATAAGGTTGTAAACGTTGTGTATGGTTTCTTATTTTCATTTTTAAGTGGTTTATACGAGTAAAATTTAAAAAATGGAGAATGTAGTTCCACATAGGAATGGCTATGAGTTGTTCTAAATGTAAAAGTTCTGAATAAAATTTAAAATCTGATCGTCAAGAACTTGCATAACATGCTAGACTTTAATGTTGACAACGTAAAAATCAGAATTTTCGTGAGAATTTTTATCGTACCTTAGGTTTAAGCAATTTCTTTACATGTGTGTGGCTTTTTTATTGACAAAAGGTTGCCTCGTTACAAATTTCAGAACTTTATTTGTTATACTTGCTGCACTATGCTGGATTTTCTGAACGTTGTGGTGCCAATGAATATGTTGTGGTGCTCATGAATTGTAATTTAGTAGGAAACAAATTGTGAAAAAACTGTAGCAATTTCATAACATGAAAATTAACAATTAACTGAATTAATATCGTTTTCGATCTTTTTAAAGTATGACGAACTACCACACTGCTTCGCTAACTTTAAGGTTCATTTGGTTTCTAATAAATTAATACTTGATTGCAAATGATCGTTGTAATTCTAATTCTGTATTTCCAGTTATTATAAGGCAAAACGCCAACGATTGTTTATATATTTTCAGATGGGTGTCTTTAAAGGGAAAAAGCGGCGGGGCTATTCATGATTGACTGTAAAATACTTTTCTTGCAAATTTTGAGCCACGGAGTGTTTTTTTTTTCTCGACATGAATAGCCCATGCCTCCTTTTCTAATCAAGCAACGAAAAACCTTTAGAAACGATTGAAAGGGGCATGCATTGTAACATTAAAAACATGGGGATGGGGGATTACGACGATTTAAGTGACTTTTACATAAACAAAATGACACACAAGACGCCATAAAATAGATATAGATATACTTGTTTCCCCGCCCAATGTGGGCACAAGCGCTCATGGCCCTCGGCACATTTTTCACTTTTATCTATGTGCCCTTCACCCACTCCCCTTGTTTAAATAACTCTCACATATTTACCCGCAGATAGTCTTTCAGCACATTCGCGCTTTGATTTTTTTTGGTAAAATACCTCAATATGTCAAGACTTCTCAAGGTAAGTAAATCTAGCCACAATGTCTTATTCTCTACCCTTATTCATAGATAATTCATTTCTTCATAACCTTCCGCCTTTTTTAAACACCATAACCGAGGTATTTTCTTGATTAACACTTAAATTCCCTCCATCGCAATAAATATCTAATAATAAAACCGCTTTTTGTAATCCTACCGTAAAACTTTTCTCCTTGATCTACCCTTTAAACATATGACAAATAATTACTTAATTCATTTATTTTTTTACTTTTTACTTTAAAGGACAAGGAACATATACTATCTAACATCTTTCCCCTGACTCCAAATTTTATCATTTTATACCAGATTATATCTCGAACAACATAATCAAATGCTTTGGAAAAGTCAACAAATGCAGTTTATAATTTCTCATTGCTACCAAGAATAAACATGAAATTATACTATGTAATACAAATATATTATCAATAGTTCCCATATTTTGCCTAAGATCAGCCTGGGCCTGAGTATACACATAATACAATTCTGCCCATGCAGTTACTCTAGTGTTATTTTTCATATATATTACAGAGGAAGACATATCGTTTGCCAACATATTTTATTCAAGATTCGTCAAAGTGGTAAATCAGGCTCCTTACTGTCCTGGCTGACATGACTATATCAGCGAAAGAAAGCAGCGCTTTTTCATATATTGTATCATCTCTGACATCGTTTCAGTAACTGCTTGAGTATCGCAAGGTTTATTTTTCGCCCCTCCATTTATTAATCCACATTGACGATAGTATTTGTGAAATACATCTTCGAGAGTCTTTCGTAGTGGTGTGTAAGCTTAGTTATACTCGCACTCGGGCAAGGCCCAGTCGGCGAGTGCTCCGAAAAGAGTTTAAGACATTTCAGGTTTTTGGAGCATAGTGCACTGCCATAATGTAACCCTGGTTAGAGCTATCCTAGTTCTTTAACGTGCACCAGTGTATAACACTGTCACATGGAACCCCAAGTCCATCCGGAAGACGCTTAGTATTTTTTTTTAGTGATGAGGCGGGGATTCGAACCATCGGTCCCTGAGAGTCTTTGCAGATGACACGGCTTCATATATTAGCTGTAATTTAAACGTAGCAACGACATTGGTCAGATCAGTTTCTGAACGATTGCTGATATTCCTCAGCCCTGCGAAAACTCAAGCTTATTTAGAAAGATAAAAAAAACGTTAAATCCACCTGCAATTGTGAAAAACAAATCCAGATCAACAAAGTAATAACCTAAACACATATCGGCGTGCAGCTTACGAGCACATGTCCATGGTTGGATCACGTTCCATCCCTTCAACAAACGGCCTGGCAGCGTATTCAAATAATGCGATCCTTGGTCGCAGATCATCTCTGTTGAATACACTGACATTATTTGGACAATTTGTCTCCAGTCGATGATGAGGGCTTTGAAAAGATCGAAAAACAAGGCAGTAAGAATAATACCAGGTGCTACTTGACTTGTGTCCCTAAACAACATATAAAATTTAACTTCAATACTATAGAATGAAATACATAAACACAAGCTCACGATGTATACGTTACAAACTGTATCACTCGTTGTTCCTAATGCAACATCTATGTTTCCTATACCTGTTGGCGATAACACTTAATAGAGCCTCCGGAATTCGAGTAATCTCAAAAACATTGCCTGCCCATCTCAGCTATTATCCAACTCATGTTTTGACATCAATAATAACCTTTTTGGAATATTCTTCTGGACGATAGTCCGTCTTCCCAATCTCTACTAGCGTTTAAAATAATCTAAGCAAGAACGAAACAATCGTCCAACTACTCTACTATGAAGATGACCGGAAGTCGAAAGTTACTCCTGCAAGTCATCCTATCTGAACATTTGTTTTCTAAAACCCAAATGTTAACAGATCATGTTGTCAGATTGGTGCTATAAAAACACCTGTCTCTTCTCTTTAAATTGACTGCTATACTACAAATTACCACTTATTTTTCATCGAATGATTAGTGTGTGCAATCAGTTTTTACATATTCATAAATCATTTAAAATATATCAGGACTATTGACTAGTTCATAAGATTGTATATTGTTCTCAATATAATTACGTTAAGTGTTTGATTGTCTTATTTGGTATAATATATTGGAATGAATATTGTTTAAATAAAACATGTCGGGTCTGCATATATACATGCATCGGCTTACCAAAACTGAAATTTCTATGGCTGTTTTTTTCGTATTGAACCCGTGAAAGATGCTTTTAAAACACTTAAACTCTCTTGACAACGTTTCATACTTTATACAAAACAAAAACTCTCTATAAGGTTACATTTTCAATTCTTGAATTTTAAAGGTCATTAATTTAAAGAATGATCTATTGCCATTGCCTATCGAATTAGTATAGTTCATGAATTTCACATTCACTATCGCTTAAAGATTGATATTACGACTAGGCTACGTCAAATATGTAGATTTAAAATCGGCGCTTTTGTATGTGCATGACACAAAGGTTGCATGAGAAACCAATCTTTTCCCCGTTCCCGTCGTTATTATTTGACAGTTCTAAATCTTTCTGCGTTCGTGTTAATGACAACAAAAGGGGATATTTATTACTTTATTTCATTTAATATTCCCCTTGACATCATATCTGTGTGCTCATAGCAGTACTATTCTATTAAACAAATAGTCGAGTTCAGTGGGAAAGTACTTTGGACATTCACTTTCCCGTAGTTTAACTTTCTTCATCTTAACTTAAGCCATGAAAATGCATGCAAGCATCCAATCGTTTCTTTGTCCTGCAATGGCCAAAGTATCTTTTAAGCTAACCTATTGGTACGCCATGTGCACGCCGATTATAAAAAAAGTTCTTATAATTATTTCATTCAAAATTAACCACACCTCCTCCAGAATGCACCATGAATTGTATAAAAAATTCTGCGTAACATTGTATTTGAACAAATGCTAGTCTGCGTACCAAAACCTAGTGTACAAGTATCAACATCTTACGTATTTGTAATTCCTTTAAACCCAAACAGCACTAAAAGTGGTGTCATTTTGTCATCGCAAAACTGAGCATATTAGCCAACAAAATTGCGGAAAGATTCTTTACGATTTTGAATAGATCTTTCTAGTTGCTCATGATCTATGCATGCTGTGTTTGGCACATAGATTAGGGATTTCGTGTTTCCTTCATTCCGTAAAGACATACTAAAGAATGTATTAATATATTGTTGAAATGTTTCCGAAACATGCCTTTTGTTATTTCCCCAACCTTGAACCGAGTGTATCGTGTGATGTCTTATCTCACGATAACATGCATAGCGCGAGCATTTAGGTAAAATGCGGAAAAACAATGTTTGAGTCACAATCTCAATGTGACCAATGGGAATAAGATATTTTACGCCTATAAATTGTTCCTCCTTTATATGTTGCCAGAGCTTGTTTCAATAAAATCAAGCCGGAAACAGGATTTTATCAGTCAGCTTTGTTAATTATATTTCAAACATCAAACACGATGAAAGTTTTGCAGTTTACGCGCAGTTGACAAAACAACAAGACAAAAATAACAGAAATATTTGGCATAGTAAAGGATAGATGCAAACCAAACTAAGGAAAGTTTCTATGATTAAATGCATTATGTTCGAAAGAGTGTATAAACAGCATGAGGCCACCCTTATCAACACCTACAATACTTCCTTGACGGTAGGTATATAAGGTATGTGCTGGGTTTCTCTGCAGCATTTATTTTATGCAGGACAACGGGAAACACTTTCCTTCTATCCAGAATGAATTCGCTCTTGTTTCTCGCGTTTGTAGGATTCCTGTGTGGCTTTGTGGCAGCTGAGACCGCGGAAGTTCATGAGAACAAAGGTAAGAGTGGAACATTATTGTTTAAGATGACATTTAAAGCTGAATTCTCGCATATTTACCGTTTAACGAAAACTTTTTAAAAAATTTCTTGGAATGAGCCATTATTTTTCGTTGATATTTGAAAACCATTGATATAAGTTTGGTGACAAAAGATCAGATCGCAGTTTTCCATATTTCGAAAATTATATGTTTTATAACTAAAAGGACCGATTTACTAAAAGCGTTACTAATGCTTTAAGAAAAACGAATAAAACATCCATATTAGTACGAAACCTGCGAGCTGTTTTTGTCAGCCGTCGTATAACTAGTTTCCATGCATTTTCACAAAAATTGGCTCGTTCCGTGACAAAAAATAAAATAAAAAGTTCCATACTTCAATCTATAAGAGTGAGGCTTTAACTAAGTAAAACAGAACATACAATTTTACACGTTGGTGTTTGTTCCATATCTCTAACCAATGGCAGAATTCATTGAATACTATCAAAATGATCATTTGGCATTTGTAAAAGATGCTTTAATTAATAATTTCACCTGCGGGGTCTTCATCATTACACTGTCTTAATAGTTTAGCGTCACTTTTGGCTCTAGCCTTGTGCCTTTTAACACAGGTTTTGCTTAAATGTATGGCAACTGGGATTGTCCGTGCAGTTGTTGTTGTATGATAATAATAATTGTTTTAATGTTACAGTCCAGTGATAGTTTGAGGCTAACCACTTAGCATATTAGAGTTTAATTCATTTATCTTAAGACATTATATGTAAAACGTTTGCTGGCTTACCTCGTAGTGCTTAATGCATTTGAAAAAAGGTTATAATGAACTACAATGTATAAATAAACGTATATTTTATAACATTTTGTTTATAATGAAACATAATAGTTTTTTACTGTTTTATACACAATATATTCCTTTTTTAGTTGAACCGGCCGATCGAAGCCTCGTTCTGCCTGGATCTACTCTCACCAACACTTTGTGTAAGTCACACGACAGTTTTGATTATTTTTATACTATTGAACTATGTTCACACAACCGAAACTAAATACTATTAACATTGTAATGTATTGCTTTATGTACAATGGTAGACACACATTGAAATATAGCTGCTATCTTTGTTTTCAATTAAACAACGCTATTATTTCAGTAGATACGAGAAGGAATAGCCTTCCCTTTTTAGAATGAACTTATTAATCAGTTTGGGTATATCACGTGGGTATATCACGTGGGTATATCACGTGCTGAAAGCTTACGGCGAGTTATTTATAACGAAACATCAACAATGTACACGTATGCTTATTTGTGCTTTGATTCGATTCAAGTAATATTTTCTTAATTATGCATGTGAAAAAAGTAATTAGCAAAGGAAATATTACAACAAAAGTCGTAATAACTAAGTGTGGTCAGTGAAGTTATTTCTATAAGAGTGTGTACATTATCATGTGAAACTTTGGTGGACAGTGTTTGGGAATAAATATTCCGCCGACCCGGTGTTAAAATAGCCACATTCGATATGATATTATATTGTATTATATTAAGACATACCTTTTATTTCTGGTGAAGCGAAAGCTTATTGTACTCATTGTGAGCTTCAAATGCTATCAACGGTAAAAGATGTGAGCTATGACAATGATTAAAGATACAATATACTATAACTTATAAGTCGGATGATTGTACATTGAAAAGGGGAGACATTTAGGTACACTCAGTCAGGTGAACATTGCTCAAAAGAGCCAAAAAAGTGAAGTATGCTCTAAAAATTGTGGAAAGGTGCATCAAACATTTAGAAGTACACCCGCTTTGCAAAAGAGTCGGCTTTGTACATTAATTCATTGTCTATGAAGAAGCAACTTATATCAATGGCCTATTCATTAGAATGCAAACTGCTTTCTAAAACAAATCACTATTCGTAAACATTTGGACGCTCTTAAACAATATACATGTATGAATGAACGCATGTTTTGCGCTTGGTAGATATGTTACCTTAAAACGATAATAAATTTGACATTCAGAAAATTTCGCGTTTGGCACCTTCGTACACACTTTTGCTCTAATTCACAAGGATTTGCATTTAAAATGTTCCAACTTATGCTTCTATAAGCTTTCACTATTAGATGAATTGATGAATTAAATGGCGTTGCGAATACAGTGTCCTTGTAATTGTTATTGAAATTGCCAAATTGCGATCAACTTATTTAATGTCCATATATCTAAATAAAATTCTTTTATACCATTATTTACTATTCACTGTAAGCTATTTTCTCACTGTTCTATTCACATGTTTGTAAATCACTTTGCCGTTATATCTTGTTTTGTTCAAAGTGTGTAAGTCATTTTGCCGTTATATTTTGTTGGTTTGACATGTGTTTAAGCCGTTATATCTTGTTTTTTTTCACATGTTTGTAAGTCACTTTGCCCATTATATCTTGTTTGTTTTTTTCACATGTTTGTAAGTCACTTTGCTCATTATATCTTGTTTTTTTTACATGTTTGTAAGTCACTTTGTCCATTATATCTTTTTTGATCACATGTTTATAAATCACTTTGTCGTTATATCTTGTTATGTTCAAATGTTTGTCATTCGGAACCCCTCGGCCATTTTTATCGAAAACAACCTCGGATGTATTTGGACGGTTTACATACTCAACAAAACGGAACGTTTAAGTCCGCTGCACGTAGATCGCGTTTTTATTTTATTTAGCAATTTAACTTTATGACTTAACTCTTGGGTACTTTAATTATGTTTGTAATAAAACACATCACTGGCCATCCATTTGAACTAAGATCAATGAATACAACTCTAAAACACTACATTTAATAATGATATAAAACAAGAATTTACGAACTACTTCAACTGATGTACCACCATATATCCGAGATTGTTTTCGATAAAAATGGCCGAGGAGCTCCGAATGCATGTTTGTGAGACACTTTGCCGTTATATCTTGTTGTGGTCACATGACTAAATTCATATAACAACTGTTTCTGGTTTTGTTCTCATGTATTTCATTATGGCACTATCCGTTTTGTATCAGAGATGATCATAAAGTTAACATGCTATTATGTCAATTTCTATATTCTCTGAAAAGACTTTTCAGAGAATATAGAAATTGACATAATAGCATGTTAACTTTATGATCATCTCTGATACAAAACGGATAGTCAAAAGTGGAAACAAAGAGTATACTTCGTATGTGTTGTGTGGCGTCGTTATAAGTCGCCGCGAACATCGTTCAAAGCATTTAGTAATTTATTGTCTATTGTGACATGTTTTCACATGATTTATGCCGGTAATATTCAGTGTTGTACCTACCATTTTGCTGTCAATGAACAGTCTCATTCAAACACTAGCTCGTGTGTCATGGTACGATAATGTGCTTTCGATAATTTTCAGACTTGTCGTGTGTGTGTGTGTGTGCGTGTGCGTGTGCGTGTGCGTGCGTGCGTGCGTGCGTGCGTGCGTGCGTGTGTGTGTGTGTGTGTATGCCGTGAAACATAAAATCAAACTGAATCTTGAAGTGAAACCATTTGAAGATTTACCTGCGTCTGTGTACATTGCATATTCAATGTTTGAATAAAACCTTTATGTTCAATTTACATATTTGACGGCTGCATTTATGATCTATGAATTACTACCTCAGTTTTACTTTGCTTGTGTGCATGTATGTACTCAACATATGCAATCATGAAACGAACCTACTTGTAGTTGAATATATTGAATATGTTGAATATGCACTTAAATATTCACTCATCTGCCGTTCTATTCTGAACACTCCCAATATGAACAATTAATATGCTTGTTAACCCCTCAGGCCAGTGGCAGGTGGTGAGCAACCCATGCGTGGACAATGTTCTACAGGCCCTGAACTTTCCCCACCCGAGCGACGCCACCAAGTTCCTACAGTGCGGACTGTATGGACGTATGTACATCGTCCAGTGTCCCACGGGAGAGGTCTACAACCAGGCAACATCCTCCTGTTTTACGCCACAGGTTTGATGACCATAACTAAGCAGAGAACTTGTGCTAGACTTTCAGTCCATTGATTAATCATTGTCACACACATAGAAATAACTACAATCTGGTATAGCATGACTAATATTACCCTGGTATGGTCATCCAATGCTCTGCTATCTCTTTTCAACATACCACTAAAGAAATAGTTTTATTACTATTAATCTGTTAATCAACCTATATTATTCATTTTGTATTGTGAACCAAAAAAACAACATTATGTGTTTAATCAAAGGAGACAATGAGTTATAATTAGTTTTATGAATAGACGTCCATTACTCTTTCAGGAGAGTGAACCACAGCCGATCTACATCGCTTCTCTTGGAATTTACAGTCCCTGCACAGCTCAAAATCTCCAAACCGGTCGAATATTCTTCTCCGTTTATAATAGCAACAAACAGTTCATCATCTGTGACCCTGATTCAAATGCCCGCGTTATCTCTTGTCCCGGTCTGCTCATCTGGGACCAAAACAAGCAATCGTGCGTGTTCATGCTTGAGGGAGGTGTGGTATACTCTGGCAATGTTGCTGCAGTCACAGGTGAGTTTCCAGGTCGATTTTAGAGAGTTTTCTTTATCTGAATTGACGGCAAAAGCATTATATTTATAAACACGTCAGTGAATTTGATAAAACTTAGAGCGATTTGGTATTGCTGGTATCAACATATAAACACGCTAGACACACTTCTACTCAAAGTAATACAACTCGGAAGTTTATTTATATTTGCAGGTTTACTGAACGGTGCGAACCCCTGCACCGCCCAGGCAATCAGCGTCAAGGCCTTGTTCTTCTCACACCCCGATCCTACCAAGTTCATCCAGTGCGACCTGCAAGGGAACGCGTACGTCCAGAGGTGCCCGCCTAGTCTCGTGTGGAATCAATACTTTGAGACGTGCGTCTCCCAGCTTGCGTCATTCACACTCAACGAAGAGACGAAATATTCATGATCGCGAAGAGCTGGAATAGTCCATACGGAGACGGTATTGAGACCGAACTGCAAACTGCTCTCCATTTTCTTATTTCACATTTGTTAAATTAAAAGCATACTTAATCATGTGGTTTTGTTCAATGAGTTTACAAGTTAGTAGTGACACGGTCAATAACGATACTTATAGTGAAGGGAAACATTTTGTGAAAGACAAAATCTTCAGCCTGCTATGGTTACCTCCTCCCCGTATATCCCATATCTGATCATATACTAATCCCGTAACGATTATATCACGCCAACAAGCTCTTAAAACATGAACGCAAAGAAGTTCACTGCACCCACTTTGTTATTTCACATAACCATGGTAACAGTCCGCATGCATAGGTTGTTTAGTATTTTATTACTCATATTTTTGTAAAATACACTATGAATAATGTGTTAATAAACTCTTCAGAGAGAGATACGATTTAACTTAGTCGTGCTTATCATGACAATGATTGCGTTTCAAATGCAAACAAGTTACCATTTAAAGTAATGAAGCAATATGTATATCTCAAATAAGAAAACCTACACAAGATACAACTGTTAAAATGACTTCAAGAACGAGTTGACACGTGTCGAAACTACCAAATGAAACATGTGTTTTCTGTTGTGAAAAGGCGATTGAACTTCGTGTATGGGTTACATATTTATCTCACCAAGAACGGAAATAATATGCAGTAAAAAATACCAGTGAAGCTGGAAATCAGCCGAGTGGCCAATTTGTCAAATCTTAGACTCGACGGGAGCCTTATAAGCAAAGAAGAGTTCAGCGGCTGGTTGTCGGCAGGCACGATAACATGCAGCAATCGCGCTATCTGGGCACCTTTGGTCGCTGAGAGCAAGAGAGGTAGTTTTAAAAGAGGTCAAATTGTCTTTCGAACTTTTTATAAAAAATCTTTGATGCCTAGATTAAAACCAATTTTAATCTCGCACTCGGATGGTTGTCACCATGCATGCGAACATGAAACAATTGTTTGCTTGGCGAACCCTTTCTCACAAGTGCGAAAAAGGGAGATTTCATCCGAGGTCTAACGAGTGTTTCATCGAAAGTCTGTGAGATGTAGACGAGAAAAAGGCATTCCCAAGTCTATCTCGTACTTGGATGGTTGTCATGCATGTGCACATAAGGAACCTCTGGTTATAAGTGCAAAATGAGGATATTTCATCCGAGGTCAAGCGAGAGTTTTATGCCTATACGAGATTATAGCCATTACACAACTAAATGAGAAAAAATCCCAAGTCTATCTTGCACTCGAATAGTTATCACCATGCATGCAAGCATGTCACAATCGCGTTATCGTGGCACGTTTGGTTGCAAAGTGCAAATGAGGTAACTTCAATCAAGGTCAAACGTGTTTTTATCGAATGTGAGACGACTAGACAAGATAAAAAAAAACATTTCAATGCATACCTCGCACGCGGATGGTTGCCATCTGCCATTCGAGCATGCAACAATCGCATTATCTGGGAACACTCTGGTGCTAAATGCAAATGAGGTAATTTCATCCCAATTCAAACGAACGTCTGTGATGTTTTGACAATATTTTAACCCTTCCCAAGTATATCTCACACTCAAACTTATTGTCACCTTCATGCGAAGATGCAACAATTGCGGTGAACTCGGGCAATCTGGTCGTTAAGTGCAATTGAGGTAGTCTCATCCTAGGTATAACCACGGTTTTTATCGAACGTCTATGAATTCTTGACGAGATTATAACCATTCACATGTCTATCTTCCACTCGGATGGTTGTCGCCATGCATTTGAACATGTAACAAACGAATACTCTGCATATATTTGTTCGCTAAATGCAAATGATCGGTTAAAAAGGAGAGTGTTTTTTATCGAAAGTCCGTTATGCATATACGAGATTAAGACAATTTTGAAGCCTTTCTTCCACTCGGATTGTTGTCACCTGGCATGCAAACATGCAACAATCGCGTTGTGGGGGCACTTTTAGTCGCTTAGTGCAAATGAGATAAGTTCATCTGAGGTCAAGCGAGTATTTTAATCGAAACTCTGTGATGCCTAGACGAGATTAAAACAAATATCAAGTATATCTCACCTTTGGATGATTGTCAGCATGCATTCAGACATGCAACATTCGCATTATCGGGGCAACTTTGGTCGCTTAGTGCAAATGAGGTTATTTTATCATTAGTTCAAACGAGTGTTTTTATCGATATTTAAAGCTTTCCAAAATCGGATGATCGTCACCATGCATGAGAACATGCAACAATTGTGTCATCGACGAACATTTGGTCGCTAAATAGTATTACTAAATACAAATGGGGTAATTTTATCGGAGGTCAAACGAGTGTTTTACCATTTTATCCAAAGTTCGTTATGCCTAGACAAGATTGGAACCATTTTCAAGTATATCCCGTTATCGGATGATTGTCACCATGCATGCGAAGAAATTTCATTTGAGGTCAAACGAGTGTTTTTATAGAAAGGCTGTGATACGTAGACTAGATTAAAACCATTCCCAAGTCTCGCATTCGGATGTTGGTCACCGTGCATGCGAACATGCAACAATCGCGTCATCGTGGCATCCTTTGGTCGCTCATTGCAAACGAGGTCAAATTATCGAAAGTTTGTGATGCCTAGGCGAGATACAAAATCTCGTTCTCGGATGGTTGTACCCATGAATGTGAGAAATCAATAATCAATAATCGCATTTTCATGGCAATTTTGTCTCTTCATACAAAGGCGGTAATTTCATCCAAGATAATTCGAGAGTGTGTGACGCGCTGACGAGATTAAAACCTTCCTCAAGTCTTTCTTCCATTCGGATGATTGTCTAAAGTCATGCCAACATGCAAATATCGCGTTATCCGGACACATTCGGTCGCTTAGTGCAAAGGAGGTTATTTCATCTGAAGCCAAACAGGTGTTTTTTTTATCAAAACCCTAGTCTAGTTCATTAGTCTATCTGGCACTTGGATGGTTGTCGCCATGCATGGTCGCGTACTCAGTACACATTCGGTCGCTTAGTGCAAATGAGATAATTTCATCCGATGTTAAACGAGTGGTTTTATCAAATGTCTGTGATGCCTACACGAGTTTAAAACCATTCTCAAGTCTGTCTTGCTCTCGGATGGTTTTCAACATGCGTTCGATCATCCAAACGTCGCAAGTGCAAATGAGGTAATGTCATCCGTGGCAAACGAATGTCTGGTCGAACAAATGTTTTTATCGAATGTCTTTGATTTCTAGACGAGAATTGGCATGCTGCGATTGGACAGCAGACATAATAGTTCGATATATAAACTATTTAACAACCATGTCCAATATATGTATATTACTAAATTAGTTTGCACGAAGTATCGCACGGTCTCCGTTATATGGACGATTTTCACTAAAATCTATTTAAAAAGGGAGATTATGGCATTTAAGGTGCGCAACATAACATGATGCAATTTTTTTTATTTAATTGTAATACGTCATCATTTCAAACTCATTTGACTTTAATGATCGAAACAAAAAGCATTGTTGTGTAGAGAATAGTATTTCGGCACTTTTTGTGTTCACGTAGCTCTTAAAGGCACACAGTATAGCTTGACGCTAAACGAATTTTTTATTTGCTTGCACTATCAGGTTTAACTCAAATGAATTTTTTGCATTGGTCATTCAATTCAAGTGAATTAAAAATCATTAATTGAAAAATGTCGTAAACCTTTATTGTGCGCCTTTAATTATTCTGATTTGCAAAAATGACAACAATGAAGTGGCAGAAAGGACGACGAAGGAAATTTTAACAGCGACAACGGGAGCGCCACTTATAAAAACAGGCGTTCCAGTTACTGGCCCCCGGTAGATCCGCCACTGGTTTCGGCCGCGTCACTTGAAGAAATGACGGAAGAGCATTGAACAAACAACGGGACATGTACCTATATAGAAATATCATCATTGTGTTAGGAACAGAAGACGGGCACCAACAGTTCACTAAAATGTACTTGTATTAATTCTTTGAATAATTTTATTTATATTATTTAAGGGATGAGAGTGGTTTAGTGGTAAAGGTGTCTGCCTCTCGCCCAAAAAGTTGTGGGTTCGATCCCAACCAGGGGTACTTTGTCATGGAGGTTTTCTTTCTCAAAAAGGACACAGTACTGGTTTTTGCCCAGGAAACGGACTCGAGAGTGCTTCTATAAGCTATCAGCTTTCGTCACAATCGAGCTTAAATAAATTAGTAAATACAATAATATACTATATATTATTTACATTAATTTCATTAAATGTCAAATCAATCTGATTAAGATCGCATTAACGTCATAACTTATGCAAGATTGACATCAAGTGGAACCTATTGGCCAGTAATGTTGCACAACACTATCACCGAAATAAAATTGATTAAAATGATATCCTAATCAAGAAAGCTCGAATACTTAAGTCCGGCTGCACCGACAGTGATCACTTTAATATCGAGTACTTGTCTAGTGAAGCCTTAGATTTGCGGAATCTGTTGGAGGAACAGTGAGTAGGATGTTCAGATACAATCATTGGAGGAACAGTGAGTAGGATGTTCAGATACAATCATTGGAGGAACAGTGAGTAGGATGTTCAGATACAATCAGCCAGCCCGGATCTTTGACCAGTATATATCGGGCGGTACGTACCTAGGTGCAGGCTTGCGTTTCTGGCTGCAAGTGCAAGATGGCACAGCTGATTACTTGGAGTTGTTTGCTTCTGGTTGGTTCCGCGGCGGTCCACCAGTCTCTGAGCCTGAGTAATGTCGAGTTCTATGAAAAATTAAAGCCGTACTTGGAACGTAAGTTTCTCTTTTGTTTTTCATCTTTATTTCGTTTGCTTAATGTCTAAATATTAGATATTTCAACTGCGATCAAGCTTAAACAATGTTTCGTTTCGACAATTCTGAATAACAGTAGTTATTTGTTTTTGTAACAAGATGTGTAAAATCAGTTATCTTTCTTTGATTTTCTTCACCGCCTGTTCCTTCAAATTGGGAAAACTTACAGACTTCCGTACACAGGATAAGTCGTCATTCACCTTGAGAGTGGCGTAAGCTAGGGGTGCAACTTTCAACAAAAATGAAATTACACTTAGTTAAAAGTTGGTAGGTGCTCTTTGGGCCCTACCCTCTGGAAGCTGATCTTTAGTCTGAAATGGGGCATTTAAGTGTGTGTGTGTGTGTGTGTGTGTGTGTGTGTGTGTGTGTGTGTGTTTATATCCGACATGAAAATATTGACTATGCCAATTTTAGAAGGGAACAGCCCTTTAATTCTCCCAAAGACCCTGAAGGATCAATGAAGTCTGACCCTGAAAAGATGTCGTCGACAAGTAACATACATATGCACGCTTATAGCGTATAGATTCACTCACTCCTGCGGGTTTGTCTTATACGTGCCATGGTCAATTAAGTTACGTTTTGTTGATAAACTTATTTTGTTTAGTGGAATTAATAATGCGTCCCTTCTGCAGTTGACGTTGCTGAAGAAGAGTTAGAGACCGTGGCAAACGACGGAAGTGATGTCATCCTGTTGCCAGGAGGCCCGGACGACGAGCTCGATATCGCCTTCCTTCTCAAAGAGCTCGGTTTCACCCCTGGAAACGCATCGGAGTCTGGTAAAACGAGTTTTTGCACTACTTGCATGTCATCAAAATAGTGTAACGACTTAAAGATATTCCTTGTCTGGTGAACGAGGTACCCATTAACCACATTGTTTTGAGTTTTCAAATCTAAAACATTTCTGAATAATTGTAAGACAGAAACACAAATGCAAAGTTAGAAGGTTCGTTATGGAATAAATTACATGTATATAGTTATAAAATTGTGTAGGCAGCAGTTTTCAAATTCAGGGACAGGTTAAACTAAATGGTATTAAATCGGTTGTAAAATCACAGGTACCGATATATATGCAAAAAGCTACAGAAAACCTTACAAAACTTTTTTCAGCTAACAAATCCGTTAGATGTGGTTTTATGGGATCAAAATCAAAGATATTTATAAACATATTCATACAAAATAAAATAAGAATTTATGTTTAATTAAAATGCGCTGACAGCTCGAGCCATTCCTTGCTACTCTGTATGCAGCCGGTGAACATATGAACTGCTCCACCGCAGATATAACCTGGGTTGTTTATATCAAAATTTTAAGTTGCTGGTGCACTAAACCTTTTTCCAATTTACGACCAAGATCCCGGCCTATGGTCCAATGCGAGATGAAGACGCAGACTCAATGTCGCATGTTACATACATGCATACCCAAAATTCATATTTACAACATAATTTGTCAATTTTAAAACGAAGGTTGTCCACAAACTAACCATTCTCTTCGACATATTTAGCCCTCGTGCAGTTTAGTTAAACGAAGAGCCCAATGGGCCAAATACAGCCTGTTATTTTGTTATTCGTTAATATAAACAAATAAACGGGCTAAAGCCAGGAGCCAAATTGATTTTTAATCTTTTTTTTCATTTTTAAAGAGAACTGATACAAGATAAAAACACTTATATACCATTATAAATTAGGTTTAATACAAGGATCTTTATTTCTTGTAGCCGTAGACCCGGAAATAGCCAGTCTTCTCGATGCTTTCAACCAGGCGCCACGGAAAGGTATTTGAATTTATTTATACTTATCATTTGAACCTGTCAGAACGCTTTATTTTAGACTGGGCCAGAAACGTTAATGCATTGTACACATATGACACACATGAGATTTATGCTGGGTACTCTAATGATATAGCTCATGTGAGCTTTATTCGGGGTACTGTAATGATATACCTCACATGAGCTTTATGCGAGGAACTGTAATACTATAGCTCATGCGTGTGAGCTTTATTCGGGGCACTATAATGATATAGCTCACATAGGCTTTATGCGCGGCACTGTAATGATATAGCTCACTCGAGCTGTATGCGGGGTATTGTAATGATATAGCTTATGTTAGCTTTATGCGCGGCACTGTAATGATATAGTTCACGCGAGCTGTATGCGCGGCACTGTAATGATATAGTTCACGCGAGCTGTATGCGGGGCACTGTGATAATATAACTCACATGAGCTTTATGCGCCTCACTGTAATGATATAGTTACGCGAGCTGTATGCGGGGCACTGTGATAATATAACTCACACGAGCTTTATGCGGGGTACTGTAATGATATAGCTCATGTGAGCTTTATGCGGGGCACTGTAATGATATAGCTCACATGAGCTTTATTCGGGGCACTGTAATGAAATAGCTCACGCTAGCTTTATGCGTGGCACAGTAATGATAAAGTTCACATGAGCTGTATGCGGGGTACTGTAATGATATAGCTCATGTGAGCTTTATGCGCGGCACTGTAATGATATAGCTCACATGAGCTGTATGCGGGGTACTGTAATGATATAGCTCACATGAGCTTTATGCGGGGCACTGTAATGATATAGCTCACGCGAGCTTTATTCGGGGTACTGTAACGATATAGCTCATGTGAGCATTATGCGGGGCACTGTAATGATATAGCTCACGCGAGCTGTATGCGGGGTACTGTAATGATATAGCTCACATGAGCTGTATTCCGGGTACTGTAATGATATAGCTCATGTGAGCTTTATGCGCGGCACTGTAATGATATAGCTCACGCGAGCTGTATGCGGGGTACTGTAATGATATAGCTCACGTGAGATCTATGCGGGGCACTCTAATGATATAGCTCATGCGAGCTGTATGCGGGGCACTGTAATGATATAGCTCACGCGAGCTTTATGCTGGGTACTGTCATGATATAGCTCACGCGAGCTTTACGCGGGGCACTGTAATGATATAGCTCACGTGAGCTGTATGCGCGGCACTGTTATTATATAGCTCACATGAACTCTATGCGGGGCACTGTAATGATATAGCTCACGCGAGCTTTATGCGGGGCACTGTAATGATATAGCTCACATAAGCTTTATGCGCGGCACTGTAATTATATAGTTCAGGTGAGCTTTATGCGGGGTACTGTAATGGTATAGCTCACGCGAGCTTTGTATGGGGCACGCTAATGATATAGCTCACGCGAGCTTTATGCGGGGTACTATAATAATATGGCTCACGCGATCTATATGGGGAAACTGTAATGATAAAGCTAACGTGACCTTTATGTGCATCAGTGTAATGATATACTTCACGCGAGCATTATGCAGGGCACTGTTATGATATAGCTCACGTGAGCTTTATGGGCAGAACTGTTAAGATATAGTTCACGTGAGCTCTATGTGTGGAGCATATAGCTCACACGTAACTAGTATAGCCCACACATAACGAGTATAAGGTAAGAGCTTGAAGCGGTTTTACAATACATGATGCAACTTTATTGAAAATAATAATTCGAGCACTTTGAAATGGTACTGAATACGTGTTTTATTCTTAACGTGCATCTTCTGCAGTAGTGGGGAAATCAAGGGACCTAGGCTGTTGGTGGCACCATCATCATCATCACCACCACCACCATCACCATCACCACCACCATCACCACCACCATTATCCAAAATGCCCACGCCGGCAGTTTGTCCAGTGATACAAGCGGGGCTGTGCTGCATGTGTCATGCGAACATTTGCCGTGAAACACTACCGTGGCTACCATCGCTTCAGCCTCAATGGTAAGAAAGCAGTTAGGTTTTCTGTTTTCAATTCTAGTGAGTTACTTTTATATATTGCTGTTATTTCAAACTTTTTGTATGCATTTATTTGACATTTTGCTTCTGCGCCATTCCAGTGTGTATCCGGGTGGATTACCGGAGCTACAGTAGTTACCTGATCTCATTCACCTTGAATGGATACCGCCTTCTCTACACCTCAAACTGCCGTAAGTACCGAAACCGCCACCACTCAACCACAAACTGCCGTAAGTACCGATATCGACATCGCTCAACCACAAACTGCCGTAAGTACCGATACTTCCGACAGTCAACCACAAACTGCCGTAAGTACCGACACCGCTACTACTCAACCACAAACTGCAATAAGTACCGATACCTCCACCACCCAACCACGAACTCCCGTAAGTACCGACACCGCCACCACTCAACCACAAACAGCCGTAAGTACCGAAACCGCCACCACTCAACCACAAACTGTCGTAAATACCGATATCGACATCGCTCAACCACATACTGACGTATGTACTCATATCGACACCGTTCAACCACAAACAGTTGTAAGAATCGATATCATCTCTTCTCCACCGAAAACAGTCGTAAGTACCGATATTGCCTCTTCTCCACCTCAAACTGCTGTAAGTATCGATACTACCACCGCTCAAGCACAAACAGTTGTCAGTACCGATATCGCCTCTTCTACACCGCAAACAGCCGTAAGTAATGTACGTGAAGTTAGCGGCCTAGCGGCCTAGCGGCCTAGCGGCGTGAAGTTAGCGGCCTAGCGGCCTAGCGGCGTGAAGTTAGCGGCCTGGCGGCCTAGCGGCGTGAAGTTGGCGGCCTAGCGGCCTAGCGGCCTGGCGGCCTAATTATTTTTTTCTATTTCCAAGCAATTGTTAATGCGTTTTTTTAAAACAATGATAAATCAAGGTTTTTTATTCATATAGTTACATAGCGGCCTTAAATTGTTATATATTCAGAATATTTTTCTTTACCTTTTTATTCTAAAACAATTTTAGATTAACTGTTTTATGCACAAATTATCACTCTGAAGCGTTTTTCAAACTTTTTTCAAAAAAGTCGATCAAGCACTTCAGCGACCTAGCGGCATAGAAGCCTGAAATTAGCGGCCTAGCGGCCTAGCGGCCTAAATTGAATCCTATTTCAAAGCATGTATACATGCATTTTCTTCTAAAACAATAACATTTTAACTGTTTTTATGCACAAATTAACACATTGAAGCGATTATCAACAGTTTTTTCCAGAAACGTCGATAAAGCAGTCAGCTATTTCAAAGCATTAAACATGCCTGTTCTTCTTAATCAATGATATATTAACTGTTTATATGCACCAATTATCACTCTGAAGCGTTTTTCAACTTTTTTTCAAAAAAGTTGATCGAGCACTTCAGCGGCCTAGCGGCCTAGCGGCGTGAAGTTAGCGGCCTGGCGGCCTAGCGGCCTAGCGGCCTAAAATGGTATCCTATTTCAAAGCATGTATACATGCATTTTCTTCTAAAACAATGACATATTAACTGTTTTTATGCACAAATTAACACTTTGAAGCTATTAGCGATTATCAATAAAAAAAATTAAAAGCGTCGATAAAGTAGTCAGCTATTTCAAAGCATTAAACATGCCTGATCTTCTAAAACAATGATATATTTACTGTTTTATGCACAAATTATCACTCTAAAGCTTTTTTTATTTTTGTTCAAAAAAGTTGATCGAGCACTTCAGCGGTCTAGCGGCCTAGCGGCGTGAAGTTAGCGGCTTGGCGGCCTAGCGGCCTAGCGGCCTAAAATGGTTTCCTATTTCAAAGCATGTATACATGCATTTTCTTCTAAAACAATGACATATTAACTGTTTTTATGCACAAATTAACACTTTGAAGCTATTAGCGATTATCAACAGTTTTTTTTTTCAAAAGCGTCGATAAAGCAGTCATCTATTTCAAAGCATTAAACATGCATGTTCTTCTAAAACAATGATATATTTATTGTTTTTATGCACAAATAATCACTCTGAACCGTTTTTCAACTTTTTAAAAAAAAGTCGACCAAGCACTTCAGCGGCCTAGCGGCCTAGCGGCCTAGCGGCGTGAAGTTAGCGGCCTAGCGGCCTAGCGGCCTGGGGGCCTAAAATGCTATCCTATTTCAAAGCATGACTACATGCATTTTCTTCTAAAAAAATGATATGTTAACTGTTTTTATGCACGGACTATCACTCTGAGGCGATTATCAACATATTTTTGAGAAGGATAGGCATGTATGCTGACTGCTTAATCGACTTTTTTGAAAAAAAAAGATGTTGATTATCGCTAATAGCTTCAAAGTGTTAATTTGTGCATTCAAACAGTTAATATGTCATTGTTTTAGAAGAAAATGCATGTATACATGCTTTGAAATAGGAAACCATTTTAGGCCGCTAGGCCGCCAGGCCGCTAATTTCACGCCGCTAGACCGCTAGGCCGCTAGGCCGCTGAAGTGCTCGATCAACTTTTTTGAAAAAAAATAAAAAAAACTTAAGAGTGATAATTTGTGCATAAACACAGTAAATATATCATTGTTTTAGAAGATCAGGCATGTTTAATGCTTTGAAATAGCTGACTGCTTTATCGACGCTTTTAATAAAAAAAAATATTGATAATCGCTAATAGCTTCAAAGTGTTAATTTGTGCATAAAAACAGTTAATATGTCATAGTTTTAGAAGAAAATGCATGTATACATGCTTTGAAATAGGATACCATTTTAGGCCGCTAGGCCGCTAGGCCGCCAGGCCGCTAACTTCACGCCGCTAGGCCACTAGGCCGCTAGGCCGCTGAAGTGCTCGATCGACTTTTTTGAAAAAAAAGTTGAAAAACGCTTCAGAGTGATAATTGGTGCATATAAACAGTTAATATATCATTGATTAAGAAGAACAGGCATGTTTAATTCTTTGAAATAGCTGACTGCTTTATCGACGTTTTTGGAAAAAAATTGTTGATAATCGCTTCAATGTGCTAATTTGTGCATAAAAACAGTTAAAATGTTATTGTTTTAGAAGAAAATGCATGTATACATGCTTTGAAATAGGATTCAATTTAGGCCGCTAGGCCGCTAGGCCGCTAATTTCAGGCTTCTATGCCGCTAAGTCGCTGAAGTGCTTGATCGACTTTTTTGAAAAAAGTTTGAAAAACGCTTCAGAGTGATAATTTGTGCATAAAACAGTTAATTTAAAATTGTTTTAGAATAAAAGGTAAAGAAAAATATTCTGAATATATAACAATTTAAGGCCGCTATGTAACTATATGAATAAAAAACCTTGATTTATCATTGTTTTAAAAAAAACGCATTAACAATTGCTTGGAAATAGAAAAAATAATTAGGCCGCCAGGCCGCTAGGCCGCTAGGCCGCTAGGCCGCCAACTTCACGCCGCTAGGCCGCCAGGCCGCTAACTTAACGCCGCAAGGCCGCTAGGCCGCTAACTTCACGCCGCTAGGCCGCTAGGCCGCTAGGCCGCTAACTTCACGTACATCCGTAATGACCGGTTTCGACACATCTCCACCACAAACAGCCGTCAGTGCCGTAAAAGCCGTCAGTTCTGACACAGCCTCCTCTACAGCGCTTACAGCCGTAAGTTCCGACACCGCATTCGTCCCACCACAAACAACCGTGAGTAACGACACCGCCGTATCCACACCATAAACATAGGTGAGTACCGGCAGTGCCTCCTCCACAACACAAACGTCCGAAAGTGATGAAACCGCCTACGGACACTCGCTCCTTCACACTACAAACGACAGTAAGTACGGATACCGCCTCCTCCACACCACACACGACCGGAACTAAAGACACCAACTACTTTACAATAAAGACGACCCGAAGGTAAGGATACCGCACCATCCACACAACAGTCGACCGTTAGTAAGGATACCGCACCATCCACACTACAGTCTACCGTAAGTAAGGATACCGCACCATCCACACTACAGTCGACCGTAAGTAAGGATACCGCACTATCCACACTACAGTCGACCGTAAGTAAGGATACCGCACCATCCACTCTACAGACGACCGTTAGTTAGGATACCACCTCCTTCAAACTACAGACGACCATAAGTAAGAATACCGCCTCCTCCACGCTACAGACAACCGGAAGTTAGGATACCGCCTCATCTACACTACAGATAACCGGAAGTAAGAATACCGCCTCCTCCACTCTACAGACTGCGGGAAGTAAGGTTACTGCCACCATCCACACAACAGACGACCGTAGGTAATGATACTGCACCATCCACACAACAGACGACCGTAAGCAAGGATACTGCCACCATCCACACTACAGTCGACCGTAAGTAAAGATACCGCACCATCCACACTACAGACGACCGTAAGTAAGGATACCGCACCATCCACACTGCAGACGACCGTAAGTAAGAATACCGCACCATCTACACTACAGACGACCGTAAGTAAGGATACCGCACAATCCACTCTACAGACGACCGTAAGTAATGATACCGCACCATCCACACTACAGACGACCGTTAGTTAGGATGCCATCTCCTTCAAACTACAGACGACCATAAGTAAGAATACCGCCTCCTCCACGCTACAGACAACCGGAAGTTAGGATACTGCCTCCTCCACACTACAGATAACCGGAAGTAAGAATACCGCCTCCTCCACTCTACAGACTGCCGGAAGTAAGAATACCGCCACCATCCACACAGCAGACGACCGTAGGTAATGATACCGCACCATCCACACTGCAGTCGACCGTAAGTAAGGATACCGCACCATCCACACTACAGACGACCGTAAGTAAGGATAACACACCATCCACACTACAGACGACCGTGAGTAAGGATACCGCCTCCTCCACACTACAGACGACCGTAAGTAAGGATACCGCCTCCTCCACACTACAGACGACCGTAAGTAAGGATACCGCCTCCTCCACACTACAGACGACCATAAGTAAGGATACCGCACCATCCGCACTACAGACGACCGTAAGTAAGGATACCGCACCATCAACACTACAGACGACCGTAAGTAAGGATATCGCACCATCAACACTACAGACGACCGTAAGTAAGGATACCGCACCATCCACTCTACAGACGACCGTAAGTAAGGATACCGCACCATCAACACTACAGACGACCGTAAGTAAGGATACCGCACCATCCACTCTACAGACGACCGTAAGTAAGGATACCGCCTCCTCCACAATACAGACGACCGTAAGTAAGGATACCGCACCATCCACTCTACAGACGACCGTAAGTAAAGATACTGCCACCATTCACACTACAGGCGACAGTAAGTAAGGATACCGCACCATCCACACTACAGACGACCGTATGTTAGGATACCGCACCATCAACACTACAGACGATCGTAAGTAAGGATACCGCACCATCCACTCTACAGACGACCGTTAGTAAGGATACCGAACCATTCACACTACAGACGACCGTAAGTAAGGATACCGCACCATTCACACTACAGACGACCGTAAGTAAGGATACCGCACCATCCACTCTACAGACGACCGTAACTAAGGATACCGCACCATCCACACTACAGACGACCGTAAGTAAGGAAACCACACCATCTACTCTACAGACGACCGTAAGTAAGGATACCGAACCATCCGCACTACAGACGACCGTAAGTAAGGATACCGCTTCCTCCACTCTACAGACGACCGTAAGTAAGGATACCGCACCATCCACACTACAGACGACCGTAAGTAAGGATACCGCACCATCCATACTACAGACGACCGTCAGTAAGAATACCATACCATATACAATACAGACGACCGTAAGTAAGGATACCGCACCATCCATACTACAGACGACCGTCAGTAAGAATACCGCACCATACACAATACAGACGACCGTATGTAAGGTCACCGCGTCCTCAAACAACATTAGACTGTAAGTATACGGATAAGTACGGATACCACACAGACGACCGTCAATACGACCGCTTCCTCAACATCACAAACGACCGTAAATACGACCGCTTTATCTACACTTCAACCGACCGAGAATACGACCGATTCTTCTACTTAGCCTGTCACAAACTTCACAAACATAATAATGGGGTCACTGATAAAGCGAGCTATTCAGTTGGGCTACAAAGTTTGACTAACTTCAAAAATTGTCTAAAGCCTCTGTGAAACATTGTTGATTAGATATAACCACAATATCCCTTTTGTTTATTCTGCTATAGTGGGCAGGTCCACGTTCCAGTATTGCTACCACGTGCACCACCTCATTTCACACTCCAGCCGCTTGTGTGCTCAACTCTACAGTATCAACAGGAGCCGCCGCACTATGTGCGCGCGCATCACCGGAACCGTCAACCTCAAGGTATAATTTAAATTTAACAATGCAAATTTTATGTGGGCATCATGTTTTGTAAAACATGTCTTGTATTCGTTAGTTACATTAAACAAAATCGATTTTCCGAAGGCCTTTCGCTTGCCACAGTAGTAAAATCTATTGTTTAATTGGAGTTTGTTATGTGGAGCAATGAGTTTCAGTTGAAGTTGTGTACGTCTCTAGCAATATGTAGCGTAACAGACCTATAAAAGGATACCTTTTATATGCAAAGAAACTTCAAAAACATTTCTATGAATACCTGAATAACATGTACTACCTGTAATACCTTGAATTCAGTTTCAAACTTTTGGAATTAATAATTTCAGGGCCACGTTCGCAGCGCCTATCAGAACATGGGCTGTTTCCGTATCCCATGCCACACCGACAACGCGGCCATTGAGCGCCAAGAGGGCACGGATGACCTCCCCTCTGATGACTTTGACCCGGCATCTGTTGCTCTTGACAGTGGATCCAAAGAGGAAAGCGAGAACCAGGATGGGAGTTTAGAAGATAGCGCCGAAGACGACTCTGACTCCGCTTAAAGATATGATTGAACTTCCGATCTGAAAGATGTGTCCAACTAGAATCTTGATTTTATTATGACACTGCTAAGATGCTGTGTATTCTTTGTACTTTTGCATGAGTGTGCTACTTATATTGTCTTCAGAAATATTTGTGTAAAATTTCATTATTTATGTTGCAACATGTCGCAGTAATTGTATAAGAATATGTAAAGGCTGTAGCACCCACTACCCGAGCTATTGAAAGTATACGCAATGTGTGCTAAGTGCGAGATACGTTATTCCCATTACAAGGGTTGGATGAGGTGACTGTGACTTGATCAATATTTTCCAGACTGTTGTAAGATTTTATATGTGATTTACCCTCAATTAGACAATTTTCGGCTCAAAAAAACTTTGTTAACAATAATTCAATGAATTCAATTTTGTTTTCAAATGCCAAAAGAATACATATCCTATGGATAATTATATTCTCGGTGTTTGTGCTTCGTACTGTACAATTGTTTGACTACAGTCTTTCATTATGCACCATGTATTAAAAGGGAATAGCATATGAACAATGTTTAAATGTCATTTTATTGAAAAAATATTTGCAATTGTTGAATATGCTGTTGTTGTTTTTCTGAGCGTTTTCTGTGTTCTTACTGTAAGTATGTATAGGAACTTTATCCATGTAAATCTCTATGTTGCTCTGTTTCTGTGTTTTCTGAATAAATAATGCATGCAGCAAAACCCATGTGATGTGTTTATTACTTTATTGGATATATGACAATGGCAAAGTTTATATAAATGCAGTCAAGTTTAATAAAACACAAGTTGATTATTAAACAACACACAGCTCATTTGCTTAAATGATTTAAGGAATTCATGGTAAAAACGCTTATCTCAAACAAAACACCTTGTCGAATTAATGTACATATACCTACACATCTAGTATTATCAAAAATGAAAAATATGTGGCAATGGAATGTATTTATAAAATAAAGAAAAACAGCAACAATTCAATCCCAAACCAGCGGGCCTATTACATATATGACATGCTGTATACAGTTATGTATTCTGTTTAGAAAACTTAAAGTCACATGTAAGCACTTAAAACATCTACCCGATAATGAAGAAAGTTTTACAGGTATGGACCAATTATACCATTTTGGGTGAGCTTACAGAATTTTCATACTCAGTTTTATTATGACCAGGTTCTAGCACATAGTAGTGATGACTAGACTTTACACTCGCATCAGAAACACAGGAGTCCCTGTTAGCGGAGTCGAGGTCAGTTCGTTTCATAAGATCTTTGAAATCAATCCAAGGCTTGCGACACGTATCCGCTTTCATTGATATTCAGAGAAGCATTTTCCGAATGTGCACTATCTGTGTTTACCTTGTGGTTTCTAGGCTTCGAAACCGGTTGAGCAGGCAAAGTTTACATCTGACATAGTTGAATTCGGTGACGTCACGGCGTCATTGTCTGACATTTTGGATTCTCTCTCTGGAGACACCACGGACAATATCGGTGAAAAAGGATTGGAGCTTCAGACCCACCTTCTTATGCTTGGACTGGGTGGGCGGGGTAATGCTGGAGCCGGATGTTTGGACGGCGGCGCCAAAGTTTTAGGTCGCCGTGGTCAAAAGCAGCGTAACGTACCGATGCATTGGCACTCACGGGCTGCTCAAAGTCATCCTGAACCGGTTGAGCAGGCGCTGCTTTTTACATCTAATATACTAATCCCGTAACGATTATATCACGCCTTCAAGCTCTTAAAACATGCACGTAAAGAAATGACTTATTAAGATATAATTTAACTAAGTCGTGCTTATCATGACTATGAATGCTTTTTAAATGCAGACACGTTATCATTTAAAGTAATGGAGTAATATGTGTATCTCAAATTATAACACCTACACAAGATACAACAGTTAAATGGCTTCAAGAACGTGTCAAATCTTTCCAATGAAACATGTGTTTTTTGTTGTGAAAATGCGATTGAACTTAGTGTCTCCCACGCCGATGGTTGTCACCGTGCATGCGAACATATCACACTAATGTTATCGTGGCACGTATGGTTGTAAAGTGCAAATGAGGTTCAAATGTATTGTTTTATCGAAAGTATGCGATGCCTAGACGAAAAAAAAAATCAAGGATGATTGTCAACTGGCATCCTTTGGCCGCTCATTGGAAACGAAGTTATTGTATCTGATGTCAAACGAGTGAGGTTACTGAAAGTCTTTGATGCCTAGACGAGATTAAAAAACAACAACAACAACAACATCCCAAAAGCCTATCTCGTTCTCGGATTGTTGTCCCCATGCATGTGAGAAATCAAAAATCGCGTGCTCATGGCAATTTTGATCTCTTTATATACAGCCGGTAATTTCATCCAAGGTGAATTCAGAGATTTTTATCGAAAGTGTGTGATGCGTTGACGAGATTAAAACCTTCCTCAAGTGTTTCTCTATTCTTGGACGGTTGTCAGCAAGCGTTCGAACATGCAAAGATCGCAAGTGCAAGTGAGGTACCGGGTAAGTTAAAAAATAATACTTCGTTAAAAATGGCATAGACCTTAATTGTGCGCCTTTAACTAAAAACAAAACACATTTATAAAGGCGAACAAAAATACGGCTTCTGATATCAATGTAAGTAGAATCGGTAGGTTTTGATAAAACAGCGTTACTGAGGAAAATCGTTTAACTAGGACGTTTTTATCATCATTTGAAGTGCATTAATGTATGTTTCATAGGAGAAAGTTGATGTTCAAGTTTTCACATTATATTATGAATTTGGAAAAATGACAAAGACGATGAGGTAGAAGGGACGGTGAAGAAAATTTTTACAACGACAACGGGAGCACCACTTTTAAAAACAGGCGTTGTAGTTACTGCCCCCGGTAGATCCGCAGCTAGTTACGGCCGTGTCACTTGAAGATTTGACGGGAAAGTATTTAACAACAAGACGGGACATGTATCTATACAGGAACATCATCATTGTGTTAGGAACGGGAGACGGGCACCAAATTTCAGTAAAATGTACTTATTTTAATTATTTGAATAATTTTATTTGTATTATTTAAGGGATGAGAGTGGTCTAGTGGTAAAGGTACTGCCTCTCACTCAAAAAGTTGTGGGCTCGATCCCAACCAGAGATACTTTCTCATGGCCGTTTCTTTTCCAAAAAAAGAACACAGTACTGGTTTCTGCCCAAGAAATAGATTCGAGAGTGCTTCTATAAGCTATCAGCTTTCGTCACAATTGAGCTAAAAATAAATTAGTATATACTATATATTAATAACATGGATTTTTATTAAATGTAAGATCAATCTGATTAAGATCGTATCAAAGTCATGACAGGCAAGATTGGCATCAAGTGAGGCCCATTGACTAATAATATTGCACAACAATATCACCGAAATCAATTTGATTAAAATTATAACATTATCAAGAAAGTTTTAATACTTTAGTCCGGCTGCACCGACAGTGATCACTTAAATATCGAGTACTTGTCGAGTGAATCCTTAGATTTGCGGAATCTGTAAGAGGAACAGTGAGTAGGATGGTAAGATACAATCAGCAACCCGGATCTTTGACCAGTATATATCGGGAGTTACATACATAGGCGCAGGCTTGCGTTTCTGGCTGCACGTGCAAGATGGCACAGCGGATAACTTGGAGTTTTTTCCTTCTGGTTGGTTTCGCGGCGGTCCACCAGTCTCTGAGCCTGAGTAATGTCGAGTTCTATGAAAAGTTAAAGCCGTATTTGGAACGTAAGTTTCTCTTTTTTTTCTTTTTCATCTTTATTTCGTTTTCGAACTGCAATCATCCTTAAACAATGATTCTTTTAGACTTTTCTGAATAACAGTAGTTATTTGTTTTTGTAACAAGTTGTGTAAAATCTTCTTTTGATTTCATTCACCGCCTGTTCGTTCCAAATTGGGAAAACTTACAGACTTCCGTACACAGGATTAGTCGTCACTCGGCTTGAGAGGGGCGTAAGTTAGGGAGAGCAACTTTCAACAAAAAATAAATTACACTTAGTTAAAAGTTGGTAGGGGCTTTGGGGGCCCTACCCTCTGGAAGCTGATCTTTAGTCTGAAATGGGGCATTTAAGTGTGTGTGTGTGTGTGTGTGTGTGCGTGTGTGCGTGCGTGCGTGCGTGCGTGCGTGCGTGCGTGCGTGTCTTTTATCCAACATGAAAATATTGACTATGCCAATTTTTGAAGGGTGCAGCCCTTTAATTCTCCCAAAGGCTCTGAAGGTTCAATCAAATCTGACCCTGGAAACATGCCGTCGACAAGTAACATACATATGCACGCTTATAGCGGATAGATTCACTCACTCCCGCGTGTTCGTCTTATACGTGCCATGGTCAATTATGTTACATTTTGTTTAAAACTTATTTTGTTTAGTGGAATCAATAATGCGTAACTCTTCTGCAGTTGACGTTGCTGAAGAAGAGTTAGAGACCGTGGCAAACGACGGAAGTGATGTCATCCTGTTGCCAGGAGGCCCGGACGACGAGCTCGATATCGCCTTCCTTCTCAAAGAGCTCGGTTTCACCCCTGGAAACGCATCAGAGTCTGGTAAAACGAGTTTTTGCACTACTTGCATGTCTTTTAAATATTGTCACGACTAAAAGATATTCCTTGTCTGGTGAACGAGTTACCCATTAGCCACATTGTTTTGAGTTTTCAAATCTAAAACATTTCTGAATATTTGTAAGACAGAAAATCAAATGTAAATGTTAGAAGGTTAGTTATGGAATAAAATACAGGTATATAGTTAAAACATTGGGTAGGCAGCAGTTTCCAAATTTAAAAAAATTTAAAATTTAAAATTTCCAGGTTTAACTAAATGGTCTTTAATCGGTTGGAACATTACAGGTACCGAGAAGCTTTTTTAACTAACAAATCCGTTAGATAGGGTTTTAATGGGATAAAATTCATATATATATATATTTACATAGTCATACAAAATACAATTAAAATTGCGCTGGCAGCTCGATTCAGTCCATGCTACTCTGTGTGCAGCCGGTGACCATATGAACTGCACCACCGCAGATATATCCTGGGTTGTATATAGTAAAGATATAAGTTTATAGGTGCTGTCACTGAACTTTTTCCAATTTACTTCCAAGATCCTGGCCCGAGGCTCAGTGCGAGATGACGACACAGACTCAATGTTGCATGTTACATACATGCATACCCAACCTTTATATTTTTGTATATATATATATTTATATATTGTATTATATTACATAAATTGTCAATTTTAAACCAAAGGTAGACTATACTTTTATTACAGGTGGAGCAAACTTATTATTCTTGTCGACATATTTCACTCTCGTGCAGTTTTGTTATAAGAAGCGTCCAATGGACCAAATGCAGCCGGTTATTTATTTCGTTGTTCATTAAAGCTGCACTCTCACAGATTTCCCGTTTTGACAACTTTTTTATTCTTTGTCTTGGAACGAGCAAATTTTTGCGTAAATATCTGCAAACCAGTAATAAAACACTGCTGACAAAAGATCAGATCGAAGCTTTTCATTTTTCCTACCAAAAATTGATGTTTTATGCATTTTTCATAAACCGTTAGTAACCGTTAGTAACGGTTTAAGCCATACAACATTAAATTTGGATTGGAAATATGAATAACTGTGATCTGATCTTTTGTCAGCAGTCTTTCATCACTGGTAAGCAAGTATTTACGCAAAAATTTGCTAATTCCAAGAAAAATAAAAAAAGTTGGAAAAACGGTAAATCTGTGAGAGTGCAGCCTTAATATAAACAAATAAACTGGCTAAAGCCTGGAGCCATATTGATGTTTCAACTATTTTCATTCATAAAGAGGACTGGTTCAAGATGAAAACACTTATATACCATTATAAATTAGGATTAATACAAGGATCTTTATTTTTTATAGCCGTAGACCCGGAAATAGCTAGTCTTCTCGATGCGTTCAACCTCGCTCCTCGGAAAGGTATTTGAATTTATTAGTACTATTCATTTGTACCTGTCAGAACGCTTTTTTTAAACTTAAACCTCAGAAAGGTTAATGCATTGTATGACCTCATAAAGCTCATTCCGCAAATAGCTCACGCTTTAAGCGCGGCACCGTAATGATAAAGCTCACGTGAGCTTTATTCGGGGCACTGTAATGATATAGCTCTTGTGAGCTTTATGCGATGTATTGTAATGATATAGCTCATGTGAGCTTTATGCGCGGCACTGATATAGCTCGCGTGAACTTTATCCGCGGCACTATATTGATATAGCTAGTGAGCTTTATGCGCGGAACTGTAATGATATAGCTCACTCGAGCTTTATTCGGGGCACTGTAATGATATAGATCATGTGAGCTTTATGCGCGGCACTGATATAGCTCGCGTGAACTTTATCCGCGGCACTGTAATGATATAGCTAACGTGAGCTTTATGCGCGGAACTGTAATGATATAGCTCACTCGAGCTTTATTCGGGGTACTGTAATGATATAGCTCGCGTGAACTTTATCCGCGGCACTGTATTGATATAGCTAACGTGAGCTTTATGCGCGGAACTGTAATGATATAGCTCACTCGAGCTTTATTCGGGGTACTGTAATGATATAGATCATGTGAGCTTTATGCGGGGAACTGTAATGATATAGCTCATGTGAGCTTTATGCGGGGCACTGTAATGATATAGCTCACGTGAGCTTTATGCGGGGCACTGTAAAGATATAGCTCACTCGAGCTTTATGCGGGGCACTGTTATGATATAGCTCATGTGAGCTTTATGCGGGGCACTGTAATGATATAGATCATGTGAGCTTTATGCGGGGCACTGTAATGATATAGCTCATGTGAGCTTTATTCGGGGTACTGTAATGATATAGATCATGTGAGCTTTATGCTGGGCACTGTAATGATATAGATCATGTGAGCTTTATTCGGGGTACTGTAATGATATAGATAATGTGAGCTTTATGCGGGGCACTGTTATAATATAGATCATGTGAGCTTTATGCTGGGTACTGTAATGATATAGCTCACGCGAGCTTTATGTTGGGTACTGTAATGATATAGCTCACGCGAGCTTTATGCGCGGAACTGTAATGATATAGCTCACGCGAGCTTTATGCTGGGTACTGTTATAATATAGTTCACATGAGCTTTTTCTTTCGCAAATTAAAATAACGCATGTTTCGTATCAAGGGAGGCGACCAGGTTAAACTGGGACCATTAGGATTCGTGTACAATATACAAACTCACATTGTCATATACTTATAAAAAAAACATTTCCATTAAAATTAATCAATTTCTGTTGAAAAGTAAATTTTTGCTTAAACGCTTTATTTAAAGGAATATACCTAGGGAACAGTGGGCCAACGAGTTATGGCCCTTGTAATGTTCACGCATTACACATACTTTGCCGTTTATTATTTTGAATTGTTCTTAAGCGTTTGTCCTAATCAAGTGAAACAATAAAGTAGCAATTGATCACAGGGCTATGGTTCACACGCTACGCATATATCTCATCCGTTACGCATATACCTCACACGTTACGCTTATACCTCATACGTTACGCATACGAGGATTGATCCAGAATTACGTGGACTCTTTTAATAATTAAAATAATGTTGCACATAGAACATAGAAAAGTCATATACCTCACACGTAACGCATAAAGCTCACACGCTACGCATATAACTCACATGTTACGCATATTGCTCACACTCTACGCATATACCTCACATGTTACGCATATACCTCACACGTTACGTATATACATCACACGAAACGCGTATAGCTCACGCTCGAACTTTATGCGGAATGAGCTTGAAGCGGTTATACAATGCATGCCATTTTATTGAAAATAATCATTCGAGCACTTGAAAATGGTAGTACATACGCAGTTTAGGATTAACGTGAATTTCTTATCTTCTTCAGTCGTGGGGAAATCAAGGGACCTAGGCTGGTGGTGGCACCATCATCATCACCATCACCACCACCATCATCATCACCACCACCATCATCATCACCACTATCACAAATGCCCACGCCGACAGTTTGTCCAGTGTTTCAAGCGGGGCTGCGCTGCATGTGTCATGCGAACATTTGCCGTGAGACACTACTACAGATACCATCGCTTCGATCTCAATAGTAAGAAAGCTGTAAGATTTTCTGTTTTTAATACTAGCGAGTTACTTTTTTATATTGCTGTTATTTCAAACTTTCTTGTATGCATTGATTTGACATTTTGCTTCTGCGCCATTCCAGTGTGTATCCGGGTGGATTACCGGAGCTACAGTAGTTACCTGCTCTCATTTACCTTGAATGGATACCGCCTCCTCTACACCTACAACTGCCGTAAGTACCGATATCGACACCGCTCGACCACAAACTGCCGTAAGTACCGATATCGACACCACTCAACCACAAACTGCCGTAAGTACCGATATCGACACCGCTCGACCAAAAACTGTCATAAGTACCCATACCGCCACCACACAACCACAAACTGCCGTAAGAACCGCAACCGCCACCACTCAGACACAAACTACCGTAAGTACCGAAACCGCCACCACTCAACCACAAACTGGCTTAAATACCAATATCGACATTTATCAACCACATACCGACATAAGTACCAATACCGCCACCACTAAACCTCAAACTGCCGTAAGTACCGATACCGCCACCACTCAACCTCAAACTGCTGTAAGTACCGATACCGCCACCACTCAACCTCAAACTGCCGTAAGTACCGATACCGCCACCACTCAACCTCAAACTGCCGTAAGCACCGATACCGCCACCACACAACCTCAAACTGCCGTAGGTACCGATATCGACACCATTTAACCACACAGCCGTAAGGACAGATATCGACATCGCTCTACCACAAACTGCCGTAAGTACCGATATCGACACCGCTCGACCACAAACAGTCGTAATTACCGATATCGACACCACTCAACCATAAACAGTCGTAATTACCGATATCGACATCGCTCAACCACATGCTGACGTAAGTACCGATATCGACACCGCCCAACCACAAACTGCTGTAAGTACCGATATCGACACCGCTCAACCACAAACTGGCGTAAGTACCCAAAACGACTACTCTCAACCACAAACAGCCATAAGTACCGATATCGCCCATACTCCACCAAAAACAGTCGTAAGTATCGATATCGCCGCCTCTCTACCACAAACAGTCGTAAGTACCGATATCGCCGCCTCTCCATAACAAACAGCAGTAAGTACCGATATCGCCCCCTCTCCACCACTAACAGCCGTAAGTACCGATATCGCCTCCTCTCGACCACAAACAGCCGAAAGTACAAATATTGCCCCT
Organism: Mya arenaria; assembly: GCF_026914265.1. Lineage (NCBI taxonomy): Eukaryota > Metazoa > Mollusca > Bivalvia > Myida > Myidae > Mya > Mya arenaria. The sequence continues at coordinate 17,571,320 of NC_069135.1, read as the reverse complement.
TCTCAGTCACAGACAGTCGTAAGTACCGATATCGCCGTCTGTCCACCACAAACATTCGTAATTACCGATATCGCCGCCTCTCCATCACATACGGCTGAAATTACCGATATCGTCTCCTCAAGCCGTTAGTTTTGACACAGCCTCCCCTACAGCGCTTACAGCCATAAGTACCAACACCGCATTCGTCAGACCACAAACAACAGTGAGTATCGGCACCGCCGTATCTACACCATAAACATAGGTGTGTACCGGCAGTGCCTCCTCCACACCACAAACGTTCGAATGTGCTGAAACTGCCTACGGACAACCGCTCCTTCACACTAAACACGACAGAAAGTACGGATACCGCCTCCTCCACACCAACTCCTCTACAATAAAGACGACCGTAGGTAAAGATACCGCACCTTACACACTACAGACTACCGTAAAAAAAGAATAACGCACCATCCACACTACAGACGACCGTTAGTAAGGATACCGCACCATCCACACTACAGACGACCATAAGTATAAGGATAGCACCTCCTCCACACTACGGACGACCGTAAGTAAGGATACCGCCTCCTTTTACACTACAGACGACCGTAAGTAAGGATACCGCCTTCTCCACACTACAAACGACCGTAAGTAAAGACACTGCACCATCCATGCTTTAGGCGACTGTAGGTAAGGTCACCGCGTCCTCAAACAACATTAGACTGTAAGTATACGGATAAGTACGGATACCACACAGACGACCGTAAATACGACCGCTTTCTCAACATCACAACCGACCGCAAATGCGACCGCTTCATCTACTTAGCCTGTCACAAACTTGACAAACATTATAATGGGTCAAAAGAGCTGTACAGTTGGACTACAATGTTTGACCGATTTTGAAAATCGTTAAAAGCCAATGTGAAACATGTTATTGATTAGATATAATCACCATATCCCTTTTGTTTATCATGCTGTAGTGGGCAGGTCCACGTACCAGTACTGCTACCACGTGCACCACCTCGTGTCACCCTCCAGCCGTCTGTGTGCCCAGCTGTACAGTATCAACAGGAGCCGCCGCACTATGTGCGCGCGCATCACCGGAACCGTCAACATCAAGGTATAATTTAAATTTAAAAAGGGATAATCTATGCGGGCATCATGTTCTGTAAAACGTTTCTTGTATTCGTTAGATTCATTAAACAAAATCAATTTTCAGAAAGCCTTCTGCTTGCCAAAGTAGTAAGATTAATTGATTAATTTGAATTTGTTATGTAAAGCAAAGAGTTACAGCTGAATTTGTGTACGTCTCTAGCAATTAGTGGCGTTACAGACCTATAAAAACCCCTTTTATATGCAAAGAAATTTCAAAAGCATTTCAATGGATATCTGAATATGAAATACCTGTAACACATTGAATTCAATTTCAAACTTTCGGAATGAACCATTGCAGGGTCACGTTCACAGCGCCTATCAAAACATCGGCTGTTTCCGTATCCCATGCCACACCGACAACCAAGCCATTGAGCGCCAAGAGGGCACTGATGACCTCCCATCTGATGACTTTGATCCGGCATCTGATGACGTTGACAGTGGATCCGATGAGAAAAACGAGAACCAAGATGGGAGTTTCGAAGATAGCGCCGAAGATGACTCTGACTCGGCTGAAAGATATGAATGAACTTCCAATCTGAAAGATGTGTCCAACTAGAATCTTGATTATATTATGACACTGCTAAGACGCTACGGCTCCGTTTTCTTTGTCCTTTTGCATGAGTGTGATTCTTACATTGCCTTCAGAAATACTGGTGTGAAATTTCATGATTTATTTTGCAACAAGTCGAAGTAATATGAGATCATATATAAATGTTGCAGCACACACTACCCTTGTTATAGAAAGTATACGAGATGAGCGCTAAGCGCGAGATATGTATATTTTAATTACAAGGGTGGTGTGAAGTGACTGTTTTAAACCTTAATTTAAAGACGTCTTATCCTTCTTTTGGTGAAGGTTTAATTGACTTATTTTGCGACTGTAACTTAATCAGTATTTTCCAGACTATTGTAGTATATTATGTATGTATTGCGCTCATTTTTTAAGGGAGACACGTTTCTGTTAAAAGAAAACCTTTGTTAACAAAAAATCAATAAATTCTATTTTGTTTTCAAATGCCAAAAGAATACATATCTTATCCTATGGATAGTTAT